>NC_085843.1:106364703-106707203 GCF_035594765.1 Anolis carolinensis
GGACTTCCTTCTGAAGAATATATCAGTATTTAATGTTTGAGGATCAGAGGTAAAAAACTCTCTGAATGGGCATGGAGTAGTAGTAGTGAAGATAACCCGGAATTAAAATCACATGGTATCGTTAAATTCTCAGGGACCCACTGCCACCTAACTTAAATTCCTCTTCTGGGAATAATGTGGACTTACTTTCCAGTATTTGCAAAGAATGAATAAGTATTACAAATGACTCTTCATATTAAAGTGGCCATACACTTGATTAATGCTATTTAACAAAGTTAATAACTAAGAAGCTGGACATGTTTAACCAAATCCATTAAGGGAGCAGAGAGATCAGTCTCTTCGATTAAAAATGAGTGACCCCCATATCAATCACGAAAATAGTTCTTCCATTACTCAGGAGATCTATGAAAACAAAGGTGCTCTAACAACATGATTGGTCTGTTCCAAATATAAGACTTAACACATGGTGCAAGAAAAGGACAGAGGGGAAATCAACAGGAAAGAAGTTTGCACATAGCAAAGGTTCCTTCTCCCTCGCCACAATATTTACATAGAACAAATATATATACTAGGCCTGCATAATTGATGAAAAAAAGTTTCAGTACTCATTACAAAATTAGGGGGTGGCAGCAAGTCATTTCTAAAGTGTTTTTAAAATAATGTAAGTTTCATTACTATAATGAAAGTAATGATTTTTTTGTTACGATTTCGTACAGGGGAGGTTTCCAGGGTCCCTTTCTGACTCATCTTTAGTGCTATTGGGGTGAAACTTGCGACAATGGGAGAACATATTTACCATATTTACCATTGTTCCCCTCTCCCAAACAAGAGCTATGTCCTTGAATTTCTCTACAATTACATTACATAACTAGAGCATAATTCCCTCCAAGCTTCAGAAAGATTAGCACATCTCCTGACTTTTGGAGAATTTGAAAGTTTTGTCAAAATTTAAATATTTTTAGCTGTTATGACTGGCTGGAGTGGAGAGGGGTGGGTGGAGTTTAGTGAGATGGGGACCACACTTGAAGGACAAGTGTTTCAACTTGTTATGTGCTTTTTGATTCTATGCACACAGATAGTACAGCAGTAGCACTAGAAAATATGGCAAAAAAGGATTGTACCTGACTGAAACAACTTGTGTGGTGGTTGTTGGCTGCCAATGCACACTAATTGGTCAGCAGTACACTCAGCAACCCAGTTTCCCTCAAATATTTTTAAAATGCAGCAAAAAATAAATAAAAATAAAACAGTCATAAGGCAAAAGATGCCCACCCACCCACCCCAAAACAGAATAAGCAAAGCAAGCAAGCAGTACCTGCCACTGTCTAGGGAATAAAAACCTCCGGTGGCCTAGGGGATAAAAGCCTAGTGACTTGGAGGTTGGGTTGCTGACCTGAAAGCTGCCAGTTTCGAATCCCACCCAGGGAGAGCATGGATGAGCTCCCTCTATCAGCTCCAGCTCCATGCGGGGACATGAGAGAAGCCTCCCACAAGGATGGTAAAACATCAAAACATTCGGGTGTCCCCTGGGCATCGTCCTTGCAGATGACCAATTCTCTCACTCCAGAAGCAACTCCAGTTGCTCCTAACACGAAAAAACAAAAACAAAAAAAAACTGCCTAACCTATAGCATGCAAGCTCATTTCTTCTTTCTAGGGCGTGGACTTGAGTCAGTCTCACCTAAAGAAGTCAAAACTTAGTTTCCTTCCCTCTTTCTCTCTCTCTCCGGCGCAGTGCCTGCCTGCCTGCTTATAATACTATCCTGCCTACCTGCAAAGCTGAACTCGGCACAAAGCTCTTAAAAGTTTCCCAGCCTGATCGCAAATGGAGGCTGCAGCGTAGTGCCCAGGAATTTAAAGAGCAATGGCTGTGGCTCCACCTCCTCTCCCTACTCCCTCAGCCATGATTAGCTGGGAGGCATGGCAGAATGTTGGGCTTTGCCTCCCAATAGTGCTTGGTTGCTCTGTGAATCAAAACTGCATCATAGAGAATTACAACATTTACATAACTTACAAAAAATACAAGGTGAAAGTTTCAATTCTTAAATTATTGGCATGGGTGACACCTGTGCATCAAATATCATGTATGTACAAATCTAACAAATTAGATCTGACTTATGACGGACAATCAAAATTTTGCTCAGCCCAAATACATATACACAGTGGATATTTCTGACTATGTTTGGAATCCTTCATCTCTAGTAGGAATTGTGAGATCTAAAGTTTTAACTTCCATTGACTTTCTAGAAAAAGATACTGAAAACAGCACCTTTTGCAAAGAACATTTTCAATCTGAGATTCATTCTATCACAAGAAAATGCACTTCAACAGACCCAGCAATGTATGTGAAGAAAATAGCATTTACTGCATAGAAAAGAGCATCTTCTGCACAGAAAACAAAATTAACTGTTTTAATAATATAAGGCTAAATGATCAGAAGACAAGGTAAAACCGGAAATATTCTTTAAGTAAAGGAAATAAGGAGAAAACGGATTGAAAGAGGTGATTGCAGAAATAAAGGAGATTAAAGAAACTAAAGATAGTGGACACAGTAAGTAATATAAACAGGGGACGTAAAAGAAAAAGAACTGGAATTTGATCCGAATTGATTCAATACAAATTGATTAATTGAATTGACACAAATCAAATACTACCTCTACTGACTTCATAATTGATCAAAGATCTTTTAATTGAGATAATTAATTATAACCAATCAACTGAATTTAATTAATTGACTGATTAAGTGGATATATTTAATTTAGAATTATTTTGGAAAATCAATTGAAACCAATTAAATATCTGGATTTGAGTCACCTGAAATAAGTATCTCAAAATTAATTTGAAACAAAAATCAATAGTATTAAAATGGCAACACCAAAAATTAAAGAAGTTAAAGATATTAAAAACCAACCAAGAAGGATGTCTTTGGCTGAGGATTATAATATGAAAGATTTGATGCTAGAAATTCAGAAAATGGCAGGAAAACAGAACAATTTTCAAAAAGAACTACGTCAGGAACTGCATGAAATTTCCTCAAAACAAGAATATCAGTATAAACAACTTTATAGTGAAATGCAGGAAATGAAGAAAGAGATTAAAGAGGAAGTGAGCTCTATTAAAACAGATTTAACTAAGGCAGTTGAAGATATTAAACAATTGAAAGTAGACAAAGTAAAACCTGAAAAATCTCAAAACAAAGTGCAAAAGAAAGTGGAAAATTTGGAAAGCAAAACTGTAAAAAAACAGATAAACTTCAAGAGAGATTAGAGATGAATGAGATAGAATACCAATTAAGACTCGGAAATATTCAAGAAGAGGTGAATGAAGACATTCATCAAATTGTAACACATCTACTGGCTAAGAAACTACAAATAACAGAACAAGAATGTGAGAAGGAGATAGACAGAGTTCTCCGAGTGTATACCAATTTTGCAAAAAGAAACAAAATGGGGAGGGATACAATTGTCCACTTTGTGAGGAAAAAAATAAGACACGAGGTACTTAAGCAATCAAATCAAAACCCGATGACCTACAAATCTAAGAAAATCATAGTTCTGAAAGAATTTCCTATACAAATACTGAACAAAAGAAAGAAATATTTTTTTTCTAACTGATGAGCTTAAGAAATTACAAATAAGGTTCAGGTGGGAAAAACAGGAAGGAATTATGGTGACACATAAAGAGGAAAAATTTTGGTTAACATCAGAAGAAAAAGCTAGAGACTTTTACAAGAAATTAAGAAAGGATAAGGTAGTAAAATCACCAGAACCTTCCCCTGAATACTCGGTACCCAAAGGAAAAAAACCAAAGAGGCCAAGATATCAATCCCCAGAAGAAGATGAATTAGCGACAGGGCTACAAAAAAAGTGAAAGTGAAATTGATGTAGATGATCCGGATGCAGAAAACGCAACAGAAAATGGATGAATTTTTGCAAGAAATAAAATGTTACTCTCATAATTTGAATGGAATAAATTCTCCTTACGAAAGAAACCGTTTTTTAATTGGATAAACAAAATAATACAATATAGTGGCTTTCCAAGAAACCCATATTGCGGAAAAACATTCAAAATATTTGAAACAGAATAAATTAGGAATAGAATACTACTCCCCGGCAGAGGTGAAAAAGAGAGAAGTGGTTATATATGTGGACCAAAATATTCCCTCGGAATTTCAATTTAAAGATCAAGAGGGAAGGATAATTGCTGTGAGAATAACAATTGGAGTTTAAAAAAATGTACTATGTAATATATACGCACCAAACGGCCCTAAATGCCATTTTGTAAAAATTTTGAGAGAGAAGATTGCCCAGTCTGAATTTGATGATTTAATTATTTTTGGAAACTTTAATGGAGTTTTGAATAGAAGAATAGATAAAACTTTTCAAAGTAATAGAAAAAAGGGAGATATAATCTGTACCCTCCCAAGAATTTTTTTACAATTCAAAGAAGAATATGATTTGGAATATGTATGGAGAAAACATAATCAAAATCAAAAAGATTTCACCTTTTACTCAAATAATTTAAGTTGGTCTAGAACTGACATGATCTGGGCCTCTAAAATATTGCTGACGAAAACTGATAGTATCAGAATTTTACCGAGAGATCTTTCTGACCACAATGCTATAGAAATGGTAATAAATGAAAGAAGGCAGAGTTTTAGATGGAAATTAAATGACAATTTAATTAAATTAAAAGAAGATATAATTAAAAACAAGAATATTTCAAAAAATTACTTTGAAACAAATGATAAACCACCTACCAGTCTAGAGAATATTTGGGATGCATACAAAGTCATAAGAGGGCACCTAATACAACAAGGTACGATCAATGATATTAAAAAGGAGATTGAATTTACAGAGAAAAAGTTGAATGATAGTCCCAGAAGAGGGGAAGTTAAGAAAAAGTTAGAAATCCTGATTAAGAAAAAGAATACTGCAGAATTAGAACAATTGGCTAACAAATTGAAATATATAAAATAATATACATTTGAAAATGCCAATAAATCAGGGAAATAGTTGGCAAGAAAGTTAAGAAAAAAAAGGAATTCACAGCATATAGCAAAAATTAAGGTGGGAAATAAGATTTATATAAATGACAAAGATATGTTGGAACAGTTTAAAATATTTTATAAAGAGTTATATAAGGAAGAAGAAATAAGTAAAGAAAAAATATCGGAATATCTGAGTAACCAAAAACTAAGTAAAATAACGGAAGAACAAAGGAAAGATTTGAATAAAGAAATCTCGGAAGATGAGATTAGGAAAGCAATAAAAGAGCTAAAAACAAATAAATCTCCAGGCCCGGATGGTTTCTCAGCAGTATTTTATAAAACTATGCAAGATGAAATAATACATATCTCAAATAGAGTGATGAACAGGATTTTGCAATTTGGGACAATACCAGAGACATGGAAAAATGTGGATATAGTTATGATTCCAAAAGATGAAGCAGAGCGAGAAGATGTGAAAGGATACAGACCAATCTCATTATTGAATACAGACTATAAAATATTCTCAATAATTATGGCGACTAGATTAAAGGACTTTTTAAAGGAATGGATCGGAGAGGACCAAGCAGGATTTCTGCCGGGAAGAAGCACAAAGGATAATGTGAGAACCATACTGGACACTTTAGAATATTATGAAACTTATCATCAAAAAGAAATGGTCCTGCTTTCTCTAGACGCGGAGAAAGCATTTGACAATTTAAATTGGAATTTTTTTAAAACACTTTTCCAGGAAATGGATATAGGGTTTCAGTTTCAAAATGCAGTTATGGCAATTTATCAGCAAAAGAAAGCCAGGATAATAATAAATGGACAAGCTTCGGAAGAATTTCCTATTAGTAAGGGGACAAGGCAGGGATGCCCCCTATCCCCACTAATATTTATATTCGCATTAGAAATTTTATTAAGAAGTGTAAGAGAAGATCAAGAATTAAAAGGAATTAAAATTGACAAACAAGAGTATAAAATTCGGGCCTATGCAGATGATGTGATATGTATTATTGAAAATCCAAGAGAAAACATACAAAAATGGCTCAGAAAAATAGAAGAATTTGGTCAACTGGCTGGTTTTAAGATTAATAATAAGAAAACTGTGATCCTTACACAAAATATAACCAAAAAGAATCAAGAGATATTACAATTGAAAACTGGATTTCAAATTGTACAGAAATTTAAATATTTGGGAATTTGGATCTCAGCTAAAAATAATCAACTTATGGAAAATAACTACACTCAGAAATAGGATATCAAAAAAGAATTGGAGTCTTGGGAAAACTTAAACCTATCTCTTCTTGGACGAATAGCAGCGATTAAAATGAACGTACTTCTCAAGCTACTTTATCTTTTCCAAAATTTGCCAATAATTCAGAACGTTAAAATATTTAAGGAATGGAATAAGGAATTAATGAAGTTTGTTTGGAAAGGGAAACATCATAGAATAAATTATATGACAATGATTGACTCACAAAGGCTTTGCATATTTTGAAGCTTGTGCATTGGTATGGGTTAAATATTGGATAAAGCTAGCAAAACCAAAAACCCTATTCCTGGAAGGATTTGATTTATGAAAGGGCTAGCATTCATATGTCTGGTATGGTCAAACCGTATGGGAAAGATACAAAAGATATTTTTATGAAAGAACTCCAAGATGAGTATCCACTAGGGTTGTCCAAATTTTCATTATGTTTCTCGTTTCGTAAATATTTCGGATTGTTCTCGTTTTTTGAAACGAGTATTGAAACGTTTTCCCTGGGTGCAACTGGCAATGTAATTTGAACCATCGTTGGCCCATTCTCTAATTGTTTCTTAAAATTTTCGTTAATTTTTTTCCTTCCAAATGTTTTTTTTAATATTTTTTTTTTAAAAAAAATTATTATTTTTTGTTTCTGCAACCTAACATGAATGGGAGCCTAGCACAGCCTAACATGGCTACCGCTCCCTGGCCAATCAGAGACTTCCAAGATGGCTGAAAAAGGTGGGGGCTAGCGTCCTCCGCGTCCACGTGGAGGATCTCTATAAAAATCCCCTCCCCAACTAAGCCAAGCCATTCTGGGCTAGGATACTGAGGAGAGAGGGTGGTTCGCGCGCACTGGGAAGCTGCTTGCTTGCTTGGGGGAGAGAGGGCTAAGTGACTGTTCTGGCTATAGGGGGTAGAGTGTCTGTCTGTTGTTGCTGGTTCGATATTGTGTTTTTTTGGGGGGGGGGGAATTGGCTTGGCTTGTGGCAGAGTTCTTGCTGTGGCTTTAGGGAACTCTTATTTTCCAAAGGATGTCTGCGTTCCTACAAGTGCAGAGCTTGGGGTGCTTTACTTTTCTACTCCAGAGGGAGTCCCTTTGCCTTTCTGTTTGCTTTTTTGGAATTTAGCAATCACCACATCAGCCCTTCTTTGCAATCCTGAAAGGGGGGGGACTTGAAAATAATAGTTTCCAAAGGACGTCTGCGTTCCTGCAAGTGCATTGCTTCCCTCCCGCTCCGTTTGTAATCCCAAGCCCCCGGGCTGAGTGTTATTGCAGCAATCACAAAGACACACATTGTTTTCAAACCTAAAGGGTACATTGGAAGAAATAGTTTCCAAAGGACGTGGGGCACCCGCCAAGGCATTGCTTCCCTCACGCTCCATTTCTATTCCCAAGCTTTGGGCTGAGTTTTATTTCTGCAATCACAAAGTCAGACATTGATTTGATTCAATAGAGGGTCCACAGCAATTTATATTTTCCAAAGGACGTTGCCAATCCTGTCAAGGCATTGCTTGGCATGTGCTGCATTTCTAATCCAAAGTCCTCAGCCAGAGTTTCATTTTTGCAATCACAAGGTCAGCCAGTGGCACCATTGACCAAAAGGTTCAAAGGCAATTTATAGTTTCCAAAGGAGTTGCCAATCCTGTCAAGGCATTGCTTGGCGTGTGCTGCGTTTCTAATCCAAAGTCTACACAAGTAGAAGAGGGACTTTTACAGTGATAAGAAATCAATTGAACAGGAAATAAGACTTTCAAACCAGGAACAGGTTTCTTCAAATATTGAAAAATAGTGTATTATAAAAAGTTATGAAAATTCGCCAAAAATCATAGGAGACAGGAAACATTCTGCAATTTGTTGAGCAAAGAGTGTGGACTGTGTTCTCCCACTGTACCAAATTTGATGAGGATAGCTCAAGAAATGAGGGTGGGAGACCCCCAGAAAAGCCCCCCCCCGGTTTCCTGTTTTTTGGCAATTGCGCATGCGTGTCCGCCATTTTAGAAACATTTTAGAAACATTATCCAAAAATTTTGGTTGAAAAATTAAGAAATAATTTCTATATTAAGAGCCGGCACCCCCTACTTTAGAAACGAGAATTGAAACATTTTTTCCATTGATCGGACAAGCCTAGTATCCACATTAGAGACCAACCAAAGACACCTTTTGCGATGGATTAGATGGCCAACATATAAGGAATTGTTAATTAAGGAACATAATGAGATAAAATTAAGAAGTCATGAGAGGGTTAAAAAAGATTTTTAAAGAAGTGACATGGTTACATTATCTTCAGATAAGAGAACATTTTAATTCAGACTGAAAACTGGGCTTTGGAAAAAAGGGTGACTTCTGGGAGACTGTATTATTGTCAGAAAAGAAATTAATAACTAAATTCTATAACAAATTGTTGGAATGGGCAACTGTAACGGAACAAGTTAAAAGCTCAGTGGTCAATTGGGCCAAAAATCTAGGAAGACCAATCCTCCTATCAGAATGGGAGGAGGTCTGGACAAGAAGAATGAGATTTACATATGCTACAGATCTAAAAGAAAATAGTTTTAAAATGATCCAGAGGTGGTATCTGACTCCAAAAAAGTTAAGTATGATGTATAAACAGTTTAATGATAAATGCTGGAAATGTAAAACCAAAGAGGGAACATTTTATCACTGTTGGTGGATGTGTGCAAAAGCAAAAGGATTCTGGAATATGGTACACAATGAAAGCTAAAAAAATACTAAGTATGAACTACTCAATTAAACCGGAGATCTATCTTTTGGGTATTTTGGATAAAGATATTTTTAATGACATCAATAAAGAAAAGATAATAACCTTCCTATCAACAGCAGCAAGAATGGTTTATGAAAAGATGTGGAAACAGGAAAATAGTCCTGAGAGAGAGGACTGGTTAAATGAAGTATGGGAAATAAAAGATATGGATCAATTAACGTTTTTATTGAAGAAGAACACTGGCAAGGGAGTAAAAAAGACCGACTGGTCAGCGTTTGAAGAACATATGAAGACGACGTATAATCCTTAAGAGAAAAAACAAAACCAAAAATTTTATAAACAAAAGGGGGAGAACTGAAAATAAATAGATTTGAAGAACAACGGACCGGAATAAGAGATGAACGGAAGCTCAAACACTTTTTTTTCCCATTCTCTCTTTCTATCTTTTTCAAAGTTTTCTATAAATAATGTGTCAGAACCCTGGCTGCTGGGCACCAAAAACCATACACGGAGGCCAATCTCTATCTAATATCTTTATTAAGGAAATATATAAAAGCAATAAAAACAAGTGAAGAATATAGTTCAGAAGCAGACCTTTCAAATGAGGTCAAATATAGTCCAAAAATGTATTGTCCAATAATTGATATTAGAGTTCAAAGTTTTAATCCACTTGACCGAAACACACACTTTGCCAAGCAATAGTGTGGGGAAATGTCAGAGTCTTAGAGTCCAATGAAGCTTGATAGCAAGGCTGGAAATAAACTTGATTCTTGGCTAGGTCCGTGACTAGGAACAGGGCAAAACATGAAGCGTGGAGCGTCCGTGGAACAGGGCAAAACATGAAACATGAAGCGTCCGTGGTTACACAGCAAGGCCAGGCAAAGGCTTGGAAGCTTGATCCGGGAAGCAAGGAACTGGGGTTACGAAGTCCACACACGATCTCTCTCCTGAAGCTGATCAATTGACTCTGCAAAGAATCTCCCATGTCAACCACCTATATTGGGTCTCGTTTCCCGCCAACAAATCTCTTTCCCTAGAGAACAAGAAACGAAACCCAACTCTGTCCAGATGCAAGACTCCTTAGATTTTCCCAAGGGAAGCAGGCCTAATCAGTCTGTTGTTTGGCTGCAATCCGCAAATTCCTCCGCTGGGCTTCTCTGACTCCTCTGTCTTTAGAATAAAATTCTTTCCTGGGAAACGGAGGGGAGTTCTGCCCAAGGCCTGTTTTACTGAATTCTTGAGGGCAAACATCAATATCCGGCAGGTGAAGAGACTCCGGCTCTTGTTGAACCGGCGAAAACCCCATGTTTTCATCTTCATCTGCCACAATAGTACTAGGAACAGGACTACAGGGCCCATGAGGCATCACACTATCCCCTCTCCCAAGGCCCCCCTCATTCAGGGCCCGTCCCCGAGAGTCGCGGGGCCGCGGCTTGGAAGGGTAGGCCTGATGGAAGCGGCGGACCAAATCAGGGGCATGGACTGTGGAAGCGTCTTCCCAGGAGCGTTCTTCGGGGCCAAAACCCACCCAGTCAATGAGATACTGAAGGCGGCGGCGATGGAAGCGAGAATCCAAAATGTCCTGAACCTCGAACTCCTCCTCTCCGTCCACTAGAACGGGGGCGGGGGGCGGCCGGCTCGCGTCGGGGCGTACACCATCCACCAGAAGGAGCAGGGAACGGTGGAACACCGGATGAATGTGCATGGAGCGCGGAAGTTGGAGTTTGAAAGTCACGGGGTTAAGTTGCGCCACCACTGGGTAGGGAACCAATGAAACGGGCAGGGACGGTGGGAGGGCAAAAAATGAGTGGACAGCAGAACCCGATCTCCTACCTTGATCTCGGGGCCCGGCTGGCGATGGCTGTCAGCGTGGCGTTTGTAGTCCTCCTTGGCTTGATCCAGTTGCTGGTGCAAGAGTTCTTGTACTGCTGTGAGTTCCTGCAGCCAATCCTCCGCTGCAGGGACTTCTGAGGTTTCAATGACAGAAGGAAAGAAACGTGGATGGAAACCGTAATTTGCAAAGAACGGGGTTTCTTTAGTTGAATTCTGGACACCATTGTTGTAAGCAAATTCTGATAGAGGCAATAGTGAAGCCCAATTGTCCTGTTGGTAGTTTACATAACAGCGAAGGTATTGTTCCAAAGTGGCATTGGTGCGCTCAGTTTGCCCATCCGTTTGGGGATGGTGAGCTGAAGATAAACGAGAGTCTATGCCCAATAGTTTTTGTAGTGCTTTCCAGAAACGAGAGGTGAATTGAGATCCACGGTCAGTGACCAAACTCTTGGGCAATCCATGTAGTCGAAATACATGCTGAAGGAATAAATCTGCAGTCTCTTTGGCCGTGGGGAGGCCATCGCAGGGGATGAAATGGGCCAACTTGGTAAAAAGGTCCACCACTACTAGAATTGTGGTGAATCCAAGGGATGGTGGTAGATCAGTGATAAAATCTGCGGAGATTATCTCCCATGGGCGAGAAGGAGTGGGAAGGGGATGCAGTAGCCCTGACGGCTTCTCCCTTCGTGTCTTGGAACGCTGGCATACAGGGCAGGTATTGACATACTTCTCCACATCCTTGCGGATCTTGGGCCACCAGAAATCTCGCAGGATCAAGTGCATGGTTTTAAATAGCCCAAAATGTCCTGCTGGCTTGCTGTCATGACACAGATGAAGTGCCTTTTCTCTGTCGGGGCCTGGAGGGATGTAAACATGATTCCTGTAGCATAGTAGTCCGTTCTTAAGTGAGAATGGGAAACGTAGTCCTTGGCGAATCTGTTCTTGAGCCCAGGCATCTGTCTGTTGACTGGCTCTAATTTCTTGAGTGAAAAGGGATTCTGGGTTAGAGGGAGTTGGCTCAGTTGAAGTGGATTTGATGTTTCCCACTGTGAGCGTGGCAAAGTTTTCAGGTTGCAGCAATCGAGATTCTGAGGTCTCTCTGCGTCCTGCAGCATATTCTGGTTTCCGTGACAGGGCATCTGCTTGCTTGGTCTGAGCTGGGGTCACATAATGGATCCGGAAGTCAAAACGTTCAAAGAACAAAGCCCAGCGCTGCTGCCTTTGATTTAACTTTCGTGCGGTCCTTAGATGCTCTAAATTTCGGTGATCAGTGTGAACTTCAATGGGAAATTTGGCCCCTTCTAACCAATGTCTCCAATTTTCAAAAGCTGCCTTTATGGCCAAAAGTTCTTTCTCCCAAATAGTGTAATTTCTCTCTGGGGCTGTTAGTTGACGGGAGTAATAGGCACAAGGATGGAGATGTTCTCCCACTGGCTGCATGAGTACAGCCCCAATTGCCACATCGGAGGCATCAGCCTGCACAACAAAAGGGGTTTTAGGATCAAGGTGCTGTAGAATTGGCTGGGTCGTGAATAACTGTTTTAGCTGGTGGAACCCTTTCTCTGCTTGCTCCGTCCAGCGGAAAGGCTGTTTCCCTCGGATGCAACTGGTGATTGGGTCAGATCAGCGAGCGAAGTCTGGGATGAATTTGCGGTAGTAGTTGGCAAACCCCAAGAAGCGCTGTACTTCTTTTTTGTTGGTTGGCGCCCGCCATTCCAATACTGCTGAAACCTTTGCCAGGTCCATGGAGAGCCCTAGTGGCGAGACGCGGTATCCCAGGAAGTCTACCTCTTGCAAATCAAAGGCGCATTTCTCTAACTTGGCATATAGTCCATGATCTCGCAATCGTTGTAGCACCATTCTGACGTGTTGCTCGTGTTCCGATTGTGATCTAGAAAACACCAAAAAATCGTCGAGGTATATGATCAAGAACCGATCTAGATAATCTTGGAAAATATCGTTGACAAAATGCTGGAAAGTTGCGGGGGCTCCGGATAATCCATAATTCATGACTAGGGACTCGAATAATCCGAATTTGGTCTGGAAGGCGGTTTTCCATTCGTCCCCTTCTCTTATGCGAACTAGGTTGTAAGCCCCGCGGATATCCAGTTTGGTGTAAACCTTGGCCCCTCGGAGTCGGTCCAATAGGTCTGAGATCAATGGCAATGGGTAGCGGTTCTGCTTCGTGATGTTGTTCAGTGCCCGATAGTCCACAACCAAGCGTAGGTCCCCTGACTTCTTTTTCACAAACATCACTGGGGAAGCGGCTGGGGATTGAGAGGGTCTGATGAACCCCTTGCGAAGGTTTGACTCTATAAACTCCCTGAGAGCTTCTTGCTCTGGTTCAGTCAGGGAGTAGAGATGTCCTCACGGAATTGGGGCCCCTCCACCAGGTCAATGGCACAATCATAGGGTCTATGTGGGGGTAGTTTCTCGGCTTCCTTTTCATTGAAAACATCCCAAAAGTCCGAGTATTTCTTGGGCAGGGTGATGATGGGTTCTGCGTCTGTGGCATGGCAGACCTTGGCTACTAGACAATGATTTTGGCAAAACCTTGAGGCGAACTGCAGTTCTCTGTTGGTCCTGGAGATGTTTGGGTCGTGGAGTGTCAGCCACGGGATAAACAAAATCACGGGGAAATGGGGAACCTCGGTAACAAAGAAGGAGATTTCTTCCATGTGTTCTCTTATCCACATTCTGGTGGGCTCGGTCCATTGGCTTACTGGACCTGTCTTCAGGGGTTGGCCGTCTATGGCTTGCACCACCCGGGCGTTCTTGAAATCATGATATTGTAGTCCCAGAGAGTCAGCATAGTCTCTATCGATGAAGTTGTTTGTTGCCCCCGAGTCTATCATGGCATGGATCATGACAGGTCCTTTTTTCACTGACCACAGCGTGACCACCAGGAGAAATAGGACCCCCGTTTGCGGCTCTTGAGTGGAGTTTTTGACTGGGTTGGCGAGCCCATCTACGCCCGGTCGCTGGCTTCCCCCGCCGGCTTTGTTCCAGCCGCCTCGGCAGCCTCCGCCTCTGCGGAGGACGCCGCCGCCAGACGGGCGGCGGGCTTCTTTTTGGCTGGACATTCTCTGGCGAAGTGGCCCCCGTTTCCACAGTACCAACACAGATTCAAACGTTGGCGGCGGGCCTTTTCAGCAACATCTAGTCTGGGGCGCACGTTGCCCAACTGCATCGGCTCCTCCTCGCTTCCCATGGGGCTAGGGGCTGGTGGTGGGGATCTCCATACTGGACGCGGCTGGACACTGGCAGAAGTGGGGGGTTTTTACTCCGGCTCTTCCACTCTGCCCCCGGAGCCACTGTTTTTTGTTGGCAAGCAGGACTTCAGCCCGTAAACACTGGTTGATGAGTCTTTCCAGAGTCCCTGGGGGGTCCACCTTAGAGATTTCTTCCTGCATCTCGATGTTGAGGCCCTCGCCAAACTGTCCTCTGAGGGCTATGTCGTTCCAGCCGGTGTTCTGAACCAACACCCGGAACTCGGCTATGTACCGGGAAAACAGTCTGTCCCCTTGGAAGAGGTGTCGGAGTTTATGACCGGCCGCCTCCTCGTTGTCCTCGATCCCCCAGGTTTTCCGAAGGTGATTCAAGAATTGCTGCGCGGTGTTTAGATGCGTGGAACCCGCATCGTATAGTGCCGTCGCCCAAGTGGCCGCAGGCCCATCTAGGAGACTGAAGATCCACGCCACCTTGACATCTTCTTGGGGAAACTCGGCTTGGCGGGCTTCTAAGTACGCCTGACACTGGCGACGGAAAACATGAACCTTGGAGGCTTCTCCAGAAAACTTGGTTGGTAGCGCTAGGGCAGGGAGACGGGCTCCGCGTTCCTTCAAGCCCCGTATTTCTCCCTCCTGCGTTCGGAGTGTGTCCCGGATCCGATTGAATTCATCTTGGGAAATGGTGTAACTGGGTGGTTGAGCTGGGGCATCCGCTCCGGTTCCTGTAGACATTCTGGCCTTAGGTTGTTTGGTGCTTAGTTGGCGGAGTCAAACTGTCAGAACCCTGGCTGCTGGGCACCAAAAACCATACACGGAGGCCAATCTCTATCTAATATCTTTATTAAGGAAATATATAAAAGCAATAAAAACAAGTGAAGAATATAGTTCAGAAGCAGACCTTTCAAATGAGGTCAAATATAGTCCAAAAATGTATTGTCCAATAATTGATATTAGAGTTCAAAGTTTTAATCCACTTGACCGAAACACACACTTTGCCAAGCAATAGTGTGGGGAAATGTCAGAGTCTTAGAGTCCAATGAAGCTTGATAGCAAGGCTGGAAATAAACTTGATTCTTGGCTAGGTCCGTGACTAGGAACAGGGCAAAACATGAAGCGTGGAGCGTCCGTGGAACAGGGCAAAACATGAAACATGAAGCGTCCGTGGTTACACAGCAAGGCCAGGCAAAGGCTTGGAAGCTTGATCCGGGAAGCAAGGAACTGGGGTTACGAAGTCCACACACGATCTCTCTCCTGAAGCTGATCAATTGACTCCGCAAAGAATCTCCCATGTCAACCACCTATATTGGGTCTCGTTTCCCGCCAACAAATCTCTTTCCCTAGAGAACAAGAAACGAAACCCAACTCTGTCCAGATGCAAGACTCCTTAGATTTTCCCAAGGGAAGCAGGCCTAATCAGTCTGTTGTTTGGCTGCAATCCGCAAACTCCTCCGCTGGGCTTCTCTGACTCCTCTGTCTTTAGAATAAAATTCTTTCCTGGGAAACGGAGGGGAGTTCTGCCCAAGGCCTGTTTTACTGAATTCTTGAGGGCAAACATCAATATCCGGCAGGTGAAGAGACTCCGGCTCTTGTTGAACCGGCGAAAACCCCATGTTTTCATCTTCATCTGCCACAATAGTACTAGGAACAGGACTACAGGGCCCATGAGGCATCACGTAATGTTACCACTCTTTCGTTGTACTATTATTTAGAAAATCTTTAATAAAAAGTATTAAAAAAATAAAAAAACATGTTTCCTGAAAAAAACAAAAATATGCAGAAATATTATTAGCTAATTTTTAAATATTTTCAAATATTCCTCCCATCCATACAAGTAACATATATATTGTATCACACAGAGTTTTAAAATGAGTCCTTCATTACTCCCAAACCTCCATGACATAATTTTTATCTTTGTTTTTATCTTGATAGGTGAATTTGAGAATGTGGGCCTCAAGAAAGGAAGTAAGATATTGTCAGTAAAAAATTGAAAGTGTTTCATTTATCTCAGAATTGCCACAATCTTCCCATTTTGAAAGAATTCCTTACCAGTCTCCTTCCTCACATACCAAAATCCAACCCTTTCCCTAGTTTACACATAAATCAAAAGGGATATTGTAAATGTATACCCTATGTTATCAAAGTGTCCTTGACACTTTTCAAAAAGTAACAAAGAAACGTCAAGAGATTATTAAATCCAAGCATCACAGAAATTCAGCTGTCTTCAGCTTCTGACTAAATGAAGAGCATCATTTACTGAAAGAGCATGGAAGGTTACACTAATTTAGTACCTTGGGACAATATCCTTTCAAGTTCAACCCTGTTCCTTTCTATGGAATTATATTTAAAAAGGATTTCTTCCCCTGGAGTCAGATTGTAAATTATGAAGGCTTCAAAAAAATTGTTCTCCAAGAACCATTTCATGGCGATTGTCTAGCAGTGTGACGATTACAGCTCTTATGTGCAACTGTACCAATCTACTGA
The DNA here is from genome assembly GCF_035594765.1 of Anolis carolinensis. Lineage (NCBI taxonomy): Eukaryota > Metazoa > Chordata > Lepidosauria > Squamata > Anolidae > Anolis > Anolis carolinensis. Next base: position 106,381,212 of record NC_085843.1, read on the forward strand.
CACACGCAAACCTCTGCAGTGCTAGATTATGGTATTTCTGTTACCCATGTACTGAAAACCAATAATGTAAATCTATCAATAGAATTCTAAAATCCTGCTAGTGACTCAGGAAAATGGCAGCACTGTCTATAACCTTGCACATTACTGTGCTGGTTAATATTGTTTCTTGACAGGTGGCTGAATAAATAACCATCTGCTGAGAAAAGGGATATTACTTTTCAAATTGCTTATGCTTTTTGTATTTAAGAGGCTGGTCTTTAAAAGAATTTTGAAAAGAAGATGACTTTATTAAGCACTACCATATTCTTTGCAGATCTTCAGAGGTCTAGAGATGACAATATGAGTTTGCTTTAGAATAGAAAGGGAGAAAATGACAGTTGTAAGGCACCTTGTCTTCCAAACAGCATCTGGTCTTCAAAATGGAGAAATCATTGAATTGGCAAAAGCCTTTCCCATCAATTAAAGTCCTAACATTTGCATTGTTTTTGAAAACTAGCCCACAATATTGCACAAATTAAATGTAGGACCTTGAAAGCTTCTCAGTATTTTTCATTTGACATTTGATCCCTTTGTCATCACTAACCAAAGATGTATGCAAAAATAAATGAGCAGAGTGTAGGAAGATATTGCCTACAGATCAGGAGTAGCAACCTTCTTTAATGATGTAGGGCAAGTAAAATGGATGTAAATATTCATATTCATTCATACTCATTTTCCAGATTTGCTAGGTATAAACTTAAAATTCAGTATTTCTTTTAGAAAATCTAAGTAATACAAATATTTAATATTTTTAGTTTCATGTGGAAATATGGTATTTATATTTTAAAGTATATAACTCTCTAAATAGGTGAACATTCCATCCCTTTGAAACATCATGAATATCCGTGTGCCAGTGCAAAGAAACTCATGGGATACCTGGATGACAGACATGACTCAGTTAATCCAATATGAGTCCATTATGGAGTCTTCACAATCAGTTAAAAATGGGTTTATGATGAAAGGGAATGAGTTCCTGTCTTCCCTTTGAGCCATTAGGAAAACAAGTTATGTCTCCTCTTGTCTTGGGAGCATGAAGGGGCAGATGACAACTTCCTCTTCACCTTGCAGTCTATGTAGCCTCTGAGAATAGGAAGGGAGGTTATATTCATTTTTTAAAAAAGAAATGGGGTGAAAGTTTAATTTCACATCTTTCTTTCTCACCACCTTTAAAACTGAAGAGGGGAATTTGGATCTGCAGTCGCAGACGAGAGCAAAGCTAAATCCTCTCTTAACAATTCTTGCCAAGAAGACTTCACAACAGCATCCACATAAGCTTTAGGATTGCCATAAATCAGAAATGACTTGCAACAAATCCACATATTCAATTACAGCAGCGGTTCTCGCAGAAGCAGAGGAAGCAGGAGGACATTTTTGCTCCCTGGCTTCAGGTAGGATTTGGCTAAGATTTGGCTAAGATTTTAAACTGAGTTTGGGCTTGGCTCCTGTGGTCAAAGTCTAACTGTTGTGTGACTGTTGTGTTGAAAGAGAGCCAGGTACTTAAGTTGATTGACAGCAGGCATTGTCCCCTGTTAATTGAGTTTCTGGGAAAGCTTTATTTGCCAGTGTGAGTTTCTGCCAGAGCCTGATCCCAGAAGGGCAGTTGGTTCTCGCAGAAGCAGAGGAAGCAGGAGGACATTTTTGCTCCCTGGCTTCAGGTAGGATTTGGCTAAGATTTGGCTAAGATTTTAAACTGAGTTTGGGCTTGGCTCCTGTGGTCAAAGTCTAACTGTTGTGTGACTGTTGTGTTGAAAGAGAGCCAGGTACTTAAGTTGATTGACAGCAGGCATTGTCCCCTGTTAATTGAGTTTCTGGGAAAGCTTTATTTGCCAGTGTGAGTTTCTGCCAGAGCCTGATCCCAGAAGGGCAGTTGGTTCTCGCAGAAGCAGAGGAAGCAGGAGGACATTTTTGCTCCCTGGCTTCAGGTAGGATTTGGCTAAGATTTGGCTAAGATTTTAAACTGAGTTTGGGCTTGGCTCCTGTGGTCAAAGTCTAACTGTTGTGTGACTGTTGTGTTGAAAGAGAGCCAGGTACTTAAGTTGATTGACAGCAGGCATTGTCCCCTGTTAATTGAGTTTCTGGGAAAGCTTTATTTGCCAGTGTGAGTTTCTGCCAGAGCCTGATCCCAGAAGGGCAGTTGGTTCTCGCAGAAGCAGAGGAAGCAGGAGGACATTTTTGCTCCCTGGCTTCAGGTAGGATTTGGCTAAGATTTGGCTAAGATTTTAAACTGAGTTTGGGCTTGGCTCCTGTGGTCAAAGTCTAACTGTTGTGTGACTGTTGTGTTGAAAGAGAGCCAGGTACTTAAGTTGATTGACTTTACTAACTATCCTTTGCAGTACATACAGGAAACAAAGCAACATAAACAAATACACAAAGACGTGGTTTGTTGCAGTCTGCACATAAAGTGCGTGCATATTACTTAACTGTACAAAGATCCCACTTGGCCACCACGCTCACCAAGAGATGCAACAAAAGCAAAACATTCCCATCACATGCACCAGCTGTGGCATGTTCCGCTTTTTCACACAAAAACTAGACAACTACATCTGCTCCAAATGCAAACAGATGACTCTGATGGAGCAGAGGATCCAACAGCTCGAGCACCGTATTAAGACCCTTAAGGACATTCAGGCACTCGAGCTCTTCTTGGACACTGCACAACACGCTGCTGTAGATCAGCAGCCTGCATCACACCAACACCACCAAGACCATGATCAGGAACCTTATGGGGAGATCAACTCAAAGGTAGACAACCCTCAGGCTTGGAAGGAGGTCACCCATAGAAGGAGACGCAGGACCAGGCAGCCTCCACAGAACTCCTCTGCTCAGCTGCATTTACACAACAGATTTGAAATTCTTACATCATTAACATACAATCAGGAAACACATCTTGTGGAGGACCACAGTTTCTTAGATACCACTCAGTGGACCATCCTGGATCAATGCGCAGGGGATAGCCCTGACAGGGACAGTGCATCACCACAGTCACACTTATGTAATCATGCAAATGCTCCATCCCCAATCATAGACCAGGAGCAACAGGAACATCCTTGGGAGAGTAATGGGCTCTCGGATGTATCTCAATGGATTGTCATTGATGAATGCACTGGGGATGTTGAGGAGGAGGACAACACTTTACACCTACATGATTCACTTCAACAGGAACACTCTTCAGGGGACATACACACTGTCTTGCACAAAAGGGACCCTGTCAATCCTCAAAGGAAACAGGTCTTGGTAGTAGGTGACTCCCTCCTTAGAGGAACGGAAGCCATCATTTCCAGACCGGATGGGATGGCTCGAGAAACATGCTGCCTCCCGGGGGCAAAAATACACCATATCACTCAGAGGCTCAGCAGGCTCCTAAAGCCCCATCACCCTCCCCACCTTATGTTGATTCATGTAGGTACCAATGACACCGCTAGGCATACTTTTCAAAAGATCACAAATGATTTTCGAGCTCTGGGAACAAAGCTAAAACTGTATAATGTACATGTGATCTTTTCATCCCTCCTCCCCGTTGTAGGACATGGCTCTACAAGGGCCGGAAAAATAGTACAGGTCAATAACTGGCTCAGAAAATGGTGTCAAGAGGAGCATTTTGGCTTCCTTGACCATGGTCTACTCTTCCAAGAGGATGGACTACTGGCAAGCGATGGGGTGCATCTCACACAAGTAGGAAAACATCTTTTTGCACACAGACTCACAAACCTCATCAGGCGCACTTTAAACTAAATCCACTGGGGGAGGGGAACAACAGCCTGGCGAACACTATATTACCCACGACCACAGGGAACCGCCGTAAGGCTAAACGGAGGGCTGCACAAACACAGCAAGGACCAAGTACAGAGAGCACAATAATCCCAAATAAACAGTTCGAGGGGAGGTCACAGGGGCTTACATGTCTTTACACTAATGCTCAGAGCATGGGAAATAAGCAAGACGAACTCCAACTCCTAGCACAGCACCACACATACGATGTCATAGGCATCACTGAAACCTGGTGGGATGACTCCCATCACTGGAATTTAACCATTGAGGGCTATAACCTCTTTCACATAAATAGAACAAAGGGGAGAGGAGGGGGAGTAGCTTTATATGTCAAAAACAGTTACGTTGCAGAAGAAATGCAAGACTGTAATCCGGGAAACCAGCTTGAAAGCATCTGGATAAGAATCAAGGGAACAGGGACTCAAAAAGATCTTGTCGTGGGTGTCTACTACAGACCTCCGAGTCAGGATGAAGGACTTGATGAAGCCTTCTGTCAACAGCTGACCAAACAGGCACAAAGAAGAGATATAGTAGTCATGGGCGATTTCAATTATCCCGATATCTGCTGGAAAACAAACTCAGCCAAGAGTACAAAGTCCAACAAATTCCTCACTTGCCTTGCAGATAATTTTATGGTCCAGAAGGTAGAAGAGGCAACAAGGGGATCAGCAACTCTTGATCTAATCTTAACAAATGTGGAAGACCTGATCAATACAGTTGAAGTGGTTGGATCCTTAGGGGCAAGTGACCATGTGCTCCTGCAGTTTGCAATACAAAGGAATGCTGAAACTAAGACAAGTCAAACACGCATTCTGGACTTTAAGAGAGCTGACTTCCAAAAAATGAAGGAATTACTGAGCGGCATTCCATGGACGCCGATATTAAAAAACAAGGGAGTTAAGGATGGATGGGCGTTTTTCAAAAGTGAAATACTCAAGGCGCAAATGCAAACAGTGCCAACAAAGAAGAAAAATAAGACAAGTGCAAAGAAGCCAGAATGGATGTCCAAAGAACTTCTAACTGAGCTAAAGCTCAAAAGTGACATGCACAAGAAGTGGAAAAGGGGAGAAATCACCAAAGAAGAATTCAAACGTATAGCCAACTCCTGTAGGGAAAAGGTTCGCAAGGCTAAAGCGCAAAATGAGCTCAGGCTTGCCAGGGACATAAAAAACAACAAAAAAGGTTTTTTTGCTTATGTTGGTAGAAAAAGGAAGAAAAAGGAGGCGATAGGGCCACTGCAAGGAGTAGATGGGGTGATGGTGACAGGGGATAGGGAAAAGGCAGAACTGCTTAATGCCTTCTTTGCCTCGGTCTTCTCACAAAAAGAAAGCCATCTTCAACCACAGCAACATGGAATGGACGAAGGATTGGGGGAAATCCAACCCCAAATAGGGAAACAAGTTGTCCAGGAACACTTGGCCTCTCTAAACGAATTCAAGTCCCCAGGGCCAGATCAGCTACATCCAAGAGTATTGAAGGAACTAGCGGAAGTTATTTCAGAACCACTGGCAATCATCTTCGAGAGTTCTTGGAGAACAGGAGAAGTCCCAGCAGATTGGAGGAGGGCGAATGTGGTCCCTATCTTCAAGAAGGGAAAAAAGAACGACCCAAACAATTACCGTCCGGTCAGCCTCACATCAATACCAGGCAAGATTCTGGAAAAGATCATTAAGGAAGTGGTCTGCAAACACTTAGAAACAAATGCGGTCATTGCTAATAGTCAACACGGATTTACCAAAAACAAGTCATGCCAGACTAATCTGATCTCTTTTTTCGATAGAGTTACGAGTTGGGTCGATACAGGGAATGCCGTGGATGTAGCATATCTAGATTTCAGTAAGGCCTTCGACAAAGTCCCCCACGACCTTCTGGCAAACAAACTAGTAAAATGTGGGCTAGACAAAACTACGGTTAGGTGGATCTGTAATTGGCTAAGCGAACGAACCCAAAGGGTGCTCACCAATGCGTCGTCTTCATCATGGAAAGAAGTGACAAGTGGAGTGCCGCAGGGCTCCGTCCTGGGCCCGGTTCTGTTCAACATCTTTATTAACGACTTAGACGAAGGGTTAGAAGGCACGATCATCAAGTTTGCAGATGACACCAAACTCGGAGGGATAGCTAACACTCCAGAAGACAGGAGCAGAATTCAAAACGATCTTGACAGACTAGAGAGATGGGCCGAAACTAACAAAATGAAGTTCAACAGGGACAAATGCAAGATACTTCACTTCGGCAGAAAAAATGGAAATCAAAGATACAGAATGGGGGACGCCTGGCTTGACAGCAGTGTGTGCGAAAAAGATCTTGGAGTCCTCGTGGACAACAAGTTAAACATGAGCCTACAATGTGATGCGGCAGCTAAAAAAGCCAATGGGATTTTGGCCTGCATCAATAGGGGAATAACGTCTAGATCCAGGGAAGTCATGCTCCCCCTCTATTCTGCCTTGGTCAGACCACACCTGGAATACTGTGTCCAGTTTTGGGCACCGCAGATGAAGGGAGATGCTGACAAGCTGGAAAGCGTCCAGAGGAGGGCAACTAAAATGATTAAGGGTCTGGAGAACAAGCCCTATGAGGAGAGGCTTAAAGAGCTGGGCATGTTTAGCCTGCAGAAGAGAAGGCTGAGAGGAGACATGATAGCCATGTACAAATATGTGAGGGGAAGTCATAGGGAGGAGGGAGCAAGCTTATTTGCTGCTGCCCTGCAGACTAGGACACGGAACAATGGCTTCAAACTACAGGAAGGGAGATTCCACCTGAACATCAGGAAGAACTTCCTCACTGTGAGGGCTGTTCGGCAGTGGAACTCTCTCCCCCGGGCCGTGGTGGAGGCTCCTTCTTTGGAGGCTTTTAAGCAGAGGCTGGATGGCCATCTGTCGGGGGTGCTTTGAATGCGATTTCCTGCTTCTTAGCGGGGGGTTGGACTAGATGGCCCTTGAGGTCTCTTCCAACTCTACTATTCTATGATTCTATGATTCTATGATTCTCAGTCTCACAATTCTCAGATAATGCATTTTTAATGCCCAAATTTCTAAATTCCAGAATATAAAGATTTGGTGTTGGAGTCCACAACACAATTCTTTCCTTTTCTTAACTTATCTGGGGAAGTTGTTGAAGAGCAAGAAAAATAACATAGTGACATTAAACATTTCCATACAGAAATTGTGGTGAGATGAGAGTTGTCATTTAAAATGTTAAACCGGTACACTTCAAAAAAGAAATGGCAATTTATTAATTAACCTTTGAACTTCAACATACATTTCTCTGGTGCTTTTAAACATTATCCTCCACAGTCTCTAAATGTTGCTGGAGAAGGCTTGAACTCCTTCCCAGTATCTTTCAATAGTGAAATGGTGAAAGATTTTCAGACCAGGTCTATAGAGAACACACTGCAGCATGAGATAGCAGAACAATTTATTCCAAAGTACAGAGTTCCCATTAAAATGACATTATGAGTTGAGATAAAAAATGGTGAAAGAAAGTCAATGCTAATCTTTCATCTGCAACAGATTTTATTTATTAAAGCAAGATTAAAGGGAGAGTGTCTGCTGCAATTTCAGTGACTGTTTAGAAAAAGTTCTTTTCTCCTTTATGATCACAATCTATTTGTGGTCCAATCCTCACACTGCGATCACTGGACTTCAATGGTAATAGTGTAAAGTTCAGAATGTGTGGGATATTGCTTCAATATGTGAATTAATTATAATATAAGAATATGATACTATAGTAGTACAATCTCTAACATTTGAGTGGTTCAACATCACAGCTTTGTGGAGGGACCCATATAAACATGTAAGAAATTGTTACAGCTTGATGTAAGCCCTTCTCATCCTATGTGCATTAAGCCTAGAAGTAACAAAACACATATTTCTAATTCTTTGTGCTCAGATAACAACAGCCTGTTTCCATGTCTACCAAGACTTTTCTTAAAACAGCCTACTCACAGACCAAGGAACTCAATTCTGATTTCTCAGAAAAGAAGAAAGCAAAATGGTACAGAGAGGAGGAGAGAAAAATAGGAGGGGTTTTTTGCCCACCTCCACTCCTACATCTCAATCCAAGGGGAAGCTAAAGCCACTTTCTCCTCTTCACACTCAATATATCAAAACGTCTTCCAGAATGAAATCCTTAGGACTCATCGACCTCTTCTGACTAGAAACAGTCTACTCAGCAGAATGTTTTTATGCCTAAGGCACTGTATAATTGCCGTTTGTAAGCCACCTTGGATCCGCCTTGGGGTAGAGAAAGGTGGGATATAAATAAGGTAAATAAATGAAGAAATAAATAAGTCTCCAACGTATTAAAGGGACAACAGAACCAAAACCAAAGATGATATATGCCTGTGTATAACATATCTACCTCTCTGCCTAATTATGGAAATAAGTGCATAGTTTCAAATGCATTAATCAATGAAACTTTCAGGTTTAAATCCTTGTGTCTTATTCCATATACAGGCTGAGCATCCCTTATCCAAAATGCTTGAGACCAAGAGTATTTTGAATTTTGGACACCGCCCTCTCCACACACCGCCACACACACACACCACCAGACTTTTGAATACTTGCATTTATATATATTTCCATAATGAAATAGATTTGCACATTGTAGCAAGCTGCTACATTCATAGCTGAGTTGGAGATCGATACATAGTCTCCTAGTGGAGAGGAAAAGCAGGGAATAAACATAATAATAATAATAATAATAATAATAATAATAATAATAATAATAATAATAATACATTGGACACAGATGGAACTGGAAAATTTGGACAGAAAAACAAGAAAACTCATGACCAATCATCATTCACTGCACCCCCGCAGTGATGTTGACCGGCTATATCTGCCTAGAAGATCAGGGGGCAGAGGACTCTTACAAGTAAAACAAGCAGTCAAAGAAGAACATGCCCTGGCAGAATATGTAAAGCAACGTGAAGAACCTGTTTTGATTGAAGTCAAAAATTAGAAACTCCTCAAAGCACAGCAGACAAAAAACCAGTACAAGAAAGCCACACTACAAACTAGAGCTGACAGCACAACAAAACATTGCATGGAAAGTTCCTTGACTAAATTAAAGGAAAAGCTGATAAGGAGAAGACCTGGCTATGGCTCACGAATGGGACCCTGAAGAAGGAGACAGAAGGCCTGATCCTTGCAACCCAGGAGCAAGCCATCAGAACAAATGCAATTAAGGCCAAGATCGAAAAATCAGCTGATGACCCAAAATGCAGACTGTGCAAGGAAGCTGACGAAATCATTGATCATATCCTCAGCTGCTGTAAGAAAATCGCACAGACAGACTACAAACAGAGGCACAACTATGTGGCCCAAATGATTCATTGGAACTTATGCCTCAAATACCACCTCCCGGCAGTAAAGAACTGGTGGGATCTCAAACCTGCAAAAGTACTGGAAAATGAGCACGCAAAGATCCTGTGGGACTTCCGAATCCAGACTGACAAAGTTCTGGAACACAACACACCAGACATTACAGTTGTGGAAAAGAAAAAGGTTTGGATCATTGATGTTGCCATCCCAGGTGACAGTTGCATTGACGAAAAACAACAGGAAAAACTCAGCCGCTGTCAGGACTTCAAGATTGAACTTCAAAGACTCTGGCAGAAACCAGTACAGGTGGTCCTGGTGGTGATCGGCACATTGGGTGCCGTTCCAAAAGATCACAGCCAGCATTTGGAAACAATAGGCATTGACAAAATCACGATCTGCCAACTGCAAAAGGCCACCCTACTGGGATCTGCATGCATCATCCGAAAATACATCACACAGTCCTAGACACTTGGACTTGGGGCCACTAAAACTGGAGAATGTTCACTCTGCCAGTAAATAAACTATGAAAATTGAAGACTCATGGCCATAACCTGAGATATTGCAATCATATTGCTGAAGATGAGAAAGCTGGTGTGTATTCTTTACATTCTACTTGTATGCCTAACAAAGGCAGTTCTTCTGAGAAGGTTTCACAGTGGGCCTTTTAACAATTGCTTTTAATGGTAAAATAATTTTAAAGTTAAAGACCCACCAGGAAAAGATTCACTACTTTATTTTTCTCCTATCCCGCCCCCCAAAAACTCTATATAACACTGATCTATCTGTAATGATACTTTTCCTTAGCATTATGTTAAATGCCAATTAAGTTATAATGAACAGAGTATTATTTAAATATACAATAGTTTAAAATCTGGCAAAACTTCACATGATCGAAGTAGAATCAATATTTTTCACCCAAAGGAAGAATAAACATCCTTGTAGAAATGAAATTCTCATAAAAACTTATCTAATTAAAGCCTAGTATCAGAATTTGCTATTTATCATTTTTTTTTCTTAAAAGTGAGCAGCACTGGTAATAGAAGAGAATAAAGGGGAAATATTACAAAGATCATAAATTCATTTTTTAGATAATGTCGTGGGCTCCACCACTATTTTTTTCCAGCCACAACAGACTACGTGGCTGCCAAAAACTGTTGCTTTCAGTTTCTTTCAGCTACATGTGGAACGCAGGGAGGGAAGCAGCCCCGCATGCACAGGTTATTGTAGCCTGGTCAGATTTTAAGTGCTCAGAAGTGGAGGAAGGGGATGCTGGGATAGATTCGGTGGGCCCAGAGCAGGATAGAAGTGTCCTGGAGAGAGTTCTTTTGGAATCTGCTGGTAGTTCCCATGAGTCTGGAGAAAGCGATATCAGTTCTCATGAGAATCTGCCAGAAGTGCAGGCTAAGAGAAATGTGAGAGATGAATGTTTGTCCAGATCAAGGCGCTTTGAACTTCAGAGGCAGTGTTCAACAGAGACAGACTCGCTTTTCCCAATGACTTAGAGATAAGGAGAGGAAAAACAGGCGTGTGAAGAATGATATCATGGGAGAGCTTGAGGCCTTTTAAGTGGGTTTTTGCTGGTATAATACAATATGTATTCAGGTGAACAGCTCCCGGTTCCTGGTCCTATATTTGTTTATTCATTTATTCAAGTTTCTAAGTTTGCTCCTGTTTCTAGTTCATGCGTGGCATAGGTTGCCTGCCTTGGATTCATGTTATAATGTTTATGGATATATCTGGGCATTGATTCTTGAGAGCCTATCTGAAAGGATTTTGGAATTTCGGTTATCTAGGAAATAACTGTTTGAACTTTTATTCTCTCTTGTGGATTTGCTTATTTTTTAATATATCCTTTTCTTAAGAAACTTTCACTTACTGGTGTCAAGAGTCAGACGCCAGTTAACAAACAAAACAGAGTTTATTCTGAAGATAAGCCAAAAATAACACAAAAACAAGCCATGCTATTTTCCCATGCTGGCATTCAATAAAAACTAAGAACGCTTCAATTCAGCTTTGGAGAAACAAATAGAGTTGACTGCAAGATAACATGCAAAATAAACGAAGGCTTGCAACCTTCCAAAAGCTGCAGAGTATAACAGAAAGTGCAAAAGCTTCTTTTAGCTTCAAACCGTTTCTGAAAACAGACAGCTGGCTCTGCGGAGTTAAAGGGACAGTTCCCAAAAGAAAAACAGCAAACTGGCTTAAAAACAAACAAACAAGTAAACTGCTTCCACGGTGCAGATAAAGCCGAAGCTTCAAAGGGATGATGAATAGCCGTCGTCAGGAGAATCCAAGGTCAGGTCGAGAGGCAGTAGCAAATTCCAGAAGTCAGAAGCCAGGAGTAGTCGTCAGTCAGGGAGCGTAGACAGAAGCCAGGTCAAATTCAATCCAAAGTCCGAAGAGGGTGCAGTCATCCAAACCAGGTCCATGATAAGACACAGCGAGAGCCAAGCCAGTGATATCAGCAGATCCGAATCACAGTCCAAGTCCAGTCTTCACGGAAACACAGAGATCCCAATGGCGCCTCAGCAACACCTTGCCACACGCAAAGTGCATTGGCCAAACATTCCCATTTTATTCCCCTTCCTCCTGGGTGACCAAACACTCACACCCAAACACCAGGTGTCCCAAATCTACTCAGAGTCCGAACTCCACACAGCTAGAGCTCGTGGATCCGGAGTACCTAGCAATTCATCGGAGTCCCAATCATCCTGCCCACACTTAGCCCCATGAACACTTAAAGAACCATCCTCCCTTCTCCAAGCATCCCAAGTGGGATCAGCTCCTGCAGAAACCCCAGGTTCAGTAGTATCCATAGGCCCCAAATTCCCAGACATCTCTGGTGGCTGTGCCCATTCAGTGCCCACTTCCCCAGCCACCACCTGTTCCTCAGCATCCATTTCCCCAGACTCCCCATCTGAATCTTCCTCAGAAGATCCCCCATATAGCTCTCTAAGTCGCTTCCTGCGCAACTCCTCCAGTGAACCCTCATCACGAGGGTTTTTTCTTCCTCTTCGGATCCCATCACCATCAACCATAATCCCCGAAGGCGCAGTCACAACACCTGGACAGAGTGTAGTTTGTGGTGAAAAGGTGTTATTGGGCTCTAGTGCAACACAGACTTTTCTGTGAGGCTGTGAGACATGTTGCTATTCGAGCCAATCAGAAGAAGCAAGCTGCTCACATGCTAGCTAGCTTGGTGTCTTGCTTTTGGAATCAATTCCAATCTTTTCTTTTGGCAATTTCATTTATGAGTTGTGGAAGGGTATTTGGGGGGTGTTTGTTTAAATATTGAGGTGGTTTACTGAAGTGAAGGGAACCTGATTCCCTTGAGTCCCCATGGGGAGAATTCAATTTGTCCCCAGCTCTTGCAGCTCACAGAAGTTTTAACATGTGGCTTGGAAGAAAATCATGGGGCTTGGAAGGTGTTGTAGCCCAGCCTCCATCTGAGCTGTCAGGTGAGTCTGAGTTTGGTCCTGTTCAGCCTGTGATTGTCCCTGCACCTGGCTTGTCAGAGGACTCTGGGTGTGGGTCTGAGATTCCTGTTCATATGCAGCCAGTATTTGCTTTTGTTCCATCTCTAAGTGAGTGTAGTTACCAAGCAGGATCCTTATAGTGTGTATTATGGGCAGACTGCTATCCACCTCCCCATGTGTGTGTTTTAAATGTTGTTTTGTTTGTTGTATGTACTATAACAATGTGGGTTAGTGTAGGGGTTGTTCGACGCTGGCTCAGAAAGCTTCAACAGGAAGCCAACAATCAGTCACCTAGCCTCGCCTCAGCTTCAAAACAATAGCAGAGCAGAAGCGTGGAGCGGGCAAATGCTGCCAAATGTGTAAAGAGTTAGGTCTCATTGAAGGATATAAGGGGCGAGGATTGCAAAAGGATGGTTTCTTAAGCTTGTTGTCTTAAAACCAGGCATCACTGAAAGATTTAAGGGGAAATTATCCCAGAAAGGATAAGTCTGATGCCCTAAAAATGACAGAAAGGGGGCTTCATAAGTTCCTGTTGCACCCTAACACTGAAGCACTTTTTCACTTATTACCACAATAATTCAATAGTCCAATAATTCTATCTAAAATATTTATTAAAGAAAGCAGATAAAAAGGAGAAATGGGCAAGTCCAAAGGGTCCATACAATAGAAAGTACAAAATAGCAGTAATCCAAAAATACCAAAGTATGTGAAGTCAAGACAACCAAAATCAACAGCAATTCTTCATACATAAATCCATAAACGTGAAAACAGGAACTTTTCCAAAGTAAACCCTTTTCAGGAAGTAAAGGCATGAACCACAACAGGAAACTTAAGAATACTTCAGAGACTTGAGAGCAGAGACAGGAGAGCCATCCTTTATGGCAACATTGTCTCCTCTGAGATGCTTGAAGCCCACACCACTTAATTTAAGCCCGCCCAGGCACCCATGAAATTATCCCAAAGACACCTGGCCTTTGAGGTCTTATCAGATTCGCTGAGAATATCTCCTTTGTCTATTTTTCACTTCTTGTGTTCTCAGGGCTAATCTAGTTTCCTGAGAACACTCCCCCTTGGCCCAAGGCCTTTTCTCAAGGGAACTGGAACTTTCACTTCCCCCTGTTGTCTGGAAACGAGCACAAAAATCCACAACATTGCTCTCATCAGCCTGCAACTCTCTCTGATCAGTCACAGACTCCCCACTTTGAAACCCATCATCCCCCTCATTCTCTGACCCATCATCATAAAAATCCTCTGCCACTTGCTGAGTTGCAACAGTCCCCCATTGCCACCAGTGGGCTAGATATTCCCAGATCATTCAGTTGCTAAGCTGAAAATGGCTTTTTCCCCATTAGCTAATTTGAGGAGGCTCCTGAAAATAGATCTGGGTGCCCATCGAAATTTGGATACCGAAAATGGATTGTGGTCTAGCTGAATTGCACAACCCTAATCTCTACAGTGTAATGGCAAATGTAATGGATGAATCCTAAAGTAAGCAGAGAAAAAGAGAAGGTGTGATGGGGTAGGAAAATAATCTGTTTAATTTCCAAATATGGCATTGCAAAGCTTAAGAGAAAACCAACAATCCCAAATGCTTTACTTATCCTGTGGGATGAAGTAATTTCTGAAGGAATTCCTAAACCAAGGTAAAATGAAATCCTTTTCTATTCACCAATTTGACCTCAAGAGGCAGGCATTAGATTCTAGCCAAGGAGGAAGTAATTCCTTTTGGATGCTACCCCCTAACATTCTAAGGCTTTTTATGTCAAAACCATGCTAGAATTTGGCATGGACGCAATTGGGATGCCAGTGTAATTGTTACAACACATAGACATATACCAGTCAACAACCTGACTGCTTTTAAACATTTCTCAATACTTTTAAAAGGCAACAATACTCAAAGTCCATTTTAGTAATTTAATCAAGACATATGGGGGCATGAATACATCTGCGTTGAGATGTAAAACTGCTGGTTTACCAATTGAAGCTGAGCAAAATCCTTCTCAAAATAGCTTCTGTGTGGCTATCCTGAAGCAATATAGGGTCTAAGAGAACTTTCAAGCTGCAAACCTGGTCTTTTTTGGACATATATACTCCTAAGGCCTTTGAAAGACAAACTGAAGGAAATTTAAGATTGAAATAGAATTCTGATTCTCAAGAAAGTATTTTCAATACTACTACTACTGCTACTACTACTACTACTACTACTAATAATAATAATAATAATAATACATGACATTTTAAAGTTGTAATTTTTTCTCATTTATATTGTTTGAGCCTTACATTATTGTCCGCATTGTGTGATTCACTAACTCTAAATTACTGAGAACTTTCTTTGTCAGCCTGGTATTACTTGTGAAAGAAAGGTACCTTTCTAACTATATAAATATTTATCTAGCTTCATATGTTATCAACATCATGAAGACACTCAGCCTCTAAACCCCGAGTTAAACTCCGCATCAGCTTCTGCAGAACAATGGTACTGTGTTTTTGGAAGCTCACATTACAAGGCAATCCCCTACTCTGTTCTGCAAATGCGAGAAAAAGGACAGGAATCACTCCAAGATAGTATTCCCAATTCCTGTAAAATGGACAGAGAGATATTTTTTCTGACCTATTCATTCCTGGATTCAGGCCATATTTGATAGAATGTGCTGTATTAGATATAATTAGACCACCTTGGCTTTGTATTATGTGCCTTAATAGGCAAGATCATTTGGTCTGTGGAAATCAACTGGGAGGGAACCACAGATCAATAAAACTATATATTTTCATTACATAAGACCCTAAGGTGTTATTCTGAACATAATAGTGGTGACAAATATGATTACTATAACTCACTCTACTTGTTTCAAAAGTGTTTCTAAAGTATCATTAGTGAAAAAATTGTTACTATAACAAGAGACACTGGAAGTGGCCCAAGAAAGAATGAAGGTGAAAGGAAACAGTGATAGGGGGAGATATGCCCAATTAAATGCACAATTCCAGAGGCTAGCTAGAAGAGACAAGGAACTATTTTTAAACAAGCAATGCATGGAAGTGGAAGAAGACAACAGAATAGGAAGGACAAGAGACCTCTTCCAGAAAATCAGAAACATCGGAGGCAAATTTCAGGCAAAAATGGGCATGATCAAAAACAAAGACGGCAGGGACCTAACAGAAGCTGAAGAGATCAAGAAAAGGTGGTGAGAATATACAGAAGATCTGTATAGGAAGAATAATAATATAGAGGATAGCTTTGACGGTGTGGTGAGTGAATTAGAACCAGACATCCTGAGGAGTGAGGTTGAATGGGCCTTAAGCATTGCTAATAACAAGGCAGCAGGAGACGACGGGATACCAGCTGGAACGTGATGCTGTCAAGGTGATGCATGCCATATGCCAGCAAATATGGAAAACACAAAATTGGCCATCCGATTGGAAAAAATCAATTTATATCCCCATACCAAAAAGGGAAACGCTAAAGAATACTCAAACTTCCGTATAGTGGCACTTATTTCCCATGCCAGAAAGGTAATGCTCAAGATCCTGCAAGGCAGACTCCAGCAATACATGGAACGAGAGTTGCCAGATGTCTAAGCTGGGTTCAGAAAAGGCAGAGGAACGAGAGACCAAATTTCCAATATCCGCTGGATAATGGAGGAAGCCAGGGAGTTTCAGAAAAAAACATCTACTTCTGCTTTGTTGACTATTCTAAAGCCTTCAACTGTGTGGATCATAATGAACTATGGCATGTCCTTGATGGTATGGGGATACCAAGTCACCTTGTCTGTCTCCTGAGAAATCTGTATAAACACCAAACAGCCACAGTAAGAACAGATCACGGAACAACAGACTGGTTCAAGATTGGGAAAGGAGTACGACAGGGCTGCATACTCTCACCCTACCTATTCAACTTGTATGTAGAACACATCATGCGACATGCGGGGCTTGACTAATCCAAGGCCAGAGTTAAAATTGCTGGAAGCAACATTAACAACCTTAGGTATGCAGATGATACCATTCTGATGGCTGAAAGTGAGTAAGAGCTGAGGAGCCTTATCACCAAGGTGAAAGAAGAAAGTGCAAAAGCAGACTGCAGCCAGGAAGTCAGAAGACGTTTACTTCTTGGGAGGAGAGCAATGGCCAATCTTGATAAAATAGTGAAGAGCAGAGACATTACACTGGCAACGAAGGTCCGCATAGTCAAAGCAATGGTATTCCCCATAGTAACCTATGGTTGCGAGAGCTGGACCATAAGGAAGGCTGAACAAAGGAAGATAGATGCTTTTGAACTCTGGTGCTGGAGGAAAATCCTGAGAGTGTCTTGGACTGCAAGAAGATCCAACCAGTCCATCATCCAAGAAATAATGCCCGACTGCTCACTGGAGGGAAGGATATTAGAGGCAAAGTTGAAGCATTTTGGTCACATCATGAGAAGACAGGAAAGCTTGGAAAAGATCACGATGCAGGGGAAAATGGAAGGAAAAAGGGCAAGATGGATGGACGGTATCCTTGAAGTGACTGGCTTGACCTTAAAGGAACTGGGGGCGGCAATGGCCAACAGGGAGCTCTGGTGTGAACTGGGTCATGAGGTCACGAAAAGTTGGAAACAACTATGTGATTGAGCAGCAGCAGCATAACAAGAGTAATGAAATTTCAATACCTTTTCATTACAGTAATTGCTCATAATTATTATAATTGGGGAAACTTCAGGGGCTACTTTCTCCCTCAGTTCTACAGCGATTGGGGTGAAACTTCCTACAGTGGTAGAACACATTTACCACTGCCAGCTAACTAAATTTCAGAATGTTTCACTTATTCATGGATTGTTGGCAAATGTAAACATTTTTATAAACAACATTTTTAACAATAAAGAAAATATGTTCCTAGTCTGAATGTGTTATTTCCTGTTTAATGGTGTAGTAGTTCTATGCCAGGAACATAGATTTTGCACCAAAAACTTTGTTAAATGGATGGATGATGTTAAATTGGTGGACTGGAGACCACAGCAAAATGTGCTATAAACACGATGTCCCTCACACAAAGTCAAAGTTTTTGCAGTTTAATAATTTTTGCTATGTTTTTATGATAGAAACAATTAGAAAATGACATTTATAACCCAGGGGAAAAAACATAGTATAGAATATTAAAGTTATTGGAACTCTGGCTGGCTACAGAGGGGCAAATCTCTCTGATGCTAAGCAGTGCACTGCATTCTGGGAAATGCAGTTCAAGGCAGGATCTTTTGAATTCTCTGGCATAGGGCTCCTCCCTTCCCAAACTACATTTGCCAGAGTTCTGTGCTGTTTCCAGCAAACACTGCCCCCTCTTTTCCTTGCTCCATTAATTTACAGAGGAAAGGTAAGGCACTAAGGCAGCCTTTCTTTTTTTTCTTTTTTTTGCTTTGTTTTCAGCTTTGCTTCCTTGCACTGAACATGCAACTGACTTTGGGAACCTTCTCAGATTTACAAAACTAAAATGAAAAAGTATGGGGTGAGTACAAATGTAACAAATTTGATACGACTTACAAGGACTTATGAGGACTAAGAAAAAAAAACACAGCTCTATGATGTATGCATAGATTAGTTTTCTTAAGGTTTATACTAAACCTGTTTTTCACCTGTGTTCATCTATTCAGGCTAGCAAGGTTGCAGATCCGAGGCTAAGGACTTTGTTTTTAGCCTTTTTGTTCTGTGCATAGATACATTAGTCACACTTTTTTGGATCAAAACATTACTGACATCCATTCCAGATAGAGTTCAAATGTGGCTGTGGGACAGAAATAGCATTTTCACATTGTAGATTACCTATGCTCAAAAATAGACAGTGGGAGGTTTTCTCTGTTAGTTTTCCTGGACTTCTCAGCATTTGGTATCATTGATCATTTTAATTGCTGTGTTGTTTCTGTTGAATGTGTGTGTGTGTGTGTGTGTGTGTGTGTGTGTGTGTGTGTGTGTGTGTATATATATATATATATATATATATATATATATATATATATATATATATATATATATATATATATAAATATCTTCTCCTGGTAGTATGGATAATTGCTGCATGGTGTTATTTTATTTTGTTTTCTTCCTTTGTGCTGTGTATACCAAACTAAGGCATATACCACCATAGTCTGAACAGAACTCTTTAGAAACAGGTACACTTGGTACACAAGTTTTAAATGTGCAAAGGCCTCCAGGTTCAATGCTGAGTCCAGGAGTACCCCCAAACTGCAGATCTTTGTCTTCAGGGGGAGTGTAACCCCATCCAGAACAGGTTGAATCCCAATCATCATCGTCGTCATCATCATCATCATCATCTTTATTTGTATGCTACCCCATCTTCCTGAGGGGAGTAGGAGTGCCTTACAACTATTCCCTGATCTGCCTTCTGACTGAT
Organism: Anolis carolinensis; assembly: GCF_035594765.1. NCBI lineage: Eukaryota > Metazoa > Chordata > Lepidosauria > Squamata > Anolidae > Anolis > Anolis carolinensis. The sequence goes on from NC_085843.1 coordinate 106,400,194, forward strand.
CAGGAGCACTTCTGTCTTGTCTGGAATAAATTTCAATTTGTCTGCCCACATCTACAGACTTATCACATTGAGGCTTTAACATGGGCATCCCTGGTATTCTGAAGCAAGCAGAATTCTGGGAAATGTAGTTTAGGGCAGGGCCTTTTGAATTCTCTGACACACGGAGAGCCTTCCCAAACTACATTTCCTAGAATTCCGTTTGCTTCAGTATACCGGGAATATCTGCATTACTGTTTATGTTTTAAGTTACTTTAACTTTTGTAAGATGTGTTATTATATTGTGATTTTATTGTGTTACTGTTTTTATTGATTTAATACTGTTTTGGGCTTGTCCCAGTGTAAGCCACCCCGAGTCCTTCGGGAGATGGAGCAGGGTGTAAATAAATTATTATTATTATTATTATTATTATTATTATTATTATTATTATTATTATTATGAAGACAGACACTTGTTTAGCTTCTGTGCAGGAATGCTGACAGTAAAATGACATCAGAGGCTGGGATTTTTGTCTTCTTCTCCCTTCTCTCCCTTCCTACCCATTATTCCCACACTGTCCATTTATTTTATTTTATATTTTATAGTTATAATTGCCCCTTTTTTGTTTTTAAAATGAGGAATTATGCAATTGTTCTATTTTAAAAAAATAGAATTTCCCGCTGGAGCGGTACCTATTGAGCTACTCACATTTACATGTTTTCGAACTGCTAGGTTGGCAGAAGCTGGGATGTGAACCGCCGAACTTTCAGTCAGCAAGTTCAGCAGCTCAGCAGTTTAACTTTGGTCAAGTTAAAGTAGGCCAAAAGACTAGTTAATACAGTTAGACAGCAAGACACTTGCCTCTCAATTTTTTAGTACTAAGAACTGTAGCCTGATGTTTAAAACAGTTATTTTCAGACTTTTTATGCCTGTGATCCCCTTTACGACTGCATACTCAGCATAGTACAGTTGATTTTCATTGTTCATGGGGGGTGCAGGGATGCAGGAACCCAATGAAAGTGGAAAAACGATGATGGGATGGAATGGCAGAGCAGGAAGAGGGTGGCGTGTGGGTCCCTAGAATGGAGAGAAGGAGCAGAACAGGGAAGGGGGAGAAAGTACGGGTAGGCTAGTGGATGGTGGCAGTGTTAGGAGGACAAGAGCAATGGGAAGAGGCTGTGCTGTGGATCTTATGACAGAGTCCCAGGGTGGTGTGGGGGGTCGGGTCTGGGCTTAATAGAATAATAAAAGCTTCACCTTGCATTTGCTCACTTTGATCCTCTTCTCCTTTGTTCTCCCCATACCACCTCCTGTGTCTACATTGGAGACTCACACATCACCTACATAATTCTTAAGCCCAGATCTGATGAGGCTACTGGCATAAAAGCAGTTCCACATTTCCTTCTTTCTGTTCTTAGCGTACTCTTTCCTCTGCCATCTGACCTGTCTGCCCATTCCAGCGCTTCACTCTTCCATTTTCATGTCTCGCTCCCTACATCAACCTTGAATACCCATGTAGTACCTGTCCTCTTACTCTACCCCCTCTCACCTATATGATTAAGTGAAGAAATACACATAGATCCAAGCCCTAGAGATATTTGTGGGTTTTTTCTGCTTTTGAAGCAGTCATATTTCTGATTATTACCATAGTTGAGTGCTGATTGTAATAATTTATTGCACCTTTAGATACCCCCTCCCCGGCTTTTCCACCGGCAAATAAATTGGAAACCCCATCAAAAGTTCTTGTTGTAGACTCACTTGATGGCAGGAGGTTGGGGGGAATGGCATACTCCTTGAAGCCCAGTCAGAAATTGAATGTGCCTCCTTTTCTCCTTCCAGCTGCTGTCTTTTAAGGCAGGCTGAACTTGGGAGGTCAGGCCAGGACATGTGACTTAGTTATGCAGATATAGCTAAGTAAGTGAAATAGGAGATCAGCATATCTCTTGATTGTTCTATATTAGTATGCAATCACATATATACAACAACAACATTTATTATGGTCCATAGACCCATCAGAAAACAAACAGTCATTTTAAATTCTCCCATCTCAGGAGAAATTCATTGTACAAGATACATCTACATGGTTTCAAGTGATATTCCTATCATAGCTTAGTTGCTTCCTCAGCCTTGCTGCCACTGCGAGGAAATTTGCCACTATGAAAGTCACCCTGTGGAACTTGTCCTCTAAAAGATATCTAACAATACTCTGCGGGTGATGGTTGGTCATGCAGGAGAGGATTCAATATAAAAGTTGGCTACATTGCACTGTATAATAGCGGCACTGCAATAAAATGTGTTCTGTTGTTTCCTTCACAGGGGCATAGTCTTCGGGAGAGGGGGATTTCAGACAGTCTGCCTCTTAGCAGCTCTGAGGGAAAGACATTTAGTCTCAGCTTTGTAAAGAATCTGCGATATTTAATTACTGTAAGGCTTTCTAGGTATTCACATGTCTTAAATGGCTCTCTGTATGGTAAGTTTAAGGCGCTAGGGGAGCATGGTGAATTTGAACAGGCTCTGAGATCTCCCAGGACAATATGCCGTAATCTTTGTTTCAGGGATTCTTGTGCCATTTTGAATCCCAAGTGCAGCAGAAGGAATGCAGATAGTCCAATTGAGGCCACTTTTTGTTCAATCCTCCACGCCCAAAGGGGTTTGGAGGCTTCATAAGGGAGGTGATGTAGTAAACCTGTTCCCAGTTTGAAAACCATTGTTTTTAACCATAGGTTAATTTTCAGAATCCAGGCCCTAGTACTCAATGGCCATTTCTAGAAGCAGGACCGCATCTGGTACACAAGAAGGCACATTTATATTAGTATGCAATCACATATATTGGTATATTATAGCCAACCTATATTGTAGACTTTCAATTTTTCAATATGCATATTATTATTACATGTATTTATTTATACCCCATTTTATCTTCCCAAAGGGGACTCAAAGAAGCTTGACATAAAAGCATCCAAAATAGCCTGAACCTAAAATCAAGGCATTTTTCCAAGAGAAGAGAATTGTCTGAATGGAATAATTCACTCTGCACCCATTTCTAGTTCCTGCACAAAATGCTCTTTCTACCAAAGTAACCCAAATAACAGATTTCTTGAAAAACTGTTGGTGAGTGAGATACTCCTTGAAAAAAAAACACAATTGTTTTTATCATTTTATAGTGTCTATTTTCTTCTATTCTATCTACCTATCCCATCTATTTCCCCATATATTTCTTTCCAAACATGCATTTATCCTTTCTGTACATTCCTGGGATCTCATTGAAAGAGCATGGTTTAAGAAAGGGAAATTGTAATGAAAATAAACAGGCAAGAAAGTTTAAAGCATCCCCTCATACATTACTTCTCATATCATCCCAAACCAAAATATTTCTTCCTAATACAAAAAGTGATGGTTTAGTTACATGTGCTTGAATTTAACAGATACAAATTCTTCTTTCAGTTATCAAAGGAAGAAGAGGATTCACCAATATAGCCTGACTATTGATTTAAACTTTTGTCTGCAATGCTATTGTCTGAAAAGAACAGAGTTAGAACTTCATTATTCATTATGGTAATGTATTTTGAAGCAGTAGCAAGAATCACTGTCCCATTTCCCTCCTCTTCTCTTGAATAGATGTCATCATATCACATGAGAATATGTTCACAGAAAGAAACCCTTTTTAAAAGAAAATTGTGAAATATTTCACCCAAACAAACCCATTTCATGTGGGAATGAGATCCCAAAAAGTCATATTTCAAAATAAGTTCCAATTTTGCCTGCAGAGAGATTGAGAGTGCAGTAGTGTTTTACAAAAAACATTGTACAGAACAAAAGAGAGAATATATTCCAAAGGACCTGTGCATGTTTTGTTCTTCCAAATTCAATACAGAAAAGGTCTACAAGAGAGAGAAAATCAGGGTAGAGTGGTAAAATATAAAAATCCCATGCCACCAGTCTTTTTGAAATACTGGCTGGTATTTGTGCTTCATGAAAATACATTGACTTCCGACTGGGTTTCTGAGGGTATGCTTTTAAAAGATTTTATTCAAGTTTTTTTTTCTTCCCAATGCAACTGGGATGGCAACTTTGATTTGTTTTTGCTTGACAGTAAAGGAATGTGAGGAGCAGAAAATATGTTGCAGAGTGTGCTGTTCATTTCACAACAAAAATATTGTGAATAATAGAAAAATAATTTCTTAAGAGTTGACAACTAAAAAACAAATACACCATACAGGACGAATATCCTGAATGAACCAAATTAGCCCTCATTGTATTTATGATTTATCTTGTTTTAAGTCTGTCTTTGAATGTTGGCAGGTTTTTTTTCTATTTTGTGCAGCCCAGCACCAATATTTCCAATAAAAGCGTAGCGGTAGGACTGCCTTTCCTGACCATACCTCCTGAACTTATGTGGATCTAAGTGATCTTGGTCCCAGAGTTGCATTCCTTACATAGAAAAATGTAATAATGTGTAGAATACTCAACAAATTTTTTCCTGATATTTTGTGAGGAGCAAGCTTTTTTTCTGCTGCCCCAGGGATTAGGACACAGAGCAATGGATTCAAACTACAGGAAAAAAGATTCCACCTGGACATTAGGAAAAACATCCTGTTGGTAAGAGCTGTTCAACAGTGGAATATGCTTCCTAGAAACAATTTCTCCTTCTTTGGAAATTACTAAACAGAGTCTATATGGACATGTGTCAGGAGTGCTTTGATTGTGTATTTCTGTATTACAGGGGGTTGGATTGGAGAGCATCTTCCAGCTCTATGATTATAACTGCAAATCTAAAAATTATTATGAGTAGAAATGCATAATTATTTTCAATATTTGTGAGATCATAATTTACAATCTCATAATGACAAAACAGGACCCCTCACATGTATTTCACAACTCTAGGGTTCCAAAATGCAGTGGGAAATGATGACTAAGGTGCTATTATAGTCGTAGTGTATATATGTAAATATGTACAGAGATTCTGGGGAAAAGTTATAATATTGATAGAAAGCATTATAAAGTAAAAATAATAGAAATATGGTGACTATATTCTTATTTTTATATGATACAGATGATTGGAAAGAAAACAAAAAATCATAACAATGTTGTTAACTATTAATAGCAAAAAAAAACTGAAAAGGAGGGGTAGAAATTAAGAAAGAAAATGGTATAGGGAAATATAGGAAATTAGAAATAAATGATAAATTAACATGTAATTTTAAGGTAAAAAGGCCTAAAAAAATAACATTTTTGAAAGCATATGGAAAAAATTATTGAAGAAACATTGAGAAAATAAGATGGGAAGCAACCCTCACCAGAAGAAATTAAGTTCTGGTAGGATCTAAAAAAAAAAAAAAAGAAAAAAGAAGAAGAAGAAGGACTCCAGAGATAGGAAGCACAATGGGGAGCACAACAGGGGAAATGAGAAGAAATAAATATATGAATTATAGATATTGTATTTTGTAATGAAATGGGATGGAAATGTAATAAAAATATTAATAAAAAACAGTTGTAAGTCATTTAGACAAGCAGCTATGCTATATCCATTTCAATGTACCCTACAACTGGAGAAGCAGTACTGTCATTGTTTCCCGGTATCTCATTCTACAGCAAAAACCAGTGTGTTGAGTCACTGCCTGGTATTTAGTTCTTTTGGCAGGTAGCATTGCATAAGTATTAGGAGTGCGCATTTTTTTCCCTTTGTCCTCATAATTTGAATCAAATCAGTTAAATACGTACTTATGAGGCGATATCTGATACATGGGCTTGGCCTGAGCCAATAATTTAAGAATCAAAATTTACCCCATACTTTTTCATTTTAGTTTTGTAAATCTTGGAATGCTCCCAAAATCAGTTTCACATTCAGTGTAAGTAAGCAAAGCAAAGCCAAAAAGACTGCCTTTCTTTTGTAAATTAATGGAGTGCCAACATTAGGAGCGGGGAAAAGTGGGAGCTATGTTTTCTGGAAACAGGACAGAAATGTAGTTTGGGAAGGGAGGATCTCTATGCCAGATAATTCAAAAGGTCCTGCCCTAAACTACATTTCCCAGAATGCATCAGCATCAGAAAGCACCAATCAGGATAGCAAAGAGAGAGATTTCTCCCTCCCTAACAGCAACCAACTGCAAAAAAGGAGGACTAACTCATACTTCTCTAGGAAGTAAATAAATATCTGTGCTGGAAACAAATCCCTAAATTGATGGCACTTGGGTGTCCCCTCCAACTCAATAGCAGAGTTTGGATGGTGTCCTTCTGCCTGGAAGAAGGGGGTTGGTCTAAATGACCATTGATGGTGTCTTGGTGTCTTGGTCTTTGTGGGAGGAACTTTGTGCTATAGCACTTTTAACTATAGTATCTTGTATCTCCACCATTTTAACAAATCAAGGTTCCTGGAGTAGAACAACTACTTTCAAAGTAAATACTACACCATTAGCCAGGAAGTAATACTTTCAAACCTGAAACAGATTTTCTTTATTAATAAAAATGTTGGTTATAAAAACTTTGAACATTTGTCAAAAATCTGGGGATAAGTGAAACATTCTAAAATTTGGTGTACTAACAGTGGTGAATGTGTTCTACCAGTATCACAAGTTTCACCTCAATAGGGAGAAAATGAGGGAGAAAGGAGCCCCTGAAGTTTCCCCAAATATAGTAAATTAATGTTTGCCCCCTCGCCCCTTCCAAAGAAATATCTTACTCCTAGTATAGGCAGCCCCGAAAATCTGCCAGACTGGCCCCTGATTACCGTACAGGAAATAAAGAGTATAATTGAAAGCCTTAACAACAATAAAGCTCCTGGAGAAGACTTTTTACCACCAGAGTTATTTAAATCCAACCCTGAATGGTGGGCCCCCCTAATAGCAGGTCTATGTAATCACATAAATAACACTGCCAACATTCCTACCGGTTGGAAATTGGCAATAATTATCCCTATTTACAAAAAAGGGTGCAAAAAAGATCCAAAAAAACTACAGACCTATCAGCCTAATAGATATAGTGGCCAAAATCTACTCTAAAGTACTTCTTTCTAAATTAGAGCTTTGGGAATATGAAAATAAAATCCTAGCAGAAGAACAAGCCGGCTTCAGATCAGGTAGATCCACCATGGATAACTGTTTTATCCTAAACCACCTAATATATAAACATCTGAAAAGAAAGAGTAGACTTTATGTTGCTTTCATTGATCTAAAAGCAGCCTTTGACAGCATCAACAGAGAGCTCCTCTGGCAAAAACTAACAGTACATGGAATAGACCGTAGATTACTACTCCTGATCAAAAGTTTATACTCCAACAACCATATCCAGGTTAGGACGGTTTTCAGTGGTGCCTTGACAAAGAGAATTGACTTCTGCAAAGGTGGAAGACAAGGCTGTTTATTAGCCCCTTTACTTTTCAACCTTTTTATCAATGATCTGCCAGACCACCTCAGCAGCTCCGAGGTTCATATGCCTATAATTGGTAACAGACACATAAATACTCTTCTATATGCGGACGACATGGTTCTGATGTCTAATACCCAAATAGGTTTACGAAGATTACTGATCAAACTTAACATCTACGCCCACAAAAACGAGCTGACAATAAACAAAACCAAGTCAAAAATTATGGTGTTCGGAAAGCGCCCATCTAGACACAAATGGGTTCTAGATGCAGAGCATATAGAACAGGTTAGCTCTTTTACATATCTAGGCTTAGTATATTCAGAGACTGGCTCTTGGCTGGCACATTCTCAATCTTGTGCGATCAAAACTAGGGCATGCTCCAACACACTGGCAAGACTGCTAACCCATAGATATCCTGGCTCTTTAACTCCAATAATCAAAGTTTATAAAGCAAAAATCCTCCCCATGATACTATATGGAGCAGAAATCTGGGGCCTAAGCAAACTACCAATAATAGAACAAACGTAATCAAAAATTTTAAGACAGATACTTGGCGTTGACGCTAAGACCACCGCTGCCGCAGTTAGAGCAGAGTTAGAAATACATTCTATTGAAGGTCTCGCCAAAATCAGGGCCTTTAACTATTGAGATCAGGCTTCTTAGAACAATCTAATGGCTTTAACCAAGACTCCTGGGCAGAACAACTATCAAGGTTTCTTTGCTCCTGTGGATTACAATTTACTTCATCAGACCAGAATAGGGATGCCGAAAAAAGGAATTCTAGATATTGAAGCCCAAAAGGACATAGCCACCCTGTCTAATACAGGATCTCTGAAGTGGTTAGGACGCTTTAAACGTAATTTCCAAAGGGCACTGTACCTAAAAGCAGATATGCCAAGACAGCTAAGAATCACTTTCACTAGGGCAAGATTCGAACAAATTGAGTCTATGGAGAGACACGGCAGATTCAATCATATCCCGTAAGAAGAAAGATTATGTATTTGTGGCAGCCCTGAAGTTGAAAATTTGAACCACATTTTGCACAACTGTAACCTATATAAAAAAGAAAGGAAACAATACTTATGGCCTTTTATTGGTAATAAAACAAGCTGGGTCATTGAGGCCAAAACTTCATTTTTGTTGGCCGGTTATAACCCCACTCTGACAACAAAAGTGGCCCTGTATTTGTTTAAAGCTGCTAAAAGGAGATCAGAGTACATAGATCAGATTGGGGTGCAGTGCAGGGGAGATGAGGATAGTTGATGCATAGATCTTTAGCTAAACTACATTAGCACCAAGCAGGCAGACACCTCTATATCTGTATTTTATTTTAAGTGAACCAGATGTATGTTGTATGTTGTTTTTGTATTGTCTGTCTTTGATAAGGCCAACTGGCTAATCAATAAATTGTTGTTGTAGTAAATTAATCATGTGCAATTACTGTAACAAAATAGTAATGAAATTTTGTTACTCTCGTAACAATTTTTTCACTAAAGAAACACTAAAAATGAAGTGCAAGTGCTCCCTTGTTTTGTAATAACTTTTGAAACTTTTTTTTATCGATCTCACATCCTTCATAAGTAGATATGGTGGTGGAACTCTACCAGCATAGGTCTGTTTGCTAGGGGAGTTTCTCACCTGTGTTATTTTGTAGTCAAGCAACTATGTGTGATTTTTGTGCTCCCTCCCAAAAGAGACTAGGATAGTCCCATTCCTGCTGGCCTTTCACAGGCAGGTCAAGACCATCTTCTACCAGCAGACATTTGGGAAAAGATAAGGGACAGGCTTTGGGGAGGTGTGGGTGAGGTTGGGGGGGGGGCTGTAAATTTTAAATACCATTTTAAGTGTATTTATTGTATTTTAATCTGTATTTACCACACTGTTACTATTTAATTGTTTTGTAACTTTTGTATTGAACTTTTTAAATTTGACTAAGTGTGGGATTGTTAGCTGCCTTGAGGCCCCACAGAGAGAAAGATGGGGTATAAACAAAGTTTATTATTATTATAAAGTTTATTATTATTATTATTATTATTATTATTATTATTATTATTATCATTCCCCACTTTATCTCTCCTGCAAGAGATTCAAAGTAGCTTAACATAAAGGCATCAGCGTACAATTTAACATATACAAATATGCAAACATTAAAACAGGATTAAATATAAACAGTAATAATAATATGGTGTGCTATGATTTCTGTTCCTGGTTGATAAATGTCATTTCCTAATTGGTTCTGTCACAAAAACATGGCAAAACTTTATTACACTGCCAGAACTTTGTCTTTGCACAAGGGACATCATGCTATAAATAGCACATTATAGTTTGCTGAGTGTCCTCTCCACCAATTTAACAGTTTCAGCCACAAAAACAAAGTTTCTGAAGTAGAACAACTACTTTCAAAGTAAAGACAACCGAATGAAACAGGAAATAAGACTTCCAAACCAGGAACAAATTTCTGTAATTATTTTAAAAATATTTTTTATAAAAGCTATGAAAATTCACCAAAAAACAGAGGATAAGGGAAACATTTTTAAATTTGATGAGTTAACAATGGTAAATGTGTTCTACCACTGTAGCAAGTTTGATCAGGATAGCTCAAAAATGAGGGTGGGAGAATCCCCTAAAGTTCCCCCCAGTGCTGTTTTTCGCTATTGCACATGCACATCCGCCATTAACGAATTAATTACAAATATTCGGAAGTTTCAGAAAGTTTTGAATTTTTTGCTTCAAAATTTGGAAATGTCTTTAGAAACCAAGCGCCAGCACCCCTACTTTCGAAGAGAGTTTTAAACAAATTTTTTCCTGGATCTCACATGCCTAATGACTGCATTGTTTTCATTGTTTTTAACATAATTTTGAAAATATGTGCAGCAGCTTTAAAATTTCAGTTAGCCAATATTAGAACAATCCAATTCTAATCACAGGTAAATCCCAATTGAGTTCAATGGAATTAACCCCCAGCTAAATGATTACAATTGAATCAGCATAAAATATTCACTAATTAGACCACTAATACCACTGCATCTTTTCCTCTTTTACTCATGATAGCTATATTGAAACATTACACTGATGAGAGAAGACTAGAGGATGGATTATAAAATGCGTAGACTTACTCACATTTACTTGGTTAACTATGTTTACAAAAATCAAATCAAATTAAAATGTGAAATACATAATAGAAAAGTCTAATAGACATAAGGCTCCATTTAAAGAGAGTTCACCAAAAAGAATTACACATCTCTGATAATTAAAATCAGAAATTCAGATATAATCCAATAGATTATGAAATTATGAATTAATATTCTATCAAAAGAGACAGAACTAGGGTGATATAAAAAGGATTTTTATTTTTTTTAGCATCCCATTATTTTTTATTTTAGAAATGTTCTCTTGCTGATTCAGGGGATTCAAGGCAACAATTGCAGCAATCAATGGCTTTTGTGTGCAGTTGGCCCTCAATATCCACAGTTTCTGCCTCCACGATTGCACCAGTCACAATTTGAAAACACTAAAAAAATTCCAAAAACATTGATCTTGCCATTTTATATAAGGCATTGTATATTGTGGTACTTAAGTACACATGGATTTTGGTATCTCAGGGCAGGGGAATGGGACAAAACCCAGAAAATGCCATGGATCTACTATAAACTACATCAGTTGGCAATGGAGCACAACATGATTTGTGTTCTTTTTCCCTTGAAAGTAGGATCACTTTACATGCTTCTATGTTGGGGAGAGGGGCAGTGTTGTACCATTTTCATGATTTGGGAGCCAACGTTCCTCTGAAAAAATGGATGTGGTTGGTGGTATTTGGAAAGTGTCTTGGGAGCTTTTGTGTCAAAGAAAAGGGATTGGCCCCCTGTGGCACATGGCCTTGTTTCCTCTACCTGTATATAATACTTTACTCTCAACATGTAGTAACCACTTGTGATTAGACTTCTTTTGTACTCTGTTAAAGTACTAACATAAAAATGTTTAAGACAGCCCCATTACATCTGTGCAAAGGCAATGCAAAATAAATATAATCAGTTTCAGAATTCCAGTTTAACCCTCTCTGTAAAAAAAAAGAGGAGCTGAAAGTCTATCAAATCTCCATTCAGTGTATTTTGAAGATGAAGGGCTGGAAAGGAGGGGTACAAAACAGTTCTAGCAGATTGAACCTGTAAATCAAAGTATTAATCAGCTGAGAAAACGATAGTAAAAACTAAAATTGATGATGGGTCTTGGGAAACATTGGGTTGTGACAATTAAGAAACAAATTATAACATAGATAATTAATCTAAGCAGAGCTTTAAACCATATGGAGAAACACTTGTTAGTTATAGTTCTGTCTACATGGAGAGAAGGGGTTTGTGTTCAGGGAAACCTGTTAGCCTTCAGGTATATGTTGATCAGGTTTATCTCTCTTCCTCCTTTTCCACTTGAATTATATTATATGCAATATATGATCCAATAATATATGAAACAAAATAAAAATTTCAATCCCTCTGTTCATTTGTCCATCTCTGTTTATTCTAAATTCTTCCATAGCCATTTGTCAGATTTGCAGGTTGATGTTTTCTCCAATACCTTGCATAGAGTTTCATCCATTCTCCCTTTATTTCTAAGGAAATTCCTATTGCCATCTGGTATGGGTTCCGATCTTTTATTTTATTAAGGCAACTCTCTAAGAGACATGGGAGACAGAAGAGACAGAAATGGAACAGACCCATTGCACCAAAGTAGGTGATAGAAACATTGTGGAATTTGGAGTTATTGATGGATTTTACCCATAACAGCTAATGACAAGGAGAATCATGGGGCGGGAGACTGATTGGCAGATGCACATGGCATTGTGTGAAAGGAACTGTCACCAAAGGCAACAGTCCAGCTGTAATTCCAGTTTGCCTGTCCTATGCAATAAAGTCCATATTCTCTTTCTTGTAAGACTGGATTTACACTGCCATATAATGTAGTTAATGTTATATATTATATACCATCCCTAAGGAAATGTTAGGGAATACCCTCCCTACAGAAATTAGGTTAGCCCCCACTCTAAAAGCCTTTTAGGTGAGTTTAAAAACATAGCTTTTGATCCTGTGTAATCTATGGTCAGCTGATGAGCTACCAATTGTACTGCTCCGCATTTTGATTGTTACAGCAGATAGCCAGCTTATTCACAGGTTCTAGTAGGATTTTAAATGTGCTGTTGTTTATACTTATGTTGTTGTATATATACTTGTGTACTGTTGTTTATATGCAGCACTGGAGTGCTTCTGTGAGCCGCCACGAGTTTTTTCAGGGAGATGGTGGCGGGGTACTAATAAAGATGATATTATTATTATTACTGTTGTTGTTGTTGTTGTTGTTGTTTAAATCTACATTGCATTAGATATACTCCATGCAATGCAGGGCAGACCTATATAATGCAGTTTGAAACTGCATTACATGGCAATGTAGATCAAGCCTAAATCCAGCATATTATACAGCAGTGGTTCTTTCAGAAGAGTAATTATTATTTTAAATGAAACAAAAAACTGAAAGGGAGTGGGAGAAAAAATGCAATTATTAATGTGTTAAAGTTTCATCATTGGAATTACAATTATTCTTACTTTGAAAATTGGCCATGTTGGGTCTGTGTGCCGATTTTGGTTAAGTTCCATTGGTGGCTAGGTTCAGTGCTCTCTGAATGTGGGTGAGCTACAACTTCCAGGATTCAAGGTCTATCACCCCCAAACCCAGCCCATATTAAAAGTTGGGAATGTTGGGTCCGTGCACCAAGTTTGGCCCAGATCTGTCATCACCTGGGTTCAGTGTTCTCCGGATGTGAGTGAACTACAATTCCTAGAATCTAAGGTCAATCACCACCAAACCCTGATATTAGGTAATATAAGTAATGTAATTTCTAATGCTATTTATTAGGGGGGGGGGGGGAATCAGTCTTTGCTTTTGTTTTTTATAAATGCTCCCATTATAAAATGAATAAAGATATGGGCAAACTACAGTTCCCAAAATCATGGATCAATCCTCCCCAAACCCTGCCATTAGGCCATATTGGGTCTTTGTGCCAAGTTTGGTCCACAACTGTCATTGGCTGAATTCAGAGCTCTCTGGATATGAATGAACTACAACTCCCAAAATGGAAGGTCAATCACTCCAAAAACCTGCCTGTATTCAAAGTTGGTCATGTTGGGGGTGTGCGCCAAGCTTGGCCCAGGTCTGTCACTGGTGAATGTTGCAGTGGTCTCTGGAATTGGGAGCCAAACCTGCCACAAACATACTTTTCCATTCACATGCAAACATCCATACATGCATTCACTTGGATTAGATAGATAGGTAGATAGATAGATAGATAGATAGATAGATAGATAGATAGATAGATAATAGACAGACAGACAGACAGTAGTGCTGTGTAATCAATTTAAAATGTTTCAAAAGTCATTACAAAATTAGGGAGCACCAGTGTTTCATTTCTATGTACAGTGTTCCCTCACTACTTCATGGTTCATTTTTTGCAGATTCGCTGTTTTGCAGTTTTTCAATAAACTGTAAAATAATATTATGAATCATAAAAATTACAATTTACAGCCTAAGGAAGGAAGGAAAAGCTGAAGGGAGAGAAAAGGAGCCCAAGTGGCATCAAGAGGAGAAGGAGGCAATTTATCAACACACAATTAGTTAATAAAGACTTAAAATAGTGTATAACTGCTAAAATAATGTATAAATATATAAGTGTCCCTACTTCACCATTTTTCATTTATTGCGGGTGGTCTTGGAACCTAACCCCCGCGATAAGTGAGGGAACACTGTATGTATGTGTATGTGTGTGTATGTATATGTATATATGTATATATGTGTGTGTGTGTGTGTGTGTGTGTGTGTGTGTGTGTGTGTGTGTGTATATATATATATATATATATATATATATATATATATATATATATATAATTTTTATGTATAGATTTATCAATTAAAACCCTTATTTTGTGCCCCCTCCACCAGGACCAACCAACTCGTATTGTCTCACAAGTCCAAAATTTCATTGCTTCTATTGCCGGCTTGTACCCCTTTTCCTCATTAAAGATATATTCAATAGATTTTCTCCATATTTTCTAAAAATCTGTTTATAGTGAACTAAGGGATTGAAACAGATCTACCCAGCTGGATGCAACCCAGAAAGCATATTTAAATCTTGACAACCTTTATTTTAATCCATAGAAGAGATCATTCTACTTTTCCCATTTCAGACAAACCACATGAAGCAAGATGATCAGTACTTATTTTACACTTTAAGAGTCAATGTCTGTTGAAGAAACTCATGCATGACAGATGTTGCACTTTCCCTAAAGCCTGTCACCACCAGGACAGAGTTAGTGCGAATGTGCTGAATTATGTGCCCAAGGGATTGTACATGAGTGCCAGGCAGAGCGTTCTAATGTCAGAAAGAAGCAACCAACATTACCTTCACATGAATTGCCTACTCTGCTGTGATGGCACTCTTATTTCAAATCACGTTACAAAGAGAGAAATTTTATAGATGACAATAATTTTTCAGGTCAGGTATTCCGTGCTGAGAAAACTTTTCCAAACTGGACAAGTAGCATTTCAGTTATGTAACTTTATTTTCCTTTATGGCTGCTTTTTTGTTTGTTTAATAAATTCAGCTTTGGTATTCAATCATGTATTACTGGGATTTTTGAAGATTTCTGTTTCAAAAATATTCCCACAATTGAATCAATATTCAACAATGGATTAAAAATAGTGCTCAAAAAGTATTGTGAACAGAATTCACAGAATTCATCTATAATTGTTCAATACTGTTTGTAAGTACAGTAGAATCTCACTTATCCAACATAAACAGGCCAGCAGAACGTTGGATAAGTGAATATGTTGGATAATAAGGAGGGATTAAGGAAAAGCCTATTAAACATCAAATTAGGTTATGATTTTACAAATTAAGCACCAAAACATCATGTTGTACATCAAATTTGACAGAAAAAGTAGTTCAATATGCAGTAATGCTCCATAGTAATTACTGTATTTACAAATTTAGTGCCAAAATATCACGATGTATTGAAAATATTGACTACAAAAATGCGTTGGATAATCCAGAATGTTGGATAAGCGAATGATGGATAAGTGAGACTCTACTGTAAATGCAAGCCTTAAAACATTGCTGGCAACAATTTTACTTTGCCTATGTCAGTAATAATGTATAATAATACACAGCCTCTGTTTTGGGTTTAGAATTGTCTTGAAGCTTTCTTAGTGAATATTTGGTAAAACCTATGAGTTGTTTCTAGTTCTGAATGAATACACACTCTCTGACTCATCAAATATAGTTTCACTAAGCCTGAACATACAGAAGACCATGTTATAACAGTAAAAATAAAAAATGTGGACATAAAAATACATTTCCTCAAGGTAGCCAATTCATGACAAACATGAAAATTCAATATAATAGTATCCAATACATTTTCACATTGTTGTGGTTGATTGCAACTATGGCTGTCAACTTTTCATTTTATCCATTTATAATTTACAACTATCAATGTCTTACTTCTTACAAGCGCTATGATAATAATTTGAAGCCAAAGAAGAATTAACCCAGGTATGTATTGGTTGTGATAAAATGTAGATTGTGGTCGTGGTGACAAAATGCAGACATTGACTCCGAATAAGAGTCCTGCTGTCCAATGAAATGTTCTTTTAAACCTTGTAAGAAGTAAGACATTGATAATTGTAAATACCAAAAGTCTTACATTTGCTATGTTTGCATTGCAGCAGTAACATTACCTCATTGTTTTCTTTTGGATTCCTACATGGCAATGCTCTCATCCCTCCCCCATAGTTACAATTATGGATAAGTCCCACACCACCCAAACCTGACTCCAGGTAGGTGGCATATTTTGCAATCAATTCACTGGACCACTGAAGAGCTCAATACATCCTATGTCCTCCACTGATTCCACAGATCATGGTCTTGACAACTGACAGATATTATCTGATTATGTCCAGCTAGAAGATCAGGGGTCATCTCTTGGAGGATGAGGACATTTTTTATGAATGAACCCTATTCAAATCCAATAGGTCACTTTTGTAACTATGCTCAAATTGAATTATCCCATAACATTGAATTTTCTTTAGGTTAGCAGAAGAGAGGGAGATCACATGAGGAGTGTGATCTCGCACAGGGTTTCCTCGTGAGCCCTGCCTGTAGAGCCAAGACATGTCTTAGCCAAGTTGGGTCTCTATAAACCTGGGCGAGTGCTTCTGTTTTTCTGTTGCATCTTGGCTTTTAAGAGAGACAGATCGTGCTCAAGTCTGCTGGTGATCTAATTTCATTACCACTTGCAGCTCATCGCTTTTAACTTTTTGCTTGGCTTCTTCACTAGCATTTTGTCTCTAAAACAGCAACAAATCTATTTCTTTGAATCTTATTTTATTATATGATTTTCTTTATTTTCATTATTCTTTATTTGTAGACTGGGAGTTGGCAAGTGTGGGTGCACGTTACTTTAGAAATATTAAGGTGGCTCAGCTTCTGAGCCTTGACTTACCCAACTATCTTGCTTCTCTCCTTCCCATTCTTTCTCCTGCAGAAAATACTTTAAAAAAATTATCAAGCAAGCAAACAAAGCCTCACTCTCAGAGAAACCTATTTCCTTCCTTTGCCAATTTCATTACATTTTCTCAGTTGTTTAATTTAATCAATAATATATCTCTCTCTTTCTTCCTTCCTTCCTTCCTTCCTTCCTTCCTTCCTTCCTTCCTTCCTTCCTTCCTTCCTTCCTTCCTTCCATTCATTTTATTCTCATTTCATTTATTCATTTATTGGGACTTGTTAGGTGGGCGAAGAAGAAGGTAGAAGACCTCTCTTTCTCTTGGCTGTTGGTGTGCTGCTAAAAGAAATATTAAGGCTAAGCTTGATTGCTGAAGCCTAGCTTCAGAAATACTTTAAAAAAGTTAACAGGCAAGTAAACAAAGCCTCCATAACCTATTCTCTTCTTAACCCGTTGTCAATTTCATTAAATTTTCTCAATTTGTTGTTTATTTTGATTTAATCAATAGAATATCTCTCTTTCATTATTTCTATTTTATTGTCATTTCATTTATTCATTTATTAGTAAGTGTGGTGGGTGAGGGAATAATAAGGTAGAAGGCATAGCTCTCTCTCTTAGCTGTTGGTGGGAGGGGGAAGTAGTTTATATATTCTCACATTCTGTAGAAAAGTATAGCAATACAAATTTTTCATGTAGCTCATGCCTGCAGATTTGAGGGGGGGAGAACCTGACATGGGTCTTAACTGAGAACAGAAGTCAACCTGTGACCATTCCCTCAGCCTATCTTTGGGTGGAACACCACAACTTAGGGTAATTCTGTAGCATGTATTGCTCACCCAGGCACTATTGTGTCCCAGGAGGCTTTCACCCGATATCCCGGGCAGAGTCTAATCAAACAAACTCAGGATTAGTCAAGACCTTATTTAATTAAACTTACAGAACAGAAATACAGCACATAGCTGGGTTAACACAAATTGAGTCCAGAGTTCCAAAAGTATAAACTGTAGTCAGAGTTTCAGGGTCAAGCCAGATAATCAAGGTAAAACTGAAGTCCAAAGGTACAAACTGAAATTCAAGTTCAGAAATCAAGCCAGGAAGTTGACTGAGTTTAGATTTAAGGTTTCAGGATACACAAGGCTCAAGATAAGGTTACAGGAACCGCCAGAGTCCAAAGCAGGATTGCAGTAAGAAGGTTGGGTTCTAGAATCTAACCTAGGGGTAACAGCCAGGAGCCAAGAAACAATTCCTCAGGAAGGAAAGGTTAGCTTGACCCCTTCCAAGCACCCAGAAGCAGTGAAACTAAGCCAAACAAACTGCTGGCCATGACAGGCACAGTCATTTTACTGAAAGGCCAGCCAAAGACACTCCTTGCCCAAGTTCCAAGATTTCACAAGAGGAAAAAAAAACCCAAGCTAGCTCCAAGGGCAGACTGTTTCACAACTTCCTGGGTCCCAGGAACTAAAGAGGTAATTCCGGAGCCCAACCCTTTGCCTAAAGAATGCCAAGGTATAAATTTAATCTTGATTCTTTCCTCATCATCTTCCAATGGATAATGTATTTGATGATACCATCCAAAGCTAATTTAACAGTATGCAGAAACAGTATAGAGTATGCAAAGAAGCCCTTATAGAAGGGGAAAAAATGTTGAAAGAGAGCTCTGCATGGAAAAAACCTAACATAAATAGCCTTAATTCCAGCTCCTGCATCTCGCTTCTGGTATGAGAGAATTGGCTGTCTCCAAGGACATTGCCCAGTGGACGTCTGGGTGTTTTTTGATGTTTTTATCATTCTTGTGGGAGGCTTCTATCATGTCCTCGCATGGAGCTAGAGCTGATAGAGGGAGCTCATCTGCGCTCTCCCTGGATTGGATTCAAAGCAGCAACATTCAGGTCAGCAATCCAACCTTCAAGTCATCAGTTCTGCCAGCACAAGGGTTTAACCCACTGTGTCACCAGGGGCTTGCAGTTTCTCAAGTCACTCCTGACATGAAAAAAAAAACCTCCTGCATGTGCTCAGGCTTGTGGTGAAGCATCGAGTGCAGAGGCTGCTGGTCTCTTCACCTGAAAGGTCTCTGCTTCACGATTTTGAGATGGGATTTTATGGAGAACATCTGCTGATGAGACTGCTTTCATCAGTGGCATGGAGAGAGAGCAACATTGTTTCCCAAGAGGTGGAACATTCTTGAAAGGCACTTTTCTATTCACTATAATCCAGTACATACTTACTTAGAAATTTTATGGTTTAGTTTTACATATGGGTTTAAGGATTGTGACCTAAATAACTTCATCCACTTTTTGAAAACATTCCCCCCACAGAAAAAACATGTTGGATGAGAAGAAAAAGACACACTTTGTCTCATGGATTGTGGATTAGACTACTAATATTGTTTTATGACAAGAGAATCAACATGCCACCTATACATTATGTCCATCTTTTCTTTTAGAAAAATTATCTGCATACAGAGATTAAGAAACCATTTTGCTATCTAAGGCAAAGAACAAGAAGACACTTCTAGTGCTATACATACCGGTAGATTCCAGCTGATATAGATGGGATAATATTTTGAATGGACAAATGCAGCTATTTTTGTATTTTTGTTATATCTATATATATAAAAGAGTGATGGCATCAGGGCAGTGGACAAAACAACAAAACTACAAGCCCCCCAACCTCGACATTTGACAATACAACCCATCATCCATGGCTCTAGGTTGATACAACAAAAAGAAAAGAAAAATAAAGTCCTAATTAGAGGGAGAGGAATAATTGTTTTTATCCAATTGCTGCCAGTTACAAGGCTAAGTTCTGCCCACTTGGTCTCCTAGCAACCTACTCAGCCCAGGGGACAGGCACAAGAGTTTGGGGAGACTCCTAAGGGCCATCCAGCCCAACCCTTTCTACTATGCAGCAGGACACAATCCAAGCATTCACAACACATGGACAACATATAAATACTATACAATACTACACAGGGCCCCCTCTATCCTCACCACTTTCACAGTACACAAACAACCAAATGCATACTAAACATAAAGACAACTATACAACAGACATTCAATACCACCACCACCTCAACCATTTCTCACCAACACCACCAGACAATGCCACAGCAACGTGTGGCCGGGCACAGCTAGTTTGAATTATACAATAGATATGATTTTTTTAAACACATAAAAGATGTGCCAGTGTTAAGATACCAAGGGGATAGCAGCCAAAGCTTGTAAAGACACATCTTCCTCTATCAATACTAGTGAAGTTTGGGAAACATGAGGGAAATGATCCAGGCTGCCTTCATGCCCTCCAGTACCTGCTGCCCAGGGTAGATTATTTGCATTATTAATTAGCATTGAAATGTCATATGTTATGGTAAAGTATCTCTGTTTACAGGTAATATCACATTGGGATTCTCTCTCTCTCTCTCTCTCTCTCTGTCTTTGAGTTTCAACTGAGCTCTTCCATTTTTGATGAGTTCATAAAAATGTTTTGTTTTGTGTTGTTTTTTTAAAAGGAGGCCTTCGAACAATATTGTAAAGTCTTGCTGTTATTGCAACTCCTGAAACACTAATAGTACATATAAATAATTAGGTCATCTTTTCATAACAATGTATAATTTATTGAAGATTAGACTGAAAACCATTTCCTAAGCTATAGAATAAAAAAAAAACATTTTCTGAAGATTAATGAGAAGTCTGAAAGCACAGATCTCTGTTCTAATTTTTCATGTTGCTAAAAAGTTTTATGAGTTTACTTCTTAATGAAGTTAACACTACAATTAGCTAGTTGTAATTATTTAGTATTTGTATTGTTATTAGGGCTCTGCAAAATTTTCATCATAATTCACAGACTAACCAAGCACTAGTGGGAGGCTGTAACGGAAAAGCTAATTATAATGGGGATTTTGTCTAGGTTTAGTAATGTTGATATTATGGCTAGGGCAGGCAGGAGTTGGCTACAGGGATACCACCTGCACACTTTATTGTCCACTGTTATTCGGATATACCTTACTGAAGCCTCATTTTGTCTTGCCAGGTTTGATATGCCTTGTTGAATCCTCACTTCACCTGCCAAGTCCATCCCATATCATGCTTTGCATGGCCTCCATTTTCAGGCCTGCTTCTTCGCAGGCACCCACACAAACACTCCAATTCCTTACACAGACAGGCACAAGCCTTTTTGCCACATTTAGATAATCTTCTAGGGCTATTGCTGATGGCCTATTTGTGTGCATTGGGAGCCAACAACCACACAAGCTGTTTCGGCTAGGCACAAGCCTTTTCATTTTTTGCCCAGTTTGTTTTTATTATTCTTATTTTTGCATTTTAAATTATGTTTACTAATGCTCATCTTTTTATCTTTTTATGTTAATGTTTAAATCTTATATTTGCGCGTGGTTCTGTTATTTGATGTGTTTTATGTTGTTATTGTATTTGCCTGGGCTCGACCCCATGTAAACTGCCCCGAGTCCCCTTGGGGAGATGGAGGCGGGGTATAAAAATAGTTGTTATTATTATTATTATTATTATTATTATTATTATTATTATTATTATTATTATTATTGCTACATCTTCTAGGGCTACTGCTGGCCTATTTGTGTGTGTTGGCAGCTAACAACAGAACAACAAGTTGTTTCATCTAGACACAAGCCTTTTGTCAATTTTCTGAATTTAATTTTTGACAAAAATTTTAAAAATCCCCAAAAATCAGGAAATGTGCTATTTTTTTTGAAACTTGGGGGAATTATGCTCTGGTTATGTTATGTAATTGTAGAGAAATTCAAGGACATAGCTGTTGTAGTTTGTTTGTTTGTTTGTTTTTAAAAAAAGGTTTTTGTATAAACCTTTTAAAAATCTTTTTAAAAAACCCAATAAATGAGTGAAGTGTTCTGAAATTTGAGGGGGGGGGGCAATGGTAAATATGTTCTACCATTGTAGCAAAGTTCACCCCAATATCTCTCAAATGAGTGTGAAAGAACCCTCAAAAGCCCCCCCCCCCACACACACACACACACATTCGTAATGACTTTATGAAATAGTATGAAATAATTTGTTAATTTTGTTATAGTAACTAAACAGACTTACGATGTTTTAGAACAGGTATGGGTAAACATTTTTGCACTGGGGACACATTGTGAAGCCAGGGGGCCCAGGTTGGGAGGGAGGGCAGCTGGGTATGCATCAGGTGGGACGGGCCTGTTTCAGAAAAACTTTAGAAATGATTTGGCAGTACTCCCTAATTTTGTAATGAGAAAGGAGCACCGCTCCCTTTCTCAGGAGCAGGTCAATCCCACCATGTTGGGCCTTCAGGGTTAATGGGGAGACGGGACAGACACAAACCTTTTCTGCTTGCTCTCTTAGGCAGCAAACAGCACGATCCTAATATTTAGGTGGAATTTCTTTTCTTGTCATTTGAATTCACTGGTTAATGTTCATGTTCTAGAGCAGTTAGGATGGACAATCTCGATGGATTGTCACCTTGACGTGGTGAGGGGGCTTGCATGTTCCAATGAACCTGCGGGCACAGCCACAGGAGTCACACACTCCTAGGAGTGGCCACAGGGGAGGATCCAGACCAAGAACAATCCAAAGAACCAAAGACCTCAATGGCGGAGAAGGCGGAGGATAACATGGTACATGTTACAACGGCTGTGAAGGCGGAAGAAGGCTGCAACAGACTGAGAAGCCACTCTCATTGTGTTAATCACACCACTGCTGGGACCTCAATCTGTGAAGACTGTGTGTTGACCGGCCGTGCACCGACCTTCACACATTAAAAAAAATCACGCACAGGCATCTTCCAAGAAATGGAGGACCATCATCCTCGAACTACGAGGGATCTCCTAACAACATAACAATCTAGAGCAGTAAAACGCTCACTATATGGAATTCCTGCAGATCTTTAGAGATGGCTGTAAAACATCAGCTTACAGTCTTCCCTTCTTCAAGCTAAATTGTTCATCATAGAGCTTGGTTTCCAGAACTTTGATGCTTTGGTCATTCTCTGCTAAAATCATAGACTCCAGACACATCCTAACTTATCAACATCTTCTTGTGCATTGCAAGCAATTTTTCTTCAATTAACATCAAAAGGTGATGTGGAAAAAATACTTAAGGGAAAGATTGCTAATACATTTGTGCATCCAGTGGTTCAGTTATATACCTGAAGCCTGCATGAGAGATCTAAGATGCATTGCTGCAAAGAAATCTGTTACAAGTATTTAACCTTGAAAGAGATCCGCAGAGATTAAGCTCTTGAGGAGCAGGTATCATATACAACATCTTTAGCCTCAGGTTAATGGGATGAATAATTGAAGTAAGTATGTCTGATAATGAGGTGAATTTTAACATTTTAATGTAATAATCTGACTCAGTCTGCAATCAAGCTTCTCAACAATTCAGGAATACACCGAGGGATACAAATTATGGCAAGATTATGGCAGCCTTAGACATGAAGAACACATTTTTCTTTTTAAATAATTCTCATTATTTACATTTATTTTGTTTCCTTTGCTATCCTCTGTATCTATTGTGAACATAACTTTTAAAAACCTATATTTAGTGCTTTGCAGTTTTGCCAGAATGTGATGTGTGATCAGCACCATTTAAAATAACATCTTCTAATAGTTAGTGAGAAGGGTGAGAAGGGCGGAATATAAATACTGCAAGTAAATAAATAAATAAATAAATAGTCTTACTGGTGACAATGTCATAAAATGTTTGTATTGTATTTAACAAGTGATGCAGAAGCTACACGATTTTAGCTTTTATTAAAGATAATGACATTTCATTTCCTTGTATTTCTTTCATTTCTCAACTATCACCCTGGGTAATCTTTGTATGAAATCTAAGAAACCAAATCTACAAGCCATTAAAAACAATTAATGCCAGAATACAAACTATTTTCAAAGCATTAATTAACCCAGACAAATAAATAAATGCAAATAAATATCCCGACACAATAAGATCAGGTGCAAATAACAAAATGGAAGGACAAAATAGATGTCTTCATTGCAGCAAAACATCAACAAAATTAGCAACAACTTAATTCTAATGGAATTATTGGAAAGCCAGGATTTTCCCCAGTGTTTGTGTGTGCTAATGTTGGGACCAGCTGGATACTTGAGGAGTGAGCATTCCATAGGTTGAACTTCCCAGAGTGTTTTGAATCTAGCTGGATAACTAGGAAACAACATGCAATGAAGAGCCACAAAGCAATGTTGAAATCCTTAACGGTACTAAGTAAGGTGTAAATATTTTTAAATCACTTTCTTAACCTTGACAAAAATAGATCTTGTTTAAAAGTCAGGTTATCTTGTCCAAAATTGTCAAGAACTATGGAATATTATGCCCACTATAGTCCTGATTCTGGTTATTGAGATTGGCTTTGATTTTAATGATGAAATAGTGACATTCTTGCTTTATGATGATTCAATGTACACAAATTTCATTTCATGCACAAAAATAATTTCTAAAAATGGCATAAAATCACCTTCAGCCAATGTGTATATATATGGAACATAAATGAATCTCAGGATTAGACTTGGGTCTCACCTGCAAGCTATCTCATTATTAATGGTGTATATACAAATACAGATATTCCAATATCTGAAATTAAAAACCCTTCTGGTACCAAGAATTTTGGATAAGGGATGCTAAACCTATATTAATGTTTTGTGTGATTGTTGACTGTGGTTGTGTCAGGAAAAGGAGAATGTCACTAGCATTAGGAAGAAAGTAAGAAACGTAACTATGTTACCAAGGTGGAAAGAGAAACTTGGCTGTTCTTATTTCTCTGATAGAAACACAAACTGGTATTCCTTGTGGTTTTGGGACGGCACACAAGAAATAGCTACTATCTGTAGCTTTCCTAATCTTTGCAGTAAAAGTGACACAACAGCTCTCAGATTTGATAGATAAATCTGACAGATCATGTGTGCTTAACACTTTAGCCATAGAAGTAAACAGTTTAAGAAGGCATGTATGCTTCACCCTGCAGGCTTGGCACCAGAAAACACTTATTTAAAAGTTTGTAATTGCTAGACACGACTCATACATGGGTAACAAACATTGAAAGGTTGACTGTTTTAGCCAGGAGCCATGTTAAGGCAAATTATCTTTCTTAGAAGGTTTTACTAACAGGAGCTATACAGGGGCAATATACTGTAAATATTTGACTGCTTAGCCTGGAGCCATGTCAAGGCAACATACTTCTCTTTTAAAGCTTTAATAATTATTATTACACCTGAGCCTTGTGAAGGCAGCAAATAGTCCTGATCAGCCTGGAGCCCTGTTACAATTCAATTCATAGAATCATAGAATCATGGAATCATAGAATAGTAGAGTTGGAAGAGACCTCATGGGCCATCCAGTCCAACCCCCTGCCAAGAAGCAGGAAATCGCATTCAAAGCATCCCTGACATATGGCTATCCAGCCTCTGCTTAAAAGCCTCCAAAGAAGGAGCCTCCACCACAGTCCGGGGGAGAGAGTTCCACTGTCGAACAGCTCTCACAGTGAGGAAGTTCTTCCTGATGTTCAGGTGGAATCTCCTTTACTGTAGTTTGAAGCCATTGTTCTGTGTCCTAGTCTGCAGGGCAGTAGAAAACAAGCTTGCTCCCTCCTCCCTATGACTTCCCCTCACATATTTGTACATGGCTATCATGTCTCCTCTCAGCCTTCTCTTATGCAGGCTAAACATGCCCAGCTCTTTAAGCCGCTCCTCATAGGGTTTGTTCTCCAGACCATTAATCATTTTAGTTGCCCTCCTCTGGACGCTTTCCAGCTTGTCAACATCTCCAACTGTGGTGCCCAGAATTGGACACAGTATTCCAGGTGTGGTCTGACCAAGGCAGAATAGAGGGGGAGCATGACTTCCCTAGATCTAGACGCTATACCCCTATTTATGCAGGCCAGAATCCCGTTGGCTTTTTTAGCTGCCGCATCACATTGTTGGCTCATGTTTAACTTGTTGTCCACAAGGACTCCAAGGTCTTTTTCGCACCCACTGCTGTCATGCCGGGCGTCCCCCATTCTGTATCTTTGCATTCCATTTTTTCTGTGAAGTGAAGTATCTTGCATTTGTCCCTGTTGAACTTCATTTTGTTAGTTTCGGCCCATCTCTCTAGTCTGTCAAGATCGTTTTGAATTCTGCTCCTGTCTTCTGGAGTGTTAGCTATCCCTCCCAGTTTGGTGTCATCTGCAAACTTGATGATCGTGCCCTCTAACCCTTCGTCTAAGTCGTTAGTAAAGTTGTTGAACAGAACCGGGCCCAGGACGGAGCCCTGCGGCACTCCACAATTCACCTCCTTATCTGCATAGCATTGCAGTCTGGGATATGACTAATAAGGACCTGGCTGGACTTTTATTTAGATTATAGACCCCAGATTGATGTAAGCTAGGACTTAGTGGACTAGGTCAACCCAAGTAAGTAGGAAGTCACTTTGTGATCTGAGCATTTGACTTGACTGTTTCCTGATGTAGGTTTGCTAATGGGGCTTAGAATAGGTAGTGGTAGCTCAAAAGGTAAATGTTCACTAAAGAAGCAACTGTTTAACTCTGGAGATATTTTCCCTCATTTAAGTATGAACAGGAGGTTGGTCTTGGCCAGGCTGGATGGGTTAGAGTGGGCTAATATGCCCCCAAAGCAGTCACTTCCACTTCCTCCTGGGCTATCTCATAAGGTGAATGTCACTGGCAGGAATTTATAAATCTAATCTACCAACTTTGCCCCCTGTGTTCTATGACACTGCTTCTGAAACTGTGGGTCCCAACCCCAAATGGGGTCCTCTTAGCTCAATGCTGTGCTCTTAATTTTTTTTCTGAAGGTTCTCTAGTGTCTACTTTAGACATTTACACAAATCTGATGCACAGTGTTTACAGTGGACTCTGCAAAAGATGCTTCAGCTATACTTCATAAAAAGGAAAAGCAGCCTTTTTACCAAACCTTGCAAATGCTGATTTGTTACCACTAAATGTTTGATTTATATATATATTTTATATACTTATATACCCAGGGTCACAAAAACTTCTCAGCCCAAACAGGGTCCTGAGTGGAATAGTTTCACACATGTGGTTTCTTTGCCAGTAAAGCCATCTCCAAGATGGTGATGCTGTGTAGCATGTGAGACAAGACAAATTGCTGATCAATTGTATGTGGGGGCGGAGAAGAGACTAGTGTTGAAACAGGCCATTTTATTTTAACTGTAAATCTATTTAACCACCGGTCTCAGCAGCTCCCATATCAGGTTTCTCCCCATTTTTCAGCTCTCATGGGTTAAAAAGTAAATTGCTTTAAAGTTAAAATAAAAGTGAAAATAAAATGCCTTGTTTTAACCCAATTTTTGTGTCAAGTTTCTTGGTTTCCATAGTTGGTCAGCATGGCAATTCAGTGTTATTCAGAGGTTTTTCCATTGCCTCAGGTATGTTTTCAGTAAGAGAGAATCCTCCAGAATTCATTTCTAGGTTGACCTTTATCTTGAATTCATCCCCTCATCCTATATGAGGTCATATCCACACTGCAATTTGACACCACATTAACTGCCATGTCTCAATGCTATGGAATTCTGGGATTTGTAGTGCTGTGAGATATATTTTTTTCTCAGATAGTTCAGGTGTCCAACAAGTTATAAATCCCAAGATTCCATTAGATGGAGCTATGACAGTTACAGTAGTGTCAAACTATTATAATTCTGCAGAATGGCTGGGAGGAATGTTTACAATCTTACACTGAATTGCAGACCTCATCAGTATTCAGTTTCCTCATCTATTTTCTCCATTTTTTTCTTTTCATCTTTTCCTGTTTGTGTGTCCTGCTTGAGCCAGACTTTTGGAGAACTCAAAAGTTTGCACTGCACCTTGATTGGTCCCAGTAAAAGTTTATCAAAGTGGAGGATTTTGCATTTCTTTCTTCTCATGGACCAATATGAAGGTAGGTAGATAGGTAGATATGACACACAGAGAAAGTATATGTTAGGGTTGTTGTGTGTTTTCCAGGCTGTATGACCATGTTCCAGAAGTATTCTCTCCTGAGGATTTGCCCACATCTATGGCAGGCATCCTCACAGGTTGTGAGGTATATTGGAAAAACTCAGCAAGGAAGGTTTATATAAAGAAGGTTTCCTTGCTGAGTTTTTCCAGTATACGGTACCTCACAACCTCTGAGGATGCCTGCCACAGATGTGGCTGAACCATCAGGAGAGAATACTTCTGGAACATGGTCATAAAGCCCGGAAAACACACAACAACCCTGTGATTTCAGCCATGAAAGCCTTCGACAACACATTAAAATATACATTACATTTTCAAAATAAGGCATATGATGTACATTATTAGAAAGGGCATGTTTGCATTTCAAAAAAAAATCCTTTATATCCCCATTTAACAACACAAGACAATCCTATGTATTCCTGCCACAAAGTAAAACCAATTTTGTTCAATGGAGCTTATTCCCAGAGAAGTGCCTAAAGGACTGCAACCTCAATCTATTATCTGAAGTGCCTATTAGAAAATTGCACATCCATTTTTATACAAGCTTTGTAGAACAAAAGCTAACAATATAGCAAAACCTATCACAATAAAATAGTAAAAGGAAGTTTTTATTTGGATTTTGCAATTGGAAGGAAGAATTTAACTGCTTTATTGGAAAGAGAACTCACGTCAGGTGCAATACACTGAACGCTGTGGAGACCAATTTATCTTAGAATTACATTGAAGTCAGTTGTCTACTGCATTGTAGGAAGCTTTACGATTGTTCTTTGTTCTTTCTGGTAATCAGACGGAAGAACACAATTTCTGTACTACTACTGTTTTCAGGGAGCATTTATACCATACCGTTAGACCTCTACTAAATCTTACTTGCAGTTATCAGCCTTTAAATCCAAAAGAATCTTTACAAAGGCTGCCTTTATAATAACTTGATAAATAAAATCTGCATCTGAAGTTAACTTTTTCTTTAGTTGAGCCTGGAACAATTATACTGCTGTGAGGACTACAGATATAATATAGTAGGTTAGACAGCAGTGTGTTTTAAAGAAGCAATGTTCAGGAAATCTATCCCTGTGGGCTTGTTAAGCAGATTCCCCCCACCCTCAGTCTTCACTCGCAGGCTAGTTACACATTGAATACATATGATATTATGGAATCTGTGTGTTTGTAGATAAATGAAATACAAGGCATGCATGGGAAACAAATGTGCATATATCAGATGTACACAAAAAGAAAAAAAAATGGCCAGGCAAGCTCAAGTGTTCTTGCAAGAAATTCATTATCTGGATCCATTTCAGTCATGTTTCATATCAGGGTACAACTCTGAAATGACTTTAGTTACCTTTATTGGGGAAAGAAAAGGGGGACATTTACTTTGTGGATCATTCTGATATCAAGAGCAACTGTGTTCCAGTTGCTCTTGATATCATGGATCATTATATTTCATTAGACCGGCTCGTGGGATGAGAGTAGAAAGAACTGTTTTCTGCAGGGCCAGCTCCAGAGAGTAGCAAGGAAATATTCCTGTTCAATTTAATGGCTATTAAGCTTTGAACTGCCACAGCATTCCATCTTATACCCTTGTCCCTCAGAAATTATGTGAATCCACTGGTTTAGATTACTGGAAGTTCTTTAGAGTTGGATAACATCAGCCTACTGTAATATTAGAACGTTCTCCTATTCATTGGAACCATATGGGGCTGTGCTAGATTTTTGCCTAAATGTCATAAAGGGCTGTTCAAAGTCATTAAACAAATCAAAATCCCAATGAGAAGGAGGCTAGAGGCTCTGTGGACTAATTGACTGGGGTGAGATGCATTTCTTCTAAAAAGAATATTTGGCACCAGCTTTGATTTAGGTACCAGCTACTTTCTTTACTGGGCAGCGATAACTAGCCCATAGTAATTCTCCTGATTAAAATACAGTGACACATTCTATTTGGGACTGCATTTGACAGAGAATCAGAAGCCTCCAACTAATTAAAAATGTAGCTGTGGTAAAAATTTGAAAAGGAAAACACCTTAACTTCCCTTTTGAAATAAATGATAATTTGAAAATGGTAGAGATATGGAAATTTAAATATGGTGATGCCTTCCCTTTTGTCAACAATTATGTTTTTATTCAAGACCTTTAGCTAATTGAATTATAAAAATGGAAACTTCACCTAAGCCATTTTATGACCACAACCCTGTAAATTTAACTTTGAAGGAAAAAGAATTCTTAATTAGATACTGAATAAATCTCTTCTCCAGGAATAAAATGGATGAATGCATGTAAAAATTGGAATAATATTTTGAGGATAATTTAGATAAAGACACTGATATTAGGATGGTATGGAATGCAAAGAAGGCTTTTATGAGAGGTTCTGTCAAAGGTCAGATGCCAGTTAGAGAGCAAAATAGAGGTTATTAAAACAATTGTCCAAAAATAGCTCAATAAACACAAAAAGACTTAGAACACTTAAGCTTCAGTGTTACTAAGTAAAATGAGCAAGAAAAAGTCCAAAAACCAAAGCTAGCAAATAATCCGGATTAACCAGATATATAATCCGGATTAAACCTATAGTTCCCGGACTTGACCCAAAAGTTCACAATGGGCTAAGCAATGGAGGCAAAAGCTAAAGCAAGTAGAATGAAAGCCCACAAGTACTTCTAAAAACTTAAAGGTTCAAAAAGGAGTCCAAAAACAAACAAATGCCCAAACCATTCTGGCGAACTCTCAGTTGCTAGCAGCAAGGCTAGCGGGAGAGCGAGTCACTGGCAAGCCCGCAGCAAACCGCTGCTGAAGCCCACTCCAAACCAGGAGTTAAAGGAACAGAACAGAGGAATGTTGTCAAGCCAGTCTGAAGTCGGCATAAGCTAGCAACGTCCAGCCGCTGCAGAAGCAAACACCATGCCAGGAATTAAAAGGGCAGAGCAGGAAAACGTCGTCAAGCCGGTCCGAAGTCGGGATAAGCAGTCAGCGTCCACGTCAGGAATGTAGGCAGGAGTTAGACAGCCACAGAATTGAGAACAACGCCAAACCGCAGATGGAGAACGAAGAGCAAAGCCGAGTCAAGTTCCAGTCCAAGGTCCAAGGTCCGAGAGGTTGAAGTCATCCAAGATGGTCACAACACGAAATGGCACAGAGAGCCAAAGCAACGAGGGTGTCAGGACCCAGGCTGCAGAGCACCAACAACCATACACAGAGGCCAGAATCTATCTAATATCTTTATTGAGGAAATATATAAAGTTAATAAAAGCAAGTGTAGAAAATAGTTCAGAAGTAGACCTTTCAGTAAAGGTCAAAATTAGTCCAAGAAAACAATGTCCAATATGAAATATTAAGGTTCAAAGTTGTAATCCAATAACCGAAACACTCACTTTGCCAAGCAAAGTGAGGGGAAATGACAAGGTCCTTTAGTCCATGGAGCTTAAAGCAAGGCTAGGAAGCAAACTAGATTCTTGGCAAACAAGGCTTGATTCAAGGCAACAAGAAGCGAGGAGCAAGAACTGGGTCCGTGGGAAATCCGTGGCAAGGTCCGGGGAACAAGGCAGGGCTGGAACGAGAACAAGGTCCTGGAAACTGGAGTAGCGTAGTCCACACACAATCTACTCCCGTAGCTGACGAATTGACTCCGCAAGGAATCCTTTGTGGCCAAGCATCTATATAGGATCTTGTTTTCCCGCCAAAGCAGACTTTCTCTGGGGAACAAGAACCGAAACCTAAACTGTCCAGATGCAGGACTCCTTAAACTTTCCCAAGGGAAGTAGACTTAATCTTCTAATTGTCTGGCAGCTATCCGGGCGCTTCGGCGAGTCGCCTCCCGCGCGTGTCTATCTTGATTATAATAAAGGCGGTGCGAAAATGTGGGAGATTTCTCCTCAAGGCTTGTTTGTCTGACTTCTTGTGGGCAAACATCCTGCAGCTGCAAGGGCTCCAAATCTGGCAGAAACGGTGGGAAACCCAAGTTTTCCTCTTCATCTGCCACAACAGTACTAGGAACGGGACTACATGGCCCATAAGTCATCACAGAGGGCGAACAGAAGCTAATGCAAAACAGTAATAACAGTGCAGTCCAGGAAAACCCACACAATTCCAGCCCTCTGTTGCAGAATAACCCAGATTAAACTTACATCCGTTGCAAAGTCCCAGTCCCGTCTTCAGTAACACACACACAGGAAACCCAATGGCGCCCAGCAACACCTTGCCAGATTTCCCTGGGCGTCCAAACTACTCACGCCCAAGAACAGATGTCCCAACTTCTTAATCCGAATCAGAACTCCACACAGCCAATGCCCTTGGGTCAGGTTTCCCGAATTCTTCATCGGAGTCCCAATCATCCTGCCCACGCCCAACCCTATCCACACCTGTGGACCCACTCTCACTCCTCCAAGCAGACCAAGTGGGATCTGCTTCTGAAGACACCCAAGTCTCCCCAGCATCAGCAGCATCCATAGGCCCTGAGTCCTCCCCAAGCATCTCTGGTGCCCGTGCCCAGTCCGTGCCCAATTCCTCCGTTAATACCTGTTCCCCAGCATCCATATCCACCTCAAGATCCCCACATGAATCCTCCTCAGAAGACTCCCCATCAGTCTCCCTGACCCTCTTCCTAAACAAATCCTCCAACGAGCCCTCCTTGCAAGGGTTTTTCCTTCCTCTCCTGATCCCACCACTATCATTCACTGTCCTCAAAGGCGCATTCACAACAGGTGCTTCATATAACTGTATACAGAGTTGAAAAAGAAGGGACAAGTAAAAATGAAATTACTTTTGGAGGATAAAAAAACAAAAGTCCTCCATGAAAAAAGGATTATTAATTAAAGGGTTTATGGAAACAATTATTAATGAGGACTGTAAATTAAACTGAGAAAAAGATATCTTATTCCAAGCAAAACAAGCTGAAGATTTGATTTGTATAAACTGAGAAAATAAGAGAGAAAACAATTTTAAAGGTACAAAAAGGGAAAAAAGATTAATGATAGTACAAAGATTCAGAAGGTGTTTCATCACAATATAAAAATAACAAGTTTCAAGGGCAAAGATAGATTACGAATATTTAGACAAGCAACACTTAGAAAGTTTTAAAGACAAAACTTTATAAATCCAGGTGCTAAGTGCCCCATTGCGATGAATGAAACTTTGGAAGCAGTTAAGAAAATTAGAATGGTAAAACGCCAGAACTGGATGGCCTATTGGCTGATTACAATCAAGTTTGGAAAGAGGAAAAAAGCCAAACAAACCTTCTTTGACATAAAAACAGTTGATTTTCTAAAATATGGTATCTATTTATATTGAACCTTATAACTAACATTAAAAAGAGAAAAGTTTGTTCTGTTGAATTCATTTTAAGGTAACAATGGTTTATTTACTACATAAATGACAAGGACATTTTAATAGGCACAGTTTAAGCTGACTGAAAAAGCATGAAGAAAATTGTTCATTGCATAAATTTAACTGAATATTTGTAACCTGACAGTTAATAAGCTAAGAAAATGCCAGTGGATTGGATCAGTGGTTGAGTAAAATTCAATTACAAAAAACCAAATGATTAGATCAATCTTAACATGCTATTGACACCTGCATATCATTAGAAATAGTTCATTACCTAAAGAAAGTCACTTTCATACTGTAACTTCCAAAAGCATGAGGAGAAAAAACAGTTTTCTCCCTGCTTCTATTTAAACTCATAGGGACTTTAAAAAAAAAAACACAATTATTTTCCAAAAAATGAAGTGTTCTAAATGGAAATTAGTTAATCTTCTGTTTTTATTTCTCCACATTTTAAAGTCTTGATTTATGCAATAAAATCCTGAAACTAATGAAATTCTTGTTTGAAAAAAACCCAAATGAAATCCTCACCTGCCTCTCATAATTTAAAAGTATGTTGAAATAAGAACTCCACAAAGGGGTGCCTTAGGTGTTCACCAAAATGTAAACCCATTCCTGCTTTCTGCCACAGATTAAGAACAAGTATCTGTTTTGTCCCTATCCCCCACCAAGTCACAAAGGAATTGGAAGTTGCCTGCATCCGAGAGATAGATGCCATCAGCTTGGAAGAAATCCTGCTTAAGATGTGTAATGTCCTGGTGGTGTAAGCAATAGTCCATAAGGTCAGCTAAAGTCTTGTTAATGGCTCTCTTTACTCTCTTTCTGGCTTTTCATTTCTCTGCCACCTGGTCATTTTTGTCTCGGTATGATTGCAGACCATATAATATGGGTGTGAGGCCATTTCGCCTTAATTTTGTGGAAATGACTCAAGAAACAGAGCTTTGCCTTTGAATAGGACCAAGTCATTACCACCCAGGTGGATCACTAAAATGTTGGGAAGATGTCCTCTCCCTGAATCCAACAGCAAAGGGCACAAACCGTCCCAACAAAGGCCTCTTCATCCCCTCCAATCAATGGTGGCCATTGATGCGAGACCCAGGTGCTGGCCAAAGGAACTTCTATAAGCCAGTTGCTCTACCCAATGGACATAGCTGTGGTCACAGATCAGAACCTGTCATCTAAGCACCAGCAACCTCGCATCTAAAACTATGTATAAGTGTATATGTAAGGAAACTGGATTAACATAATAACGATAAGCTCTGGACTTCCATTTGCCTAATGTTTGAATCTTGGTAACATCATAGCCCATGGCTGCTGCCATTGAAGCGGCCCCTATATGAAAAGAATGGGTTCCAAAATTTGACCTTGTATGCCCAGTGCTTTAAGTGCCTTGGACATGACTGTCCAAAACTGATATTTTGTGAGTGCAACACCATCTAGATGACAAAAAAGAGGGCATGCCAAATTGCCCCGATGGCAATATAGTGCGCCATAGCCTGGACCAGACATAAGTCCACATCACTACAGCTCGTGAGCCTGATGGAAGATACTTTGCCCTTTTGATCTGTTTTAGACTTCTAACAAACAAATGTAACATTTCAGAAGCTATCTATATCTGAAAACACCAATGACCACTGAGACTGGTCAATTTTTGATTGGTCAATCCATGTAGTAAAATCCATCAAATGCGAATCCCAAAAGTGCAAAGGCCTCAGGGAGAACAGGGAGAAGTTGGAAGGCTGACTTAATATTGCACTTTGCAAGTTGGGTGGCCAGGCCTCTGCTCCTAACTATCCACACAGCTGTGTCAAAGAATGTACAGTAGACCGTGCAGCAATCCTCGGGAATAGCATCATTCACTGATATACCCATGAGATAGGTTGGATGGTGAATGAGATGATACGCCACTGCTGCCTTTTTGGGAACTATTCCCAGTGGTGAAGCTATGACATTGGTTGTGGGTGGTGATGAAAAGGGGCCTAGAACCCTACCTTTTCTAACTTCGTAGTTGATTTTTTGTTTAACTATGAGTTCCATGCCAATGATGGATTTTAAATTGCAGGACTGAGATGAAGGGTTAGAAGGCAAGATCATCAAGTTTGCAGACAACACCAAACTGGGAGGGATAGCTAACACTCCAGAAGACAGGAGTAGAATTCAAAACAATCTTGACAGATTAGAGAGATGGGCCGAAACTAACAAATGCAAGCTACTTCACTTAGGCAGAAAAAATGAAATGCAAAGATACAGAATGGGGGACGATGCCTGACTTGACAGCAGTATGTGTGAAAAAGACCTTGGAGTCTTGGAGGACAATGTGCCTACAATGTGATGCAGCGGCGAAAAAAGCCAATGGGATTTTGGCTTGCATAAATAGGGGTATAGCATCTAAATCTAGGGAAGCCATGCTACCCCTCTATTCTGCCTTGGTCAGGCCACACCTGAAATACTGTGCCCAATTCTGGGCACCACAGTTGAAGGGAGATGTTGACAAGCTGGTAAGCATCCAGAGGAGGGTGACTAAAATGATCAAGGGTCTGGAGAACAAGCCCTATGAGGAGAGGCTTAAAGAATTGGGTATGTTTAGCCTGCAGAAGAGAAGGCTGAGAGGAGACATGATAGCCATGTACAAATATGTGAGGGGAAGTCATAAGGAGGAGGGAGCAAGCTTGTTTGCTGCTGCCTTGCAGACTAGGATGCGGAACAATGGCTTCAAACTACAGGAAAGGAGATTCCACCTGAATACCAGGAAGAATTTCCTCACTGTGAGAGCTGTTCGGCAGTGGAACTCTCTCCCCCGGACTGTGGTGAAGGCTCCTTCTTTGGAGGCTTTTAAGCAGAGGCTGGATGGCCATATGTCGGGGATGCTTTGAATGAGATTTTTCTACTTTTTGCAGGGGGTTGGACTGGATGGCCCACAAGGTCTCTTTCAACTCTATGATTCTATGATTCTATGAGACAAATGAGCTTGGTCCCCTTGTAAGGCACCCCAAGTCCCCTCGGGGAGATGGGGCAGGATATAAGAATTTATTATTATTATTATTATTATTATTATTATTATTATTATTATTATTATTATTATTAAATCCGGTGTTCCCAGAGACTGAAAAATAAAGTGAACCCAGGCGTGAGAAAGAGAGATGTTATGGACAAGCAGTAATTGGAGTCAATATTCAATTTATTTATTTATTTATTTACAGTATTTATATTCCGCCCTTCTCACCCCGAAGGGGACTCAGGGCGGATCACATTATGTACATATAGGGCAAACATTCAGTGCCCATAACCACATCGAACCAAGACAGAGATAACAGACAGACAGACGCAGAGGCAATTTAACTTTCTCCTGAGGGGATGTTCAATTCTGGCCACAGGGGGGAGCAGCTGCTTCATCATCCACTCTGATGGCACTTCCTCACTTCCTCATTCCAACGTTGTAAATTAGTTAAACTTGCCTCCCCACTTTTATAAGTGGTACCTTATTTCCTACTTGATAGATGCAACTATCTTTCGGGTTGCTAGGTCAGCAACGAGCAGGGGCTATATTTTATTTTTAATTGACAGGTACTCACCCCGCCACGGGCTGGCCTCGAACTCATGACCTCATGGTCAGAATGATTTATTGCAGCAGCTGTTTACCAGCCTGCGCCACAGCCCAGCCCCTCAATGGGGAGATCAACACTGGATTTTCATGGGTCAAGTTGCCTGCCTTGGGGGCTCTGAGTTAGGACTTCTGTTCTTGGGTCTGTATCTTGATTTCCTGTTTAAATTCCATGCCTCCTGTATGGATTACAAATCTTGTTTCAAGTTTCAAACCTTTGGGATTATAGGCAAGTTCAAGTATCAAGACTTTGGATTATGATCATGCTCATACTTTCAAGCTTTGGGATATAATTCTAATTTAAGTGCAACTTCCCTTTGATTACACTTTCTTGCTTTTGCCTTAAGTGATTTTTGGAATTTCTATTCAAAGTTGGTCATTGCTTTTTGTTACTGTTATAGAAATCTAGCACATGGATGTATTTTGAAACTGTTTTTATATTAGATGCTCTTTTCTTAATAAAATTATTATTTTTGGTCATCTGTGTGGTATTTGGGTGAAAAGGAATCAAGCAGGCATCTGGGTTGCAACAAATATTATATATCCATTCTGTTCATTTGTTGTAATTATAAGGTATGCCCCATTTTAATTCATTCAAATTTCAAGATTAATCCTCTGTTTATATATTTAATGTCCTGGTGTGTGGTGATCTAGTCCTGTAGTAATTTATAAGCACCAATTAACCTTGTGTAGTGAAGGTTGTCTATACAGTTGTTATATATTGATAAGGGAAACAGTTTGCTGGTGGATACCACGAGTGGTGAAGACTAGATGGCTGCAGTACAAACAAACAACATGATAAACAAAATGGCGCACCTGGGCTAGCCACACGGTGACCAACAAAATGGCTGCTGGAATAAAAGCAGGGTGATGCCAAAATGGCAATTGACAGGGCCAGCCACCTGGTGAGTCTAAACGTTGCCGCCACTGTGCAGCAGGATGTAAAAAAGAAGGAAGAATGAGCCCTGTGAGGCAGAACTCCGCCAGCTATCTAGGGTGTGTACCGAAAACACGGTGGGCCGAATTGGGAAGGGAAAATTATAACTCCCCCCAGCCCCTGCCTGCCCGCTCCTGGGGCCAGGAGTGGCAGCAGTCCACCACCTTCGACACTCACAAGTGCCAAAGGAAGCCACAGGGTCGGTGGGAGGCCAAGTAGTCCAGGCCTACCCACTCCTGTCAACTTACAGATCTTACTGCCATCCAGGTCCAGCATCGGGCTCAGAATGAGCTCCAGGGGCGGGCTGAGTATCTATTCCAGCCACGCCCCACTGGAAATAGTTCCAACTGGAACTATTTACATGTCTCTCCCAACATGTCTCTCCCAACAGAGGGGGCAAATCACCCCCAGTACGTAATATTACTTACAATATTACTCTCAGAAATCTGCATAGTTTAGCTCTTTCCACTATCCTCCCTTGTATGTTAAATATTTATTTCCTTATTTCTTATGTGGATTTTAATGCTGCTTGACTGCAGAATTTCTGTACAGTCCTATGAACATTTCTTTAAAAAAACAACGAATAAAATAATTAAAACATCACACACATACAGATCCCTCAGTTAAAACCCCAAAAGCAATACCAGGCAACTGTTTATTAAAAACAATTTTAAAAATTACATTTAGAAGATGTATTCTGCAACTTTTTCCAAAAAGCTGGGGGGGGGGGGTGAGTATAGCTATGAGAAGATTACATTCCCCAATTTGGAAATGGTGAAAAGGGAATTTACTTGCAAGGAAAATGAGAAATATGTGAATAATAAAACAAATGGTAGCATATTTCCATCAATATGTGAAAGATCTGAAAGAGATGCCCATTATTTAATCAAGCATAGGAGGAAGGGAGGGAGGGAGCTAATATGGTAAACTTTCCCTCATTTAATAAACAAAAAAGATAAAACAATAACAAGTCTATGCTTTGAATAGTGGCCAGAAACCCAATTTTGTAAAACCTGGGGCATTCAGAGAATTAGAGGAGGGAATTCTCCTCCCAGTGGCTCTGCAATTCATTCATTCATTGATTCATTCATTCATTCATTTCATTTCATTCATTCTCCTTCCTGCCTCAACCATTCATTTATCTCATTCATCTTTTCTGTCTCATGTGTTTATTCTATTCATTCTCATCCATTCATCTCCTTCTCCATCATTCACCCTTTTTTCTTTTCTTTTTATGAGATAGTCATCCTCATTCTTATTTTTTCCCCTCTCCAGTCTCATTTATTTCCTCCTCCCCTCTTTTATCTCCCAATTGATGCATTCATTTGAATATCTCTTTCTTTTACTTAAGCATCCACCCCTTGTATCTTCTCTGTTGATTTATCACCATCAATGCACCTCTCTCATGCTTTTCCATTTCCCTGCTATTTATAACTTCTCTCATTCCTAAAGACCTTATTCTTCCATTTGTTCCATGTCCCTAATAATACTCAACACTGTCCTGAGCCTAATCTGTAGGATCCTTTTTGTAAAATAGCCATTTTAAAAACAAATAATGAAAAGCAGTCATTACTAATTGCAACAGTGAAGGAATCAAATAACTTCTAAATTTGAATCTTTAAATTATAGGATTTTATCCAATAACAAATAGTTCACAGCCAAAAGACTGTATATTAACTAATGAGGATGTCAACTTTTTTCACCATTATCAGAACATCACCAAATATTGCCACTAAAATTGATGGAACAGAAAGTAATCATATTACAAACCTTAGGAGGATTTTTGTGGGGGCCCTTCTACACTGCCATATAATCCAGATTATAAAATCAGAGAATCCAGATTATCTGCTTTGAAATGGATTATATGAGCCTATATTGCTCTATAATCTACTTCAAAGCAGATAATCTGAATTTTATATGGCAGTGTAGTAGGGGGCTATAATGCACATCCGACTTGACTTTATCTTTCCATGGTATAACAAACTCTAGGAGAACACAATCTCTTCCATTTACATGGCATTTTACATTCCAAAATTCTGATTAATGTCTATATTTCCACTGAGATTATTGTTTATGAGTACCTGCACATATTTTACAATCACTACTTTTTTCCACTTCTAAAGAGGGAGGAGACAAATGCCACCTTCCATCTGTACATAGATATTGACAACTATAGCAACAATTATTTCACGTGCTGTTGCCTCCAAGTGTTGAAAAATGATATTTTTATTTAAAGGGTTCACATAAATACCTTTTCTTTTCAGTTACTCATAAAAACTTTTAATGGATAGAAGGTAGAGCTACCATATAAAAATTGCATTCTCTCTGATCTTTTTGCTTTGCCCAGTTTCAGTTTGGTGGCTCCAATATCAGTGATGTAGTGAGTCTATTCTGGTATTTCATCAGAACTTTAAAACAAATATTTTGAGTGCTGAGACTGATTCCTAATAGAGACAACAGGTCTACCAGCCTCCAATTGGTTTTCTTTATGTGGCAAATTTGGAGAGAAATTTAGCAGTTTTTAGAAGACACTAAAACTATTTCTTTGTAACTCCCAATCTAAATGCTATCTTATTTTCAGATGTGCTCAGCTTCATTTGTGTTCTTCCTCACCACAGTTTTGCTTCTGCTCTTCTCAATCTATACAAATTGCTATGATTCAGTTTGGGATTCAATTGAATATGAAGCATAGATTGGTATGTAACATTTGCAGCTATTTCCACGAGAAAGTGTTGGACCATTGATGTGAAGTCAGCTTAAGAAAGGATTATTTTGGTTGATTTTAATCAGTAACATCTGTTGCACTGCCAAAAATGAGAATTATATGTGCTATACTTCCAGAAATTCATATGAATGAGTCTGATTGCATCACTGCATGGAACAACACAAATTCTGTCCTTGGCAAAGAATATAACTTTCACCCAATAATAAATTATCATCCTATCTCCTAGTATCATGGATAATTCAGATCTTAAAAGTGTTAGTGTATTCCAGAGGTAATGCTGATTCAAGTTAAAAATGATAAATGTTCTAAAGGCGCATACTTACATACACACAGATGCTTTTTTTTAATTTGCAAGGGTTGTTGAATGTATTTTCTCAACTGATTAACATTGTATTAATCCATATAGGAAATGGTAAAGGTTTTCACCTGACATTGTCTAGTAGTGTCCGATTCTGGGGGTTGGAGCTCATCTCAATTTCTAAGCCAAAAAGCCACCTGTAAGGTCATGACTGCATAGAGCGCCGTTATCTTCCCGCCGGAACGGTACCTATTGATCTACCCACATTTGCATGTTTTTGAATTGCTAGGTTGGGAGAAGCTGGGGCTAACAGTGGGAGCTCACTCCACTCCCTTGATATGAACTGCCGACCTTTCAGTCAACAAGTTCAACAGCTCAGTGGTTTACTCTGCTGCACCACCAGGGGCTCTATTTACTTATATACACTTATGCAAATAACCTTTTGACAGTCCAATGATGGGGAAAAGTGTCTGCTTCTATTGTTTACAAATCAGTGAGCAAAAACTTGAAAACCACATAGAGAAGACTGGTAGCTAAAAATAACTTTCTGAACTAGATTT
This sequence comes from Anolis carolinensis, assembly GCF_035594765.1. Lineage (NCBI taxonomy): Eukaryota > Metazoa > Chordata > Lepidosauria > Squamata > Anolidae > Anolis > Anolis carolinensis. The sequence continues at coordinate 106,441,489 of NC_085843.1, forward strand.
GAAATAAAAGACAAATTGATACAGCAGGTCTCAAGCGGTTTCCAGATCAAGTTGAATGAATCAAATTAAGAGACAGTGAATAAATGGCCTACAGTTGTCAGAGAGGTGCAAACCTAGATTAAAAAAGTGAATAGCTTGGGCTTTTAAAGCCTTTTTTTATTTCTGTTTGGATGTTCCTAAATCTTTTATTGTTTTTGGATGCTATGCTAAAAATACATTCCCCAGTATTATCATGGGAATCTTGAATGTGATGATGAATTTGACATGAACCACTAAAAGTATTGAAGTGGCATAGCACTCTCAGCTGTTTGATGTCCTTGAACAGCAAACAGACATGGAAGAAAAATAGACTGGTAGGTATCGTGCTATCAACCTCTTAAAACAGTGTCCAATGTAAGATTTAGGAACAAAACAGGTCCATCTAGTATCGTATCTGTCTCTGATATCAGCCATTGCTGGAGGCTTAATACTAAGGCATAAAATCCACCTTCGACTTGAAGAATGGATATTTATGCTCTAAAACCCATCTAAGCAATTCCCTGTTGACAAGAAAATGCTTGGTCACGTCCATTTGTTGTTGAAAATGCCTCAGCAATGTCTCTTCTGTTTTAAAATGGATTTGTAGACAAAAAGAAAAGATTGGTAAGGACAGCTGAGCAAACAATTCACCGTGAGCAATTCATTTGGCCCATTGACCACACTTTCTTGTTTGTGAGCTGCTTACAAATAGCTAACAAATTCCAAAAGAACAGCTTACCTGTAGAAACCTGGCTTGGTTTCAGAGCAGGAAAATTCCAGCCCTAGAACCGTGTGTATGTTTTTACAGTTTTGGTTATGTCAAGTTCATTAACTAAAAGAAATGTGCACTTCAGGGACCTTTAGGCTACTTGGTACTTTTAAACGAGGCAGACACATCTGTGCACTTTTTCTCACTCTAATGATATTAGTGAGCTGTTCCTTTTCATAAGTGAGCGTTCTTCTTACCCATTTTGAAAACATTGGCAAGAAAGTGGAAATAATTATGGAAAGACTGCAATGGCCATTGGTTATTAATACAGTTGAAGTATCAATATACACACATTCTGAGGTTGCCTCTACCACCAGCAGCTCATGGTCCAAGCCAGTGGACTAGAAGTGTCCTGTGGTCCAAGTGGCAGAAGGCATCTCACCCCATCATTTGAGGATATCTTTCTGCTACTTGAACCATAGGACACTTCTGGTGTCCACTGTACATAGAAATATGCTAAACATGCGATCATAAGAAAGAATGGGTATTCACTCCAGTCATGAAATCCTATAGTAATTTGCAGTATCTGCACTGGGAGGTGGAGGGAGGTCTGATTCCCAGTATTTTAATGAGAAGCTGAAGACTTTTGGGTACTTGAATGTACAAAATATAGGAAGACTGAAGTTCCTGAGATCTTTAGAGATTTCAGATGAGAAAAGAAAATAGGCCCTGTATGTAATCCTTTTTTACTGTATGTCCTTAGGTGCATCTACAATGTAAAATTATTATAGTTTGACACCACTTTGACTGCCAGGGCACATGGAATCATGGGAGTTGTAGTTTCAAAAAGTGCTGGTACCTGACCAAACTACAGATCACAAGATGCCATAGCATTGAGGCAATATAGATAAAGTGGTGTCAATCAGCATTAATTCTACAGTGTAGATGCACCCCTTGTACATACATGTAATGTTAACATGGAAGTGAAGAAGAATATGTGTAAATAAGATCTTTAGCCCAGGTATATGTGCCAGTAATAATCTTCTGATTATCTTACCATGGATAGTAATAATCCTGAAGTGAGGAATTAGCAATAAGAATAGTATCAGGGAGTGAAATAATCAAGTACACTTCATTAAGTGTATACACAGATAGAAGCAATGTAAAAGGTAAAGGTTTCCCCTGATGTTAAGTCCAATCATGACCGACTCTGGGGGTTGGTGCTCATCTCCATTTCTAAGCCGAAGAGCTGGCGTTGTCCATAGAAGTCTCCAAAGTCATGTGGCCAGCATGACTTCATGGAGCACCATTACCTTCCCACCGGAGCGGTACCTATTGATCTACTCACATTTGCATGTTTTCGAACTGCTAGGTTGGCAGGAGCTGGGGCTAATAGCGGGTGCTCATTCCACTCCTGAGATTTGAACCTGGGACCTTTTGGTCCACAAGTTCAGCAGCTCAGAGCTTTAACACACTGTGCCCTCTGGAGAATTTTGGGTGTGGGTCTAAAGGGCTAAACTAGATTAATTTTGTGTATTGGAATGTGTAGGAGGAGACATGGTGGCAAAAGGGAGTAGGTAGGTAGGAGATTTTAATTTATTTATTTCGTGTCAAAAGCATTGGTACAGCAAATACATTTCAAATAATGGAAATAAAATAAAAAAAGAAAAGAAATCACAAGCAACTAAATAGTTTTGGACCAAAAGCGGGCAACAGCAACCACATTGTCTGTAGCTTTAAACAACTCCTCCTCCGTACATGAGGCAGGGCATTGTGGGCAAGCATACATATGCTGAGTTGTTTGTTCAGCTCCACAGTCACACAAGGTGGAGGATTCCTCCAGGTAGTGCCACCTTGCCAAGTTGTCTTTTGATCTGCCCACTCCACTTCTGAGTCTGTTCAGGGACTTCCAAATTGCCCATTCCTGGTTTGCCCCTGGAGGAAGACCCACTTGGGGGGCCATCCAGTTAGAATTGCCAGGTTTAGCTGCCCAGAGGGACACCCTTGCTGTTGCTGGAGGAACATCAAGAGGAGTGGTGGTTCTCATGAAGCCCTTCCTTGATTTGAGTCTACTGGGAGGAGGGTGATAGCCATGGAGTGGGTGGCTTTCACAATGTTCGACCTTTTTTCTCTCACCGTTAGCAGTAACTTCCCGTCACACGTCAGGAAGGGCAATGCCAGCTAACTTGTAGAGTTTATCAACAGGTGTAGGTTTAAGGCATCCCGTGATGATTCTGCATGTTTCATTCAGTGCTATGTCCACCTGCTTTGCATGGGCAGACTTGTGCCAAACAGGACAGGCGTACTCTGCAGTTGAGAAAGACAAGGCCAGGGCTGATGTTCTTATTACTTGTGGGTCTGCTCCCCATGCGCTGCCAGTCAGTTTCCGCAGGATGTTATTGCGTGCAGCTACTTTGTGCTTGATGTTCATGCAGTGTTTCCTATATGTTAGTGTTCGGTCTAAGGTGACACCAAGGTATTTAGGATGGAAACAGTGTTCGAGCTCTTGGCCTTCCCAAGTAACTTTCAGTTTCCTGTTGGCTTCGCGGTTACGTAGGTGGAAAGCACACACTTGTGTCTTGGCAGGGTTAGGCTTCAGGTGGTTCTCTTTGTAGTAGCTGGAGAGATCTTTCAAGGCATTGGTGAGTTGCTTTTCAACTGTTTCAAAATCTTTTGCTTGTGTTCTAAGGCCAAGGTCATCAGCATATATAAAGCTCTTTGTGAGTGGTGGTAGTGGCTGATCGTTCGTGAAGATGTTAAATAAGGTCGGTGCAAGAACGCTGCCTTGGGGTAAACCATTCTTTTGCCTCCTCCATCTGCTTTTCTGGCCCTGAAACTCCACATAGAAGCTGCGGTTTTCTAAGAGGGTCTGGACAGTTTTTGTAAAGTCAAAGTCCCGAGTGATATGGTAGACTTTATGCAGCATTTTTCTATGTTGCACCGTGTCATAGGCTGCCGTAAGGTCCACAAAAACTGTTCCCGTGATGCAGCCTTTCTCGTAGCCTTCCTCGATATGTTCAGTCAGATGAAGAATTTGACCTGTACAGTTTTTCCCTGGTCTGAAACCTGCTTGTTGTGCAATAAGCTTGGGTTCGATAACAGGTCCTAGTCGATTTAATAGCATCCTCTCACAGACTTTATATAGATGACATAAGAGGGAGATTGGTCGATAGTTCCTGGCATTGGAGGCATCTTTACCAGGTTTTAAGATGGCAATTATCTTAGTTTTCCTCCATGCTCTGGGAATCTGTTCGTGTGCCAGTCATTGATTGTAGAATTTCAAAAGCCAGTTTTCAGCTTTGGCCCCGAAGTGTTTGATTAGCTCCATCATCAGGTCATCTAGGCCAGGTGCTTTACCAGTCTTACATCGCTTGATGGCTTCTCTGAGTTCTTTCAGGTTTAGAGGAGAAGACAACTGGTGGGTTTCAAGTTCTGGCACCCTGTTGATTTTCATCTTTATTCTGCTGCAGTTGGTTTTCCCATTCTGAATTAGCTGGTGAGCTATCTGATCTGGTGTCATGTTCGCGTGTCCAGGGTTGACCAGGGGGTCACTATCCAGGCGTCTCAGCAATTGCCAGGCTTTTCGGCTACTCTTGGACATGTCCAGGTTCTCAAGCAGCTCTATCCAACGGTCTTTCTTAGCATTAGCTAAGGCTGTAGATAGTTTTTGGCCTGCTGCTATAGTCCCATCACTGTATGGGTTCTCTTGAAATAATCTGAGATATTCTTGTAGCTGATTTAGTGATTCTTCGTTTAGGCCTGGTAGGTAGCTTGTGCGACAGCCTCTAGGGATTGAGAGCCTTGAGGATCTTTTCACAGCTTCTACGAACAGGTCATAATTTTCTATAGAAGGTTCTATATCAGAAATAGCAGCTTCCAAGGTCTCTGTAAACTTTGTCCTGTTAGCTTTATTGAAGTTATATCTTCTGCAGAATGGGACACTTTTCGGTCTTACAGCTGCATATGCTACGCAGCATATTGGTCTGAGTTGTGTGTTAGGTATTGGGTTTAATACCCTTTTAGTGCATTGGTGGCTTATGCTTTCCTTTACAAAAATCAGATCAGGGTTATAACCACGCTTCCATCGGCCGCTATTAAATGATGGTGGTAATTTACTGTCATGAAGGAGGCTCATTCTACTATTGTCGGCCCAGGTTAGAACTGCTTCGCCATTTCTATCATCTTCGTCATAGCCCCAGACACAGCTGTGGCTATTGAAATCTCCCACAACAAAATGGGCTTCATGATTGTGGCAACTGGTTGGGGGTGTAAAATAGAAATCAGCCCCAGGTGGTTTATAGAGTGATGATACGGTGCAACTATCAAGTTCCACAGATAAGATTTCAATGTTGTTCACTTCTGTGAGGGAAGTTGCAGAGATTGCTACACCAGATCGTACAAAAATGGCACTGCCATATTGTCTGTGAGGTCGTTCCACTGCCAGCTGCATTCCAAGAATTTTTGGTCTTCTCATTGTAATGTCTCTGTGTGTTTCCTGAATACATAGGATGTCACATGAGATGTCCTCAGACATTTTGGCTAATAGTTCTTCCTTAGCAAGTGACAAACCTTCTATATTAATAGACATAATCATTAGCAATGGTCTTGATAAAGACCTTTGGTATTCATCCATTCATCCAATGCTTTTGGGGTGGAAAGATCGGCCGCTTACAAGAAACGTTGCCCAGGGGACGCCCGACTGAATTCACTCAATCTTCGGGGAGGCTCTTTCCGTGTTCCCCAATTAAAATCAGGAGATTTTAATTGAAGTGACTTGAATATATATAACTACACTAGCTGAGATATGGAACACTTTCTTAGAGTAAAAGAAAAGAAGGACGGAAGGAAATGGAAATACAAATATTAAATATTTCATAACAAAGTATATGCACAGGGGCTGCTCCTTTGATGACTGCTGTTATATGGGAACTACTTTTGAAAAATGGGACTCCACAGTTATAGGTAATTAAAAAATATGGGTTGCTAAATATTAGGCATGGGCGGATCTTCGGAATAAGTCATTTATCGTAATAAATTCATTATTTAAAATAGATCTGAAGGAGTTTCCGAGGTGGTTTGGCACTTCGGAATTAACCTTCCAATTTGAAGCGTTGATGCCCATGCCTCTTCTAAATACCTTTGGATAACCTTCGGATATATGGGAAAGTATTTTAATTCAACCAACTTTTGCTATTCAGGAGAGAAATCCCCCCTTCCCGTTTTGGAGTGGTTGCTTTCTATGGGTCTCTTAAACCGGGTTCAGAAGTGGAGGGAGCCTGGATCTTGTCTTCCCGTGCTTAAACTCGGGCTTGCAAAAGTGAAGGGAGGATCTCCCTTGCAAACCACTTCGGCTTCCCATGCTTAAACCGGGGCTTGCAGAAGGGAGAGAGCCTGATAATTGCAGGGCTTTAATTCTGCAGGATCTCCCTTGCAAAACCCCTCCTGCCTTTGCCAGAAACTTTATGTGAGGAAAGGGGGGGAAAGAAGGGGGGTATCAATCCCAATGTGCTGGCAAAACCCCAAACTAGAACTCTCCACCCAATGGGCAGGGAAGCAAACTATCACCCTGCTATGGATTTTCCAGAATCTCCCCTATTATTTTAAATTACCCTGATATTATTGTATGACACAGCAAACAAGATAGATATGCTGGATTTTGTATCACAAAATCACAAGTCGAACACTTCCCAAGTGTCTAGGACTGTGTGATGTATTTTCGGATGATGCGTGCAGATCCCAGTAGGCTGGCCTTTTGCAGTTGGCAGATCATAATTTTGTCAATGTCTATTGTTTCCAAATGCCGGCTGAGATCTTTTGGCACGGCAGCCAGTGTGTCCATCACCACCGGGACCACCTGCACTGGTTTCTGCCAGAGTCTTTGAAGTTCACCTGGGATGGCAACATCAATGATCCAAACCTTTTTCTTTTCCACAACTGTGATGTCTGGTGAGTTGTGTTCCAGAACTTTGTCGGTCTGGATTCAGAAGTCCCACAGTATCTTTGCGTGCTCAATTTCCAATACTTTTGCAGGTTTGTGATCCCACCAGTTTTTTGCTGCTTGGAGGTGGTACTTGAGACATAAGTTCCAATGAATCATTTGGGCCACATAGTTGTGCCTCTGTTTGTAGTCTGTCTGTGCGATTTTCTTACAGCAGCTGAGGATATGATCAATGGTTTCATTAGCTTCCTTGCACAGTCTGCATTTTGGGTCATCAGCTGATTTTTCTATCTTGGCCTTAATTGCATTTGTTCTGGTGGCTTGCTCCTGGGCTGCAAGGATCAGGCCTTCTGTCTCCTTCTTCAGGGTCCCATTCGTGAGCCATAGCCAGGTCTTCTCCTTATCAGCTTTTCCTTTAATTTAGTCAAGGAACTTTCCATGCAATGTTTTGTTGTGCCAGCTGTCAGCTCTAGTTTGTAGTGTGGTTTTCTTGTACTGGTTTTTTGTGCCCACCCAGGGATGCCACCACCACCCCCCCTCCCCGCAGGTGCCACCTTGATGTGGTGGGTGGGCTTAGCTGCTCCAGTGATGACTGAGGGCTGTGCTGCCGGTAGTGTAACTACCAACAGGTCCAACCAAGCCAGAGAGGCCTCAGCTGGGGAGCAGAACTAAGAGCACCTAACCCATTAGCATTATGGAGAATCAAACCAAAACAAAGTCTATACTGGCTCGGTCATCACCCAGGATAAAAAGGACCATGGTGGATGCTGCTGATTCTGTACATCCATCGACAAGTGAGCTACGAAATCAAAATACAAATGAACAGTCATAGAAGTGGCAGAAATATACAATGCCAGAAAACCGCACAGTTATGAAATGCTATTACAACTCTGACCCTGATATTATTATTATTATTATTATTATTATTATTATTATTATTATTATTATTATTATTGTTATTATTATCGGCACCCCACTTTTCTCTCAAGATTTGAGATGGAAAGGGAGTCACACACACAGACACAGACAAAGACACACACACACATATAATCATTCTGGGAAGGGAAAAGGTTGCATTTTAAATCTATGTTTTAGTAGTATTCCTGTGTATGAGACATGTGTAAGCTCCATCCACTCCTGAGCGCAGGAAGAAACCCACAAGATCAGGCTGGATCTACATTGGCCTATGTCCCAGGATCTTATGCCAGATTATATGGCATTCCCCACTCAGCCATGGTGGTCACACACTCTCAGTCCCAGAAAACCCAATGAAACAGGAAATAACACTTTCAAACCAGGAACAGATTTTCTTATTCAGAGGCTGATGGCCATCTATCAGGAGTGATTTCATGGTGTGCTATGATTTCTGTTCCTGGTTGATAAATGTCATTTCCTAATTGGTTCTGTCATAAAAACAGCAAGAGACATGATCCTCAAAAAAATAGCACATTATGGTTTGTTGAATCTCTCTCCACCGATTTAACAAGGTTTTAGCCACAAAGACAAAGTTTCTGAAGTAGAACAATGACTTTCAAAGTAAATACAACCCAATGAAACAGGAAATAAGACTTTCAAACCAGGAACAGATTTCTGCAATTATTAAAAATGGTTTATTATAAAAGCTATTAAAATTCACCAAAAATCAGAAGATAAGGAAAACGTTATGAAATTCTGGTAAATGTGTTCTACCACTGTAGTAAATTTCATTAGGATAGCTCAAAACATGAGGGAAAGAGAGGCCCCTCAATTTTCCCCATTGACGATAATGTTTTCCTTTATGCGCATGCACATCCGCCATTAACGAAGTACATACGAATTCGGAAATTACTTTAGAAACGAAGCGCCAGCGCCCCCTACTTTAGAAGCGAGTATTGAACCATTTTTTTTCATGGATCGCACATGCCTACTAAATATCCCATTATAGGAGAAAAGCAGGATATAAATTCAATAAATAAATAGCTAATTAAAATATTCAGGCCCTCAAAGCATGTTCTAGACCTCTTTAAGCATTTATTGAAGACAACTCCGTAGTAGATGCAATTATATGGCAGCTCATGTATATAATGAGAGGGAGCGAGATATACATCATCACCCCATCATCTCTCCTGACCATGTCCCCATGTTGATAAAGAAGGTGAAGAGATATGGTGAAAGTTTATTTCTTTTCTTTTCTTTTTTTTAAATATGGTTTTCCTGATTGCATACATCAAAAGAGTGAGAACATATTTCGTGTAGAAAGTGAAGAGAGAAAAGTATAAAGTAAGGAGAAGAGAAATAAATAAATAAATAAATACAGTAGAGTCCCACTTATCCAAGCCTCGCTTATCCAAGCTTCTGGATTATCCAAGTCATTTTTGTCAATGTCAATTTAGTCAATTTAGTCAATGTTTTCAATATATCATGATATTTTGGTTCTAAATTCGTAAATACAGTAATTACAACATAACATTACTGCGTATTGAACTACTTTTTCTGTCAAATTTGTTGTATAACATGATGTTTTGGTGCTTAATTTGTAAAATCATAATCTAATTTGATGTTTAATAGGCTTTTCCTGAATCCCTCCTTAATATCCAAGATATTCGCTTATCCAAGCTTCTGCCGGCCCGTTTAGGTTGGATAAGTGATACTCTGCTCTGTGTGTGTGTGTGTGTGTGTGTGTGTGTGTATATATATATATCTACTGAGATAACAATACATATAACGTACACCTACTCCTTGTTGACTTCCCTCTAATGGTGTTTCAAACTCAATTAATCTTCAAGTCTACATTTGTTTCCTCTGCCTTTAGCGCCCCTCTCTCTTCCTGTATTCTTTTTCTTTTTGGAAAGGTGTCTTTCTTTACTTGTGTCTATTACTTTTGTTCTTATTTTTATTATTTTCTTAGTTGGATTAGATTAAGATTTTAATTTTTCCTTATTTAGAAATTCTTTAACTAGTCGCCAATCTGTTTGCTGTCTTGTTGTATCTTGATTGGCTTTTAGTAAGTATGCAAGTCTATCCATGTTCATTATATCTGCAATCTTTGTCAGCCATAAATTGATTTCTGGAATGTCTTTTTATTTCCATTGTTTGGCATAGGTTAACCTAGCTGCTGTCACCATGTAAAAGAACAATTTTCCTTTGTTTGTTTTTTCTTTTGGTATATCCAAAAGAATATATTCCAACAATTATTTGAGGTATTTTTGTAAAATTTAGCCGATTTTTGCGGGGTCATGTACCATCTATAAAATATTTTGAACCAATTCTCTTTTAGATCCACTGCATAGATATAATTTAATTTGTATGACCATATCTTTTCCCATTCTTCAAGTTTTATCGGTTTCCAAATATTTTCGGCCCACTTGACCATGCCATCTTTTATTAATTCTGTCTCCGTCGACAATTCTAATAATTTTTTATATATTTTGTATAGTTTTCTTTTGTGTTTGCATTATTAGATCCCAAAATAAATTTTTATCAGCGAAGCCTATCTTTCTGTCTTTATTATAGCATTCTTTCATTTGTAGATATTGGAACCATGAAATATTTCCAAAGTTGCACCTTATTTTTTCTTGGCTTTTGAGTACGTCGTTCCCGTTCTCCTTTGTCAAAATACCACTATAAGTTGGCTATGCCTCTCCCCCGCATTTCTCTTCTGTGACATGCTTCTAATGGAGAAATCCACCAGAGTGTTTTTGCATAGAATTTATATTTATATTTTTCCCAGATTCTAATTAAAGCTTATTTCTCTGAACACAGTTACATAGTTCCACAAAACTGCAAACAAAAATATGCTAGATCTTTCATCATATGGAGCTGCTGAAAAGCATCCAGAATTTTCAGCAGTAAGATTAAATTCACTAATAGCTCCAACAGCATGAAAAGCTATTCTCTATATTACAGTATAATTATATGAACCCATGCTACTCTCATATAGGCAATAGAATGGATTTTTCCTTGAACTATTTTTACAAATTTGCTGACTGAGTACATTTGACACTTGAGACCAGCCCATCCAATTTGTTTGCTTTTGACGGTGTATTCTTTACATTTAGTGTTATATGAGAGTAGCATTTATTTTTCAGTAATGGCATTATTGTTTGAAACATTGCTGGTATCAGTTAACAAATTCTACAGAATGCTCACGCGTTTAAATGTATTGATATGTATTTTGGAGGATTTCCCAGATTTTAATATAAGTTTAGGAAATAATATTTGCACTTTTTTCAATAGAAAAATGAAACTACTAAATTTTAGAGATACAAGCTCTCACTATTTTGATGTTGTCAAAATTGACCACCCATTATCTTTATAGTATGGCAGATCATGTGTTTCATGTGAAATATCATGCTTCTTGGAAAAATTGGCAATGTCTAATGCATGTAATATTAATATTAAAATATAGTGACCATGAAGTAGAAAATCAAGAAAGTATATGGAGTCCTAGTCTAGATTGTGACCATGGTGCATGGATAGGAAAATGTATAATCTTCCCTGGCCAGATTTTTTTTAAAAAAAAACCCTCATTTTTTGGCATAAAGAAATCATAAATATTTAACCTCCATGTTTGTGTGCATTTTGTGGGGGCAAGGGAGTGACTTCCCATGCAAAAACTATATGGGAGGTTAGAAGACCTTTTGATCTTGTTTAGGAATATGTAAATTTCTGAAATCCTAAAAAAATGATTCTGACCTACAATTTGCATGTATAAAATACTGTAAAATTAGCTCTAAGACAGTGGTGTGTGTGTGTGTGTGTGTGTGTGTGTAAATCAGTGGTTCCCAACCTTTAGGCCTCCAGATGTTGGACTTCCAGAAATCCCAGGACAGTGATGGGAAATCTTTTGAGCTTGGTGTGTCAAAATTTGCCAAAAAAAAACTAAGCATAACTTGGGTGGTGTATCACTTCACTATTTCTAATGGTGGGAAACAACACCTATAGCACAGTCTCCCAGCCTCCCTCTCATTTATCTCAGTAATTATGGTCTATTAGAAATTCATGACACCCCAGAACAGTAGATTGGATGATGGTTGCTGTGGTTATGTGGTGGCTGATAATGGCAATCACAGGGGCCCCAGAGATACATCCCCTGTGGCATTCTGCTGCTCCCTGCTCTGCTGGCTAGAAGTGAGGTCAATGATCCTCTAAAGACCTAACCGGAAGTCCCAGAACTAGACACTCTGTGCCGGAGTTCTGTTATTTTGTCCTACAGACCTCAGGCACCTAGTGTCTACACTACACTACAGCAAATGTTTTATCCTTGGCTACTGCACCTGGCATGAGGATGAAATGTCCTTCTCGGTATGCAGCCCCATACTTTTCTGTATGTGGCCACATGCGACCACGTGTCATCAAAAATGGTTACGCATGTCATAGGTTCACCATCACAGTATTAGGAACTGTGGGAGCTGAAGTCCAAAACACCTGGAGGCCCAAAGATTGGGAACCACTATTGTAGATAATTTCTTCTGTACAGAACAGTATAGTTGGTCCTCTGAATCCATGTATTCTGCAATCATAGATTTTACAATTCACCGCTTGAAAATATTCTCTTAAAAAAATCCCCCCAAATGCAAACCTGGATTCTGCCATTTTATATAAGGAAAATCATTTTATACAGAAAGTGTTCAACCTAGGAAGCCCAATCACTTTTGGATATTGGAGAAGTTACAGACTAGGCCTAAAATATTGGGGAGGAAAGAACAACTCTTGAAGTGGCAAAATGGCTTAAGGGTAAACTACAGGGTATTTAGGAGCAATAATTTTACCTAGTTGTGGGAGTGCAGAGGCAACAATGGAGGGATGTGCCCTTTAATTCACAACAGTTATTCATCTCAGTTCGAGATTGAAGTAATTTTATACCCTCTCTCTAAAGTCAGCATTCTAACCTACAAACAAAACTGTATTTTATTTTGTTACTTAGAAGAATTCAGTGATTAAACAAATATGAATGGCATCACCACTTATTTCAATTTTGCCTTGAAATTTGATACAAAAAATATTTGTTTCAATAGAATCTGAACAAGTAATGAGTTCCCTATTTCTGTTAATGCAAATCAATATTCAATTCTGTTTCACTTGCTTTTCCACACACTGATGCAACATTTGATTAATTAATTGACCCAGTGCCAAGCAACCATAGCATTGTGAATTTGCATTGCAATTTAAACTAAACAAAATGATTTGTTCCACTATGTCAAATTACTTTTTGCAAGGTGTCCTTGAATTTGCTGTATTTGTCAGAATCCAAATGCAAAACATGTTTAGAAGGTTATTTTCAATACCATAGTCTAGATTTTGCAATCTTAGAATATCCCTAGAGCAATACTTATATTCTATTTACAGTTTATGTATGCTGTAAAAGGAGTTTAAATAGAAAATACGTTAATACTTATGTATATTATTTGGAGGTTTGCCTTTCCCTGTTGCAAAAGCTCAAAACATAATGCAATGTATAATTCCAAGTATAAAGTCATATTCCTCAAAACAAGAGAACTTATTTGCCCACAGCTGGCCAATACACGCATATAAAATCCCTATTTCTCTAGCTGAGTGAATTCACAAGCTTCATTGAATCCTGGTCATTAAATGCCAAGTCAAGTCATTTTTGCAACACATATGAAAGTTTCTTGGGCTTTGGTGAATTTTCACCACTGCAGATTCTGTTTAGCTGTCTAGTCAAAAAGGAGCACCAAAAAACTTTACATAGAAAAAGGAAAACAAACAAGAAATACTTTTAAGCAGAAATATGTAGCTGTGGAATTATGTTCACAAAGATCATGTATTGCATTATTTCAAACCACTGAAACATGTTAACATCATTGATAGATGAAAGCCTGAGCTGAACTTCTTTGGTACCATGCAAATGTTGCATTCAGCAGAGCATCTTTGTTTTGTTTTTTTGTGTGTTTTGCCAGCTTAGGATGCTATTGTACAATGGTGGGAAAAATGCATTGGGCACAAGGTGCAATTTCCCCGATCACCCTTCCAGGTTCGCTTATAGAAAAGTCAAACATATCCATTTTCTTTTGAAGTCTGTCTCAAAAACTCACCACTATTTTGAGAGGAACTGCAAGGAAGAATGGAGGCATGCTGGATACTGTGTTACCTGCAGGGATGTATGGGGATATTCTCATGTGACTATATGTATTTGGAGGATGTTCCATATTGTTTTGGATGAGTTTTGGAAGACTGGTGGAGACCTTCCAGGCTAAAAAGTAGCCAAAGATTGTTATTTTTTGACTGCTCTTTTTGTAGCAGGACATAAAGAACTTCTAACCTAGAATTCCCAGTATGAAAAATAAATAGGGCTACATGGGGAATTTCACCAGGTGTCATACCCAAGCCACCTTTGGTTTCTGAACCTGATTCAGAAATGAACTTTGACCAGGATGAAGCTTATTCTGACCTTTTGCCCAGTCCTCCGAGCTCCCTTCAGTTACAGCTGCCGACTGTTGATAGTTCAGATGCTTCCTTAATTGGGAGAGGTACTGGAGATGTTACTCCCGTGGCTGAACCAGATGTCCAGAGTTCCCCAGAGAATGTGCCCTTCAACTGAAGGGAGTTTCTGCATTGCCAGAGATCAGAAAAACAAGGGCTTCGAAGGAGTAACCGCTTGGCATCTCGAGGGGATTGTGGATAAGAAGAATCCTTTGGAAACCTTTGGGAAGTTTGGTTTCGCTTCATTGGGATCTGATCTTTGTCCCATAAAAGTGTCTTGCACTGCAAACACTTTGCGGTGTCAATGTAACAAATACCTAAGAACAGTTCACCAACTCTAGCTCCTGGTGTTTACCGAGCCAACTTTCCTGCTCCTGGCGGCCAAGCCGAGCCGTGACTCCCGAATAGAACCGGAGTAAATCCTCTTCCTTGCCTTGTTCCTGAATCAAGTTTGATCTTTGCTTCGTCTCGTTCCTGCCTTGAGATCCACGACCTCCTAGTGACTTTGGACCTTGTTATTCAGCCTTGTTTCCTTGTTGTTCCCCGCTCAAACTTTCCAACAGTTTGAGTGTGTTTCCATTTTTGGACATTGGACAATTATATTGGACACTTCTCTTCAATTTTTTGGACTTATTCCTACCTTTCACAAAGGACTATTTCCCACTCATCCTTTCCACTTATGAATTTATATTTGCTTTAATAAAGATATTATATGATTATTGGTCTCTGTCTAGTTTCCAGTGCTCATGCTGCCTTGGGGTGCAACACCAGGTGTAATTTGTCACACAACTAGCAGCTTTAACAGATGGGCAAAATAGCCTGTCAAATAACATTTTCACGTCACTTGTGGCATGGAGCCTGCTGGCTCCCATTCCACAATGTCAACCTACTTCTGGCAGGGCTCTGTGCCACAAGTGAATGTGGAATCATGGTAAGCTACCACTGTGGAAACATAGGAGGCTTCCTGTATCGCATAGGAAGCAACAGGGGAAGCTGGGTGGTGGACGCTTACCCCTGTGAAATGGAGTGAGGGGAAAGACGGGCAACATGGAGTGATGGGTTCCATACACCCCATGTTGGGCCCTGCCAGATTTGCCATGAAGCGTGATGAATCACAGCCCTAATATGATGAGGTAACAAGCAACACCTGTTGAACATTTTTCTTCTACATAACCATTAAAGGAACAGAAATGTTCTCCACTTTTATTCTAGCAAAACTAGACCAAAATCCTGGTTCCGAGTAACCAAGAAGAATTTGCAGTTAAATTGTACTTGTTTCTTCTTTTTTTAAGTTTCCCTCTGCCTTGGGTTTTCATAGTGATCACAACAACAACAATTTATATTCCAAAAAACTCAGGTACATGCTGTTGCTCTTATGCATGAGTTAGGCTCCCCCAATGTACTCCAAATAGTGCATGTTCATCCTTGCTATGCATAAAGTTATCTCCCTCCAGACTTCAAGCATATTTAAAACATTCAAGAAGGGTATATGTACTTCAGAATGCTATACTAAAGAGTAAGAAGGAGGCCATTTAGATAGATTTGTAATGTAAGATAGATAAAGGTTATTTTAAGCAGAAAGAAAATTGAGAAAAATGAGAGGGGATATTATTTTTACTTGGAGTTTCACAAAGCTGAAACACAACCAAAAGAAAGGAAGATTGCCACACTATGTGAAAGCAGATCACTAAGAGAAATGATCAAATATTGCAAGCTGTTATTGCTTACTTGAGACTCTCTCTGAAGGAATATGCAAATAAATGATGAAATGCAAAATTTGTTCACTCTTTGGTATTAAGCTGAGTTTTAAAATTATGCAGTAGTCTTGTATGAAGTTACCAACAAGTTAATTTAAAATGGGTTGTGCTAACAGTCCAATCTTGCAAACATTTTAATGTGCAGCTGCAAATATTTTATACAATAAGAAAATGAAACATGCACTTGGAAATAAGTTTTAATGCATTTGGCAACATTTTTAAAAAATCAATAGCAATATTTTTTCTCAAAACAAATACATGTGAAAAATATAAAATGAAAATTAAAATGATATTGTTAATTTTTTAGTCTTTGAAATGTTATATTAATAGTATTTATTGGGACCAAGTTTGAAACTGCTCTATCTTTAACCTGATGACATGTCTACTTCCTTTGGATTCAACATTGATCTGTAGACATTGTTGACTGCATCCAAATATCATTTGTATCATATCTGTTGGGTTTCCTGAGATTTTGTAATGACTTGCATCATTAGCTAACTTTCTTCAATACTGATTTAATTCACAGACCCTTACACTTCAGTAACAGTCTTCAGCCAATGTCTACTCTGCCATGTACTGCATACGTATGGAAAATATCATGTAGTGCTCAAAAGATCAGGTGAAAATATCTGTTTAGTACTTGTCTTATGAACTGTTTTACAGTAGAAAATAAGTTGGAACAAACCTTGCCTGTTCTCTCACCACAAAGAAATGTGACCCCCCCCCCCACAAAAAATAAAATATTACCAAAATGCAAATAATAATTAAATGTGCAAAAAGTTATAAATCTTGACCAGCAGGGGAAAAAACATTCAAAATTTGTCCTTTTTGTGCATGCATCCCTAAAACCAAGGCCCTATCTAGACTTATATATTGCACTTCAACGCAGTTAAACTGCATTATATGAGTCTACACTTGAAACTGCATTATATGGCAGTGCAGATAGGGTCCAAGTGACAGCAAGCTGTATCTTTTCCAGTCCCCCCCCCCCCTTTCCATCTCCTCCCTCCATCTATCTCACATACACACAGGCATTACTAGTTCTCATGGTCTGCTTGCAGGGAAGTGAAATGTACACATAAAATGATATATAACGTAGATATACTGTACTGATGACATGAGGAAAATCAATTAAATGGAAGCTATGCCACCATCCAACATGGGCAATGAATGTAACTCTTTCAACCACCAACTGAAATGAAAAAAAATGATAAGTGTTGTTCCACTTTGGTTCTTATAACTTTGCCAATCTCCAGTCTTGTCATTCTTCCTACTTCATCAGATTGGTAGTGGTTCTGTTCACCATTGGAGGTGGCAGAGAAGCATAGAAAGCAAGACTAAGGAAATGTTCTGGTGTCCTGTTGCTCTTCCACTGAAGATTTAAACTAGAGATTTAAAAATCTGTGCTCAATATTTCAATTGAATTGTCAAGTTGGAAATGTAATAGCAAGTCCTTGGCAGGATCTTATCTCAGGACAGAATTTTATCATAAAGGATAGCAATCCATCCTTGCTTAATACAAATGGATTTGGATCGCAGTAATGTATTGATCTGAGAAACATAACTTCTGTGCACAAAATCTGTTTCTGTTTCCACTTGGAGGCATTTGACATCTACAGCATGAGAATTTAAACTAAAAGTAGATGTCTAAAAATATGTGATTTAGCTGTGAAAACTAGAGTACTTAAGTCAAGGAAATCCAGGTTCCTACATCAGAGTTCATTCAAGGGTTAGTCCCCAAAAAAAAAACAACAGTAAATGTTTTCCAAACCTAGGCAAACAACCTTCCATAGCTTCCTACTACATACGGACTACATTCACCATAAGGCAATACTATAGATGTGCTTCAAGAAGAAACAATTAAATCATCTGAACATCAGGAAGAACTTCCTCACTGTGAGAGCTGTTCGACAGTGGAACTCTCTCCCCGGGGCCGTGGTGGAGGCTCCTTCTTTGGAGGCTTTTAAGCAGAGGCTGGATGGCCATCTGTCGGGGGTGCTTTGAATGCGATGGCCCATGTGGTCTCTTCCAACTCTACTATTCTATGATTCTATGATTCTATGATCTCAGAACAATCAGTAGTTGTCAAAAGGTTGATTTTTTTTTCACATCACTAGTGTTTGTAATGTGGTGAAACACTTAATGTGCTACCCTCTGTTGGAATTGGTGACTTTTATTAATCTATTGAAATGTAAATTAACATATAACTTATTCATCAAACAACTGATCACAACAGTTCTCAACAAAGGAATTAAAAATAGGATATAGAACAATTTTTACGTTTACACCTAGTGATGTTCATTAACCAAAGAAACTGATGCTGTTTACGCAACATATTCCATCTCCCCACTTCAGCCCCCTGAACACCTCAAAATCTCAAAAGTCTGTCCACAGCTGATTGCAATGATATTAAAAAGAAATAAAGGAATAGAAAATCATTTAACAAATGTAGATTTTTATACATTTAGAGCACAGGCTGATAATCACCTTTGGGCTTCCAGGTGTTTTAGAATTCAACTCCCAGAAATCCCAGCCAGCTTACCAGCTTTTAGGAAGTGTGGAAGATGAAGTCCAAAGTGCCTGGAGGCCCAAAGGATGGGAACCACAGGTCTCGAGATAACATGTTCTGGAGAATGAAAACTCAAACAAGGTGAGCCACAGAGCCACATGGAATTAGTCCCAGAATGTTATCCAAAGATTGAAAGAGTTGTAGTAGCAAGATCTTAGTTATTCCAAAATCAAGAACAGAAAGCAAGCTACCACAATGAACAAAGCTAAAGAAGTAAGAAAAGTCAAGTATAGCACTTAAAGCAAGGGTAGCAAAAATCAAGAGCATGGGAAAGCATATATCAGTTTATGGAATTCCTACAACAAGAACTACCTTAACTGATACAAATGTAAGCTATTTGACCTTGAAAGATCAAGTGGCTGTTAATACAATGCTTCTTATTTAAGGAGCCAGCATGCTATAGTGTTTAGGGTACTGCAGTAAGATTTCAGGAGAACAAGGTTTAAATCTCCACTCAGGAATGAAAGCCCACTGGGTGAGCTTGGGCAAATCGTACTCTCTCCACTTCTGAAGAAAACAGTAGCAAGCCTCCCCTCAATAAATCTTACCAAGAAAATCCTATGTTATTTGTATCCCAAGACATATAGCAAATATGTTCATAGCAAATACCCAATCATTTATAAGTCAGAATCAATTTGCAGGCAGATAGCAACAAAAGAAGAAATGTTATTGGTGTTGCATACTGCTGCCTTTCTTACTATAATGTCGAAGTAAATATGGTCCAGCGCCCCTCTCTTTTTAGCCAGAAAGACTTGCAACCTCATCAGATGGGAGGAATTGGACACTTTCTCCCCATCTAATGGATTGTGATGCCTCATGGGCCCTGTAGTCCTGTTCCTAGTACTATTGTGGCAGATGAAGATGAAAACATGGGGTTTTCGCCGGTTCAACAAGAGCCGGAGTCTCTTCACCTGCCGGATATTGATGTTTGCCCTCAAGAATTCAGTAAAACAGGCCTTGGGCAGAACTCCCCTCCGTTTCCCAGGAAAGAATTTTATTCTAAAGACAGAGGAGTCAGGGAAGCCCAGCGGAGGAGTTTGCGGATTGCAGCCAAACAACAGACTGATTAGGCCTGCTTCCCTTGGGAAAATCTAAGGAGTCTTGCATCTGGACAGAGTTGGGTTTCGTTTCTTGTTCTCTAGGGAAAGAGATTTGTTGGCGGGAAATGAGACCCAATATAGGTGGTTGACACGGGAGATTCTTTGCGGAGTCAATTGATCAGCTTCAGGAGAGAGATCGTGTGTGGACTTCGTAACCCCAGTTCCTTGCTTCCCGGATCAAGCTTCAAGCCCTTGCCTAGCCTTGCTGTTTAACCACGGACCCTGCTCCACGCTTCATGTTTAGCCTTGTCTCCAGTCACGGACCTAGCCAAGTACCAGGTTTATTTCCAGCCTTGTTGTCAAGCTTCATTGGACTCTAAGACTCTGTCATTTCCCCACACTATTGCTTGGCAATAGTGTGTGTTTCGGTCAAGTGGATTAAAACTTTGAACTCTAATATCATTTATTGGACAATACATTTTTGGACTATATTTGACCTCATTTGAAAGGTCTGCTTCTGAACTATATTCTTCACTTGTTTTTATTGCTTTTATATATTTCCTTAATAAAGATATTAGATAGAGACTGGCCTCCGTGTAAGGTTATTGGTGCCCAGCAGCCAGGGTTCTGACATGGATGGAGCTCCACACCAGCCATCACATGATGTCATGTGACTTCTGACTGAGGCCCCGCCCCAAACCAAGGTAAAAGTATAGCCACAGGCTTCCCATGTTGTGCTGGCTCCAATGGAGGGCAACACTTCCCCCATGAGATGGGGAAAACATAGCCGAGAGGGAGCTGTATGCGTAGTGATGGATTCACCCCACTGTCCCTTTCCTTTCTCAGTGAAGCCAGGCATAGTGGGATGCTTCGCCTGACCTTTGTGAGAAGGCCCTTGGGGTGTTTTGCTGTTTGTCAGGTGACCTGTATTTATTTTAAGTTTCCCCTCTTCACCTTCTGGTTGTCTGGACTTCCAACTCAGGAACATTATAGTCCAAACATATGACATCAGCTTTCCGTTTAAGTAAAGAAGTCTAGGATTTGTACATACACAATTGAACAGAGTCCCTACTGTTGCTATTTTACTAAAATGGACAAAATAATAAATAAATGCACACTCCTCTTATAGGTTCTTAAATATGGATGAGCAGGTGGCAACTGGTATATGGCCTATGTTCTGTATATCAAAAACTAGAGCTGATGGGGGGAAATTAGTGCTCTTTTTAAAATCAGCAGGTCAAATAAACTCAGAAATAGGTCTAACATTTGAGTCTAGTAAGTAAGTAAGTATTATTCCAAGTAGATTTTGTTTTGCTCTTAGAGACTGTTTATTATTTGTAATAACTTACCATGGAACCAATGGCTTCAAATTTACCCTATCTTCTCATGTATACATCTAGAAACTTTTGTCAAAAAATCAACTCAAAAAATCTGGGTCAACTTATCCATGGGTCAGTGTAGTACTGTGCCTTAACTTTCATCAAAAAGGGAACCATTCCCTTCTCTGAACAGTGGAAGAACCTAAAAAAGCTCCAACTTTATTTTCACCATCACATATCTGCTTCTCATCCTTAAAAATGGTGGCAGTGGTCAGGGGCAGCACTCCACAGAATGACCCTTGACTTATCCATGGATCAAATCAAAATCCATAATTTTGACCCAAAATCTGCCCTCGACTTATATGTGAGGTTGATTTATTCATGAATACATGATACTTAGTTTTGCTTGTTCCAGTGTTGCAACCACAGCACTAAGTCATCCTTTTCTGGCTTGGGGTAATTCTCATTAAATTAATAAAGATGAAGAGAAGAAAGAAAGTCCAGCTAAAAATATTGCACCATATCATCACATAAGAAAAAAAATGTGACTGGAAGCATAATAGAAACATAAACATTTTCATATTACATGGATTTCTTGGAAAGCATTTCTTGTGAAAATACTATTTCATAGCCTACTATTTGAGTTACAGAACTAATGGAAAATGTAAATTCTTTTCCTTTGTATGGGTAAGGATATAGGACAATCTGCATACTGATTTTTAAATCCCTGAAGTTCTCCATTACAAAAGCTGAGGCTAAATGTAATATTTTACCTGAAAGAAAATAATTGGAAATTGCATTTGTTCTTGACCAACAATCAGACTATTAGTCTTACTTCTCTATTTAGTACTGTAGCACACAATTTTCAGCAGCAATCTATACTTCATACTGCAGTCACTATGCAGACTTGTTATCCCAGAGATGTATTCTCTCTGCAACTGATGAGCCTGAACTTTAATGCATTTTTCTTCAAAATGATTTCCCCCCTCTTGCTGTCAACTGATCATGTGGTCATCAACAATCAGTGGTAAAGATAATGTCAAACTTATCTCTTAGAATAGGCAAAAGGTCAACTGTATCTTTTTAAAAAGAATCTTATTTTGTAGTCTTAGCATCTACCATTGATATATTGTACTTTTGTGAAAGGTTTCATTTTTATTTCCCCCCCGTTTTAAAATCCAATACTTCTGAGCACATTTACTGTGTTGTTCTAACCACAGCCTTTTTACAAAATCATTTTTACAGTCTTTATGGTCTTGATTTTTCAAGGAGAAATGAAATCCCACCCTGACAGAAGCAATATTATTAAGGTAACTTTCACCCATTTCTGAACAATCTCTTTTGCCTTTTACAAAAGTTTAACCTGTCAGTGTGCACTAAACTATAACATTGCATAATTGGTCTCTGCCGGGTGTTTTCAACTTGATTTCAAAGCAGCTAAATTTTCTTTGTAAGATGTGTTGCCAGTTGCCCACATAGACAATATCAGTGGAGATGTCAAATTTCCTCCACGGACTGTCATGTGTTTCACTTCTTTTTTCCCCACCTCCTCTGTGTCCAATTATATTTGACATTTATTGTAAAAATCACAGCCAAATGTTATAATCTTTTGAGAGGTAATGTGAGATGATGCTAGAAATTTAAATTGTAAAATAGATTTTAATAGTGTTCCATGGAGTGCAGACAACACTTTCCTAGACATCCTTTCAGAATCTGTGCTGGTACTCTTGCAGAAAAGATGATGTGCACTTCCTGGTTTAATGGCAATAGGATTGAGATTGATTTCAGTTCTGTGTTCTGCTGTAGGCTTCCAGGATGTCAAAGACGTGTTCTAGAATATTTCAAACCTCTAGAGCAGGTCTTGAGATAGCTACAGGAGCAAGGAAGGGATTGTTAATTCTGGTGTAAGCACTGAGATCCAGTAGAAGTATTCTATTTGAATACTTTCCAAAATATTGAGTCTGAATAATCTCTCAGTCTTCCTCAGCACAGGCAAAATTGACTAGGGCTGCTAGAAATTGCAGTCCAACAACATTTAGACACCAACATTATACTTACAGCTAACTTTGAAGAGTCTAAAATAATGCAATATTTTCAAAAATGAAATTATTTGCTCTATCTTTGTACTACTTGTCAGAACAGTCACCACTTCATCTCACTCATATTACTATCTGCTTGTGCTTTGGTTTAACTGCATTCAGATAGATACAAGATATAACCCTGTTATAGAAGTACAAACACTATTTCTGCAGTCATAAATTTATTGATATATTTATTTTAAAAACACTAAATTTGGAGAAATGCAGTTCTTGGGGGCTTTTTTTCAGCATAACAGCTATATACAAACTTTCCTGCATGATTGGCTCAAAATGAGACAATCTATTAGTGCTTCATTTATCCATTATGTACGGAATTTCTCTCTTTTTAAATACCGAGGGATTTTTTTTTATCTTAGTATCATAAGGAATTTCTTTTGCAGAAGCAGAATTTGGTATTTTCAGGGCTCCTCTAAAAACTGCAGAAGGTTTAAAACTGACTGTTCATTTGTCACCCTCACAGTAATGATTCCACTGGTCTTGCTTAATTTTCATCCTGCATCATTTATGACAATTTTGATTTGAACTCTAGTAGTTAGTCCCATTACAGAAGGAACTCATTTCATCAAGTCTTGACTAATGAGTAAGCACTTAGGTAAATCCCATTAATTCAAAGGGTCTACTTTAATATTGACAAACAACATGATTCATACTATTTTGGTTCTCAACCTGTGGGTTCCCAGGTGTTTCGGCCTACAACAGTCCAAGCCAGTTTATCAGCTGTTAGGATTTCTCGGAGTTGAAGGCCAAACCATTTGGGGACCCACAGGTTGAAAAGCACTAGCTTAAATTAAGATGATTTTCAGTATAGTGCAAAACTTTTCAGTTATGAATAGATTCTTGGTTGGGTCGATCTTCCTTAATCACCTTGTAGCTGAATATTTATTTATTTATTTATTTACAGTATTTATATTCTGCCCTTCTCACCCCGAAGGGGACTCAGGGCGGATCACATTATAACACACATAGGGTAAACATTCAATGCCCATAAACACATCAAACAGAGACTGAGAGACACACGCAGAGGCAAGTTAACGTTCTTCTGAGGGGATGTTCGATTCTGGCCACAGGGGGGAGCAGCTGCTTCATCATCCACACTGACGGCACTTCCTCATTCCAGGTTGTAAATTAGTTAATCTTGCCTCCCCACTTATAAGTGGTACCTTATCTCCTACTTGATAGATGCAACTATCTTTCGGGTTGCTAGGTCAGCAACGAGCAGGGGCTATTTTTTATTTTTAATTGACGGGTGCTCACCCCGCCATGGGCTGGCCTCGAACTCATGACCTCATGGTCAGAGTGATTTAAGGCAGCTGCTCAACAGCTGCGCCACAGCCCGGCCCTCTGCTGAATATAAATTCCTCATAGAATCATAGAATAGTAGAGTTGGAAGAGACCTCATGGGCCATCTAGCCAACCCCCTGCTAAGAAGCAGGAAATCACATTCAAAGCACCCCCGACATATGGTCATCCAGCCTCTGCTTAAAAGCCTCCAAAGAAGGAGCCTTCACCACAGTCTGGGGCAGAGAGTTCCACTGCTGAACAGCCCCCACAGTGAGGAAGTTCTTCCTCAAATCATATCTCATCATAATTTTAAAAATTGGACAAACAAACTTTTCTGCAGGAAGTGCCTTTGCAGTTGCTCTATAAGGGAAACCAGGAAGAATAAAACCATAGCCTTTTAGAAAAGAAATTCTTCTCTAAGTTCTTACTGAAGGTTGTAATGTAAATTTTCAGCAATCCTTCCTGCTGTAAGAAACTGAAAACCAAGCAATTTGCAATTTGGAACTTATTCTGTGCAAAAATTGTTTTGCACATATAACAACATTTTGGGCAAGAAATAGAATTTTCTAAATGTAAAATAATATTTCAATGCAAAAATAAAAAAGCTGTATGGGAGCTACATAATAGGATGTAATAATTCAAAGCAGAAAAATAGGATGAAAAAGTGGCCTCCAAAACTGTAAGAGAATCCTCAAACCACTATACCATGTCGTCTCTCGGAGGACACACCTTTCCCACAATGGCACAATGGTCTTTCTTCTGCAATTAAAATGGCAGCTCCCTCTTTTTCTACATCTTCTTCCCCATTTTTTGAGAATACATCTTTCCTACGACCAAGCAATAATCTTATCCAATTTAATAAACACATTTTAGACTGTCAGATGTGCAATAAACACTTTCATACATACAGTGTAGTTAGTAAAGGTAAAGGTTTCCCCCTGACATTAAGTTTAGACATGTCCGACTCTGGGGGTTGGTGCTCATCTCCATTTCTAAGAGTCGGCATTGTCTGTAAACACCTCCAGCTGGTATGACTGCTTGGAACGCTGTTACCTTCCCACTAGAGAGATACCTATTGATCTACTCACATTTACATGTTTTCAAACTGCTAGGTTGGCAGAAGCTGGAGATAACAGCGGGAGCTCACCCCGCTCCCCAGATTCAAACTGCCGATAAGTTGGTCAGCAAGTTCAGCAGCTC
This sequence comes from Anolis carolinensis, assembly GCF_035594765.1. NCBI lineage: Eukaryota > Metazoa > Chordata > Lepidosauria > Squamata > Anolidae > Anolis > Anolis carolinensis. The sequence continues at coordinate 106,466,841 of NC_085843.1, forward strand.
AGGGGTTTAACCCACTGCACCACCGGGGGCTCCTTACAATGTAGTTGATGTCCCTTTTTACCCTCAAAATAGCAAACTGGTTCAATGGAGCAGGAAATCCTTGGAGAAAAGCTCTGATCTAGGAGCTTCATCCCATTAGAATGTATCACATATTGATACCAGGAGTCTCTCTGGAGCAAACACAAGTAGGCATACTACGGCAGACTATTCAGAGTCTACTTGGGCATGCATTCTCTTGTTCTTCCTGTTCCAGTCCCGTATTTGTACACATGCAATTTAATGTCTGCTGGAAACTGGTGGCAGTGTTATTCAGCAGTCTAGTTTCTCTTAATTAGTGTTTGTTTCTATTCCTTCTGTGAAGTCTATGATAGCATGGTCTGACCTTTTCATGATGAAATTTCAAACAATGTTTTCACAAGAATGCGAGTGACATTTGTGTCAACACTTTTAGATAAAAAGGGAAGCGAAGTGCTGCTCTTCTAGTTTACATTTCAAGTTAAATGGATAGTGCTTCAGAAACACCAAACATCACTATGAATATAATTTGACTGTTTTCCATATGAGCATAACAGTCTTTCAATATAATTTGAAATGGTAGCTCACAGCAATATAGGTGAGCTTGTATGAGTCTTAAAATTTTGTTTCTTGTTGACGTCTAATATCCACCCAATATTTGTGCGTAATACGGAATCACTGCTTATTATACTTGCACACTATTGATAGAAATTATATATGGAATATTACTTTATTAAAGATGCATTATTTGATCAATTGTGTAGGTAAAGGTTTCCCCTGATGTTAAGTCCAGTTATGTCTGACTCTGGGGGTTGGTGCTCATCTCCATTTCTAAGCCGAAGAGCCGGCATTGTCCGTAGACACCTCCAAGGTCATGTGGCCGGCATGACTGCATGGAGCGCCGTTACCTTCCCACCAGAGTCGTACCTATTGATCTACTCACATTAGCATGTTTTCGAACTGCTAGGTTGGCAGAAGCTGGAGCTAACAGTGGCCGCTCACGCTGCTCCTGGGGTTTGAACCTGGGACCTTTCAGTCTGCAAGTTCAACAGCTCAGTGCTTTAACACACTTCACCACCAGGGCTCCTAAATTGTATACATTTTAATATTTTAATTTATAAAATGCAAATTCAGGTCCCAGATTTACTTAGGAATAAGCTCTGCTAAAACAGTGAATTTCCATACATATTTCATAAATTTCCTGGGATTGCACTCAAGGAAATATAATAGAATCATATATCTGGAAGTGAACACAAAGATCATCTCGACCAACACACTAAACTGTTCCTTACAGCTGATTTTTCAATTTCTACTTTTAAAAGCTCCAGCAGTGAGAAGCCACTGCTTTCTGTGCTAGTCTATTCTGCTGCCAAATAACTCTTACCATCAGGAAGCTGTCCCAATATTTATTCAGAATCTCATTATCGTAAATTAGAATGTGTTCATTTAGATGCTATCATTCAGAACAGCAGAAAATGATTTGGGTTCATCTTGCAATGACATTTCTTCAGATGTCTAAAGATGACCATTCATACAACTTGTCTTTTCTTCTGTTTGTTAATCTTACTTAAACTGAGGGGAGCTTGGGTTCATAGGATCTATTTTCCTTTACTATCTTAGTTGTCCATAACGTCCAGATTGTCAATGATCCTCTATATTGAAGGAAATTGGAATAAAATAAAGTAAATAAATAAAAATCTAAAATTGTATTTTGAACTTCCAGATAAATTCTAAAAATAGATCAGTATTAATACTTAACCCACCCTAGAGTCATTATTTGGTTGTCTATTAAGATCCCTAGCTACTTTCTATATATTCTGGTGTCCAGCAACGAGTCACTTCTCCTATCTTTGCCTGATGATTTCTGCCTAAAATGTAGTGTCTTGTTTCAATTCATTTAGTAAATACTGGCCCAAATACTTGTCACATGTGTTGCCAGAATGAAGACATCTCACCACGTCCCGGTGGCAGTCGAGCAGGGGGCGTGGGGACCTGCTGCCTTGTGCCCTGCTCCATTGTGGCTTTGCCCTGCCCCATCATATGGGGGGAACCTTTTTTCTGCAGATCGACCCATCTTTCCCCTGCCATTGTTCGCCACTGCCATTTTTTAATTTTTATTTTTTTTTTGCAGCGGTGGCAATTCAGCCATGGAGCCACACTGGAAGTAGTTCTCGAGGGTATGATGGGAGCCATCAGGCTCTGTGCCTGAATGGAAAAAAAACCCTGTTGTGCAGCCAGAAATAAAGTATGTGTGAAAAAGTCCCCAATTCTGTCTTCTAGATCAGAGCTTCTTAAAAATATTCAACTTGTGATCCCTTTTTGACTCAGATATTTTTATGTGATCCCAGGTATATAACTATGCAAAATAGATTAACAAATCAAACTTTCTTTGAATATTGGATGGTTAAATTCATGGTTATGGAGTCCGCTACATGTGAGTGTGGAGATGAGCAAACCACAAACCACTTACCATAATGCAGTCTGAGCCCTGCCACATGCACAATAGAGGACTTTCTTACAGCGACACCAGAGGCACTCAAAGTAGCCAGCTTCTGGTCAAAGGAAATTTAGTATAATGCCAAGTTCTTAACTTTGTTTGTGGTTTTTCTATACATTATAACTGTATTCTCTATTTGCTTCTAACATGATAAATAAATAAATTGATATGGAGCACCAGTTCCACCACAGTAATAACAGTTAGGGAATGCATAACTTCCAAGTACACAAAAATCAAATCCCTTAAATAAAATACTGTGTCCCCAGTATCTGCTGAGGTTTGCTTCCAGGATTTACAGTGGATACTAAAACCCATGGGTGCTCAAATCCCGTGATATACAAGGCTAAATGATTAATTCCCAATCTGTATGAAGGGATCATAAAGTTGGAAGAGACCAGAGTGGACATCCAGTGCAATGCCCTGCCATACAGAAATACATATTCAGAACATTCCAAACAGATAACACTCCAACCGCTTCTTAAAAACCTCCAGAGAAAGAGATTCCACCAAATTCAGACACAGCATATTTCGCTGTTGAACACCTCTTACAATCAGGATGCTTTTCTTAATGTTTAGATGCAAACTCTTTTCCTGTCATTTGAATCTGTTGCTCTAAGTTTTTGGAGCAACAAGACCAAACTTGATTCCTCAATATGATATCTTTCAAATATTTAAAAATGGCTATAATGTCCCCTGTTAACTTTTTTTTCAAGTTAAATTTACCCAACTCTGCAATCTGCTCATCATAGGGGTTTACTTCCAGTTTATAAGTGTTTGGGATCAATCTTGCTACCACTATGTCTATTTGCCCTGGGCTAAATCACCTGACAAAGAAACAGAAAAAAATTCCAGCATCCCTCAGAGCACCCTTGGAATCACTCCATTTTCTGGAATAGACCTTCTTCATCCCTTCCTTTCCCACATAGACTATGAGTTCCAGTTAGCCGAAATCTGAGGAAGTAATGTTCTCTCCATGACACAAACCTATGGAAAGTTCCAAAAAACCAAAATCACTTCAATTGTATTCAGCATAGAAAGTTTAGAGTGAACTGAAGAACATGAATAAGGTTGTCTTTGGTAGGCATGAAGACTTGAGCCACTCCTGAAGGACAGTATGGACAATTAAATCTCACAATGCCATTCATCAAGAGGAGTGCATCACAATCCCAGAAATCATGCTAGTCAATCCAAGATAATTCAGCAACAGAACCCCCATTTTGTCATAGCTATCTACTTTCTGACATCCCCACTCAAACTCGTGAATCTAGCAGGATGAGGTTCTTAATCTGGGATAAAGAGATGGTGCAGGCCTGCTTTGAATCTTTCCAGGGCAGAACCTACATCTTCCTCTGGTTTGATCTGAAGGCTGTTATAATGGCTCTTCTTTTTCTTTCCCCTAGCTGAGGAAGTGTCCTCGTGGTAGGGCACAATACTCTAACCATGCATTACTGTTTCTTCCTGAGTCTTAAAACCCTTTCCATTTTAAAACAGGAAAGAGTAGCACCTCAAATACATTAAACAAAAATAAAGATAAACCATAACTCCAACAGGAAGAAGGGAGCCCTCTTCTTTCAATCAAGAAAAAAGGATCTTGTGAGTCACTGAAAAGAGAAAATTTTGTTTAGTGTTGTTTTTCTTTGGTGGCAAACCTGCTGGTGGTAACCAGCTTCCAGAGCTGCCAGAGCTAGTGTGGGTGGTACTTTCTGGCAGGAGATACTGATTATGATCACAGGACTGGGTCTACAAGAAGATTTTTTAAATCGTGTCAGAAGCAAATTGAGAACGTAATGCAAGTCGCGTCTGGTGTGAGATAATCAGCTGTCTTCAAAGACGTTGCCCAGGGGACTCCTGGATGTGTTACTATCCTGTGGGGGCCTTCTCTCATGTCACCACATGGGAAGCAAGAGCTAACAGATGGGAGCTCACCCCAACTCGTGGATTTGAACTGCCGACCTTTAGATCTTTAGTTCAGCCGGCACAAGGATTTAACCCATTGCGCCACCCCGGCACCTGTTACAAGAAAGAAAAAAAAAGGAAGTAGGAACAGCTGGATATAGCAAGTGCTTCCTGCTGCCTTTCTTGTTAAGATATCCCATGAGAAGTTATTTTTCTTAAACAATTTGTACTCTCCTCCCCCCAAGAAAAAAACTATCATATTATCATAAGGATTGCATCTATGATAAAATCCAGGCTAAGTGATTTGAGGATTGTAACCACAGAACTGTTTTCCTAATATAAATAAGGTTATTGATGAGTTTCAGGCAAGGGGTGACACTTTGTTTTTCCTTCAGTTTTGTGTAATCAAAGCTTCTGGTAGACTAGCTATAAATAATTTTCTTGTTACTTGAAGGGGGCAAGGGATTGGACAGACTAAGGGACATTTTGTAGCCTGAAGCATAGACAATGTGCTGGGAAAAGTTCAAATAAAATTGTTTTGTCAATACTTTATGAGATGAATGAATCAATACCAACTCATCTGGCCTTTCCCCTGCTTTAAATTAAAAGTCAGAATTGCCTTGGATGCACTTTATGCATTCTTCACACTGTATCAAAAACTAAAGCATACAAAATTACTGAGGAATGGGGAGAAATACATTGGTTACTCTTTGCCAGTGTGCTGACATCAGCTAGATCATAAATATTTCATCTGTGGATAGTTGGACAACATATAGTATTTGTGCAATACAGCAGGCAATAGTCCAGAAAAAAAATCAGAATTAATTCCTTATAGTTTCTTAAGGAGTGCTCTAAAGCAGTGCTTTCAAATGCTGAATTAAAAGAACAACGTATTTGCCAACATGGGGATTTTTAGCATTCTATTATATTTGCTCTTCAAAATCAAAATGGTCTGCCAACTGCCAGCAAATGGAAATTACTTTTGGTGCACCATATTTTGCTCCTATGCTGTGCTATCCCCATACTTTTAATAGGGTAAAAGGAATATTTTTCAGTTGTTTTTTCCATAAAAATACTAAGGAAACAAAGAAAAATAGTGGAATGCTCACCCTGATCTAGAAAAAAAGTAGTCTGTGAAGTGAAAATTCTCTGCCCAAGAATTTGATTAATACGGGAATAGACAAATCATCCACGTTGGTATAAAATAGTTTCCTTTTTTCAAAGTTTTAAAAATACTTAGTTATAGCTATAATTTTGCAGTTCCAAAGTAGTTGCTATTGTTGACACAATTTTTAAAAAGTAATTTTTGGCTTGTAAAAGTAACTCAAATTATAATCACTGTCATTCAAAATACTGGAGTTAGGCAAGTTGATTGTCATCACAACGTCCACTGAAAATGTTTCCATTCCTGCCTACTGGAAGAATTAAGTTACCCTAAGATCAAGATCCCTAAGATCCCACAAGGCAAAAAATTGAGTTTGGATGTTTTAATCTCTATATGAAGATACTTGGTAAGGTCATCAAGAGATATGGTGATGATGACTCCCAACTTTCTGTATGGTGTGAATAGAGGACATACATCCTGCTGAAAACCAAACAATTAATCTTGATCTAGGGAACTCGATATGTTATGATGGGTGAATGCAGAAAATCTTTTATGGAAGGAACTGCAATATGTGTGTCTGCTCCTATTTTCCTTCCATTTATCAAGTAATATGTATTTGTGAATCTCAAGGAAATTCTTGTTCCTGAACAATGCTATTTGAGCTTCACTAGAGACCCTATGAATGTCAAAAACTAGAGTTTATTGTCAAATTTCATTTTCTCATCACTTCCCAAGATCCTAAGAAAATGTCAACTAAATCCAACACAATTAGAAATATCCTTGACTGAAAGGCCAAAGCATTCTCCCTCAAGAAGTTATTAAAAGAACAATTTAGAGGCCGTTTGCTCAGTACCTGTGGAAAATTGATAGCTTGTACTTCTTGTGTTCTTGAATAGAAAAAAGAACTACATTTGGCAAGGGCAAACTAGAAGATGATGACACTTTCTTATGTAACTAAAGAATGGATTTGGGTGGGAATCAGGCCCATAGCCAGGATTTTGATTGGGGGGGGGGGAGTTGGGATTTTGGTTTGGGGGGGGAGCTGAGTTTGAGTGGGAGAGGATCTACCCTAGCAAACCTTTTGTATTGTTATCCCAATACACCCATGCATATGGGATATATTGAGCATGGTGATCAGATCATGATATGAATAAACATAACAGTTTAAATAATAAATATAAGGCCTTCTCGCGGACCACCCTGAGAATTGGGGAGGGGGGGGCTGAAGCCCCTTAAGCCCCCCCCCCCCAGTTACATGCTTGGTGGGAATGAAGTATAGCACACAGGCAACCTAATCCCATGTAATTGCTATGTATAATGCTCTTGATAAAGTCCATGATTTAGTTACTCAAGAAACTGTCATCAGCTTTTACTTTATCAAGAACATTATGGTGAAATGTTAATGTTCCAGAATCTCTTAACTGGAAATCTAAAAAAAGGGGTAGATCAGGAAAGGGGTTTTTTGACACAGAGGGGAAAGACTTACAATGGCTCAACTGAATTCTGTCTAAATTAGATTTAAATGTCATAGATGGCTGCCTAGTTTTCTTTGTTCCTTTCCTAGTTTCCCAATTTATCTTAAAATAAACGCTAAATCAGAAGTGCAATGGAAGATAATTCTGTTCTTTCTCAGCCTTTAAACAAGATATGTGACCAGCTGAGAGGAAATAATGTAATCAGATTATCAGACTGCTATATTCAACAAAGCTCACTTTTTTCTGTGTTCTTTTAAGTTATTTCTAACATGTGAAGTTCTTACAAGGTTTTCTTGTCAAAATTTGTTAGAAGGGGCTCGTTTTCACCTTCCTCTGAGGTGGAAAGTGTTTGACTTTCGCAAGGTCATCCAGTGAGTTTACATGGCTAAGTAAGGATTTGAACCCTGGTTTTCAGAGGTATACTCCAATACTCAGACCATTACACCATCACAGACTTTACAAAAGGCCAATCCATTGTAACTTTGGTTTTCAATCAAGGTTGCCATCATAGACACAATTGCTTATATGTTCTATCCAGAAAATGGGGATAAAGTTTCAATTGTTCTTCTGCATCAAGGTTAAAGACCTTTTCATATGTTTCATTCACATCAGATCCAGCTTGCATGAGTACTATTCTTGTATGCTGTGAGTTATAGTTCTAAGAGCTAGAAAACCAAATATTTCCCACATCTGCTCTAGTTAATTCACTAAGGGAACTGTCCTTCAGTTGGGTCTGTCCTTTAGTCAAAAGAGTGGAGTTTTTTGGATGGTGATAATAGCAAAGCAATTTTTTTTAGAACAGGCAGATCCTTTGAAGCACCAGAAGCATCATGAAACAATAAAGTCTACATCTGAGGAGTCAGCATTCTTACTTAAAAGCAGGCATGGGCAAACTTAATCCTTCTGGGTGTTTTGTTTTGAACTCCCAGAATTCTTAACAGCCTGTAAGCTCGCTGGAGTTGAAGTCCAAAACACCTGGAGGGCAGAAGTTTGCCCATGCTTACTTTAAAGGAAACCAGGTTTCTAAACACAACAGATAAGAGGTAAGATCATAGTGTTGAAAAGGCTCTCCTAGGTTATCTAGTTTAACTTTCTGCTCAATGCAAGATTTCCAGCTAAAGCACCCACAGCTGTCCAGCCTCTTTTTGAGACATCCAGAGACCTCACTACATCTCTAGGGAACTTTCTATTTTGCCAAAACACTCTTTAAAAGCCAATGGGATTTTGGCCTGCATAAATAGGAGGATAGTGTCTAGAGAAAGTCATGCTGCCCGTCTATTCTGCCTTGCTCAGACCACACCTGAAATATTGTGTCCAATTCTGTGCATCACAATTTAAGGGAGATGTTGAGAAACTGGAGTGCATCCAGAGGAGGGCGACTAAAATGATCAAGGGTCTGGAGAACAGGTCCTATGAGGAGTGGTTTAAAGAGCTAGGCATGTTTAGCCTGAAGAAGAGAAGGCTGAAAGGAGACCTGATGGCCCTGTATCAAGATGTGAGGGGAAGTCATAGGGAGGAGGGAGCAAGCTTGTTTTCTGATGCCCTGGAGACTAGGACACAGAACAATGGCTTCAAACAACAGGAAAGGAGGTTCCACTTGAACTTTAGGAAGAACTTCCTCACTGTGAGAGATGTTCAGCAGGGGATCTCTCTGCACCTGAGTGTGGTGGAGGTTCCTTCTTTGGAGCTTTTAAACAGAGGCTCGATGGCCATCTGTTGGGGGTGCTTTGAATGTGATTTTCCTGCTTCTTGGCAAGGGGTTGGACTGGATGGCCCATGAGGTCTCTTCCGACTCTCTGAGTCTGTAATTCTAGTGTTGAGAAATTCCTTGTGAAAATTACTAGCCACATGATTCATAGCAACTCATTAGTGCTTATATTTCCATACAGCCATTTTTGATGAAGAGAACTCTAAAAACACTCTAAAAACACTCAGTTTCTTTATTAGTAAAGTTCTACATAGATGATTCTTTGTATATTTAGACTGTCTAGTGGACCTTGAATGTGCCAAGCCCTATTTGGTCTATCAGTGCAGATTAAAGTTCTATGTTTAAATGTGATTTTTCAATAGAAAAGATGAAATGAGCAGTGTCTTTTGTATATTCTTTTTAATAAAAAGACATATTCACCAGCTGTATTTCTTTTATGCTATTTTTCAGTAGAAATGTCAAGCCATGACCTATTTCTTTATTTTTCTACAACAGTTTGGCTATCTTTGACAGAGCGGGAGTATTGACACTACAGCTGATGTCAACACCTGAAATGCAGTTTTTCTAAGCACAGATTTCTCAAACCGTTGCTACAAAATTGACAGACGGGTGAGGAGAGTGCAGTTGAAATAAATGTGTGACATTCTGCAAATGTTGGCAGAGAAGGAAGGTAAGTCATGCTCTGGGGTATTTAAACTATGATTTGAAAGGTCATAATGCTTTTGGAGCCATCTTTATAAACTACAATTTGTCAATGAAAAGAAGTAAACAGAGAAATGGAATACTAGGAAGGGCTGTGGAAGGTCATAGTCCCACAGTATAACCAGACCCGAAGTATCTGTAGAAGAATAACTGATTAAACAAGAACAATATGCTTTAAAATTTTCTCCTCAGAATTCTGAGTTTAAACACTTGTTAGGGTTTCTCTGTAATGTTGCAATGAAGCAAGTGTTTGCTAGGTTCAAACACTGGGATGTTGTGATAGGTGAGGAGGAGGAATGTAAAGATCATTAATTTGTTTTACTAGATTGGATTACTACAACACACTCTACATGGGGCTGTCTTTGAAGACAGCCTGGAAACAGTTGATTTTGTCTGTACTGGATGATTCTGGCTTCATATCTTTCATTTTTTCTGGCTGTTGCTGTAATTTGTTCTTTCACAATTTCCAAAGCTTCTTCAAATTTTCTGGTGTTCAGCCAGTACTTTCTGATCAGGTATTGCTTGATTTTGTCATTCTTCAGTTTCTTCTCTTTCATATTTTCCAGGTTACTTGCATCTGATCTGAGTTTCTTGATTTTCAACTCTAGCCTGACCTTCCACTTTGGTTTTCCAGTCGATTTTTTGGGGGGCTGCCTTGGTTGTAGGAGCCCAAGCTCTTCTGTTACTATCACTGCTGCACTGTAGGCATACTGGTTTGTTTGTTCAATTGATATTTGGACAGTGGAGAGTATTGTATTCACATCTTTCATGAGAGGCGCCAGGTGTCTCTTGGGCACTGTTTTTAGGGTTATTATTATTATTATTATTATCATCTCAATCATGATCCCTCAGACTCCTCATAAAGAAAAGGAGGATGTTGAGAATTTTGTTTGTTTATGAAGTCTAGGTCTTTAGAGAAATAATGTGTTAATCAGTTTCAGGATATTTAAAAAAGGAATCCTATTGGTCTTTGAGACTCATTCTCAAAAATACAAAAAAAAAATCTACCATTTCAGTGCCCACAAAATGTATCTGTTCCCAAAAGGGTATAGGAGACATTTCTTCTATGCAGTGAGTATCAAAGGTGCCCCTGCATTCCTGTTTGTTCATTTGTTTTTTCAGTTCTTGGTGTCTTCCACACAAATTTCATTTAACTCCATGTTTCTGTGGAGCAAACTTTCTGATAAGAAAAATTGGAATTTTCTGTGCAAAATACTTTACTGACAAATATTTCAGTTAGTCCCAACTGTAGCTTTGTTGCTGAATCATTTGGTGTTATCTAGCCATTCATCAATTAAGTCAATGAGTTTACTGTGTGTGGGACTAGCCAGTAGGATTTTCACCCTGTCTCGCTGGTAAAGAAAGGTTGTTTCCCCAGAGCAAATGTAATATGAGCAGAGAGGAGAAGCGCTTTTCTAATTACTGAAATAGTGCTGGAACATTGGCTAGAACACTCATGAGGAGTATCAACAAACTCTTCAAGTAAATAATAGTACTAGTGTATAATCTGAAATGATTATCAAGTGTTAGGTCTTATAAGTAACGCCTTTCTGTCTTTTAATTGTGTTTAGAGAGCACTTTCTTGCTTGAATTTCAAGACCAACTACACCAGAAGGGGAATGTTCCGTCCCCCAGGACGATGGTTTGCCTTACCTATTGGTCGTTTGTTTGTTTTCCCTCCTTTGCATTTTGTTTCAGCCTCTGGCTGCAAAAGCCCAGGAAAAGTGGCTTGGAGTCTGCAAGAGCTGGCTGCAGTTTTCTTTGCAATGATTGGTCAAAGAGTACAACATCTTAGGACCGCCCTTTTTTACCAGGGTCTAGTCTCCATTTTGGAGCCTCATTTTGGCTATAGTCTTCCAACGTGCTGCAGCTGTGCAAAGCTAACTGGGACAAATCATCCTCAAAATCAGGCCAATCTAAGCCTATCCAAATTAGATAAGTATTGAATTATACTGATCTGGAATAGGAAATCTAGTTAGAGGAGCAGGGTTATTCCGTTGCTTCTAGAACTAATCTTTGCTGTAAAGATAGGGAAGGAAAGAGTTTCTCCTTCTAATATAGACAGCGTGATTAGGGTATAGTGGTTTTATAATCACTTTTGCCTTCTGGAACCAGGGATAACTCTGTAACTAAAGCCTATAGAAATTTGTTTCATTTTCTGTAACTTTAAGATCTGTGCCAGGTTTACAACCTTGTATGAATAAACATCCTCTTTTTTGAAGTTTTCCAGACTCAGTCGTTCAATATCTTTAGGACAGCTTATAGGGATTTGCAGTTCGCCCGGATAAAGGACGGCACGTTTCAGCTTTATAGTTTTTTTATTGTCTGGTGAACGGCACAGGGAAAGTAGTGCAAAGATGGCCTTCCCTGGATATTGTGTGAGCGCTATAAAACCTTATAATCTGTATTTATGATTATGGTTCTCATACATACAGCTGAATGGATATCTCATTTTATTTTATTTTTTTACACTTTTAAAAAGTGGAGATACAAATAAAAACAATTTAGTATTATAGAGTATTTAAGAATACCAGAATTGCCTGCTTGTGATAATTAAAATTATAGCAATTGCAAAGTGGTGCTAAGTATTTACACAACAGGAGGTTGTTCTAGTTTTCCTCAATCAAATTTAAAAACAGCTTTAATTAAACTACCCAGGTTTGCATAACAAGTGGATCTTAAAATAGGAATTAGAATCTAATTGTCACATCCCATTTCATAACATTTCATTTGGGTCTCACCCTTATGAACTAGATATTCACTACACAATTTATTTCCAAATCCCTTTGAAGTGTAATTCAGTTTTGTTTTTTAAAAAATACATCTATGGAGAAGAAGAAAACTATAAACTATTTTTAAACCAATCGCAGATAATGCAAACTGAAAAAATAAATCATGTGTAGCATGGAGAAAGCAAGATGGCCATGTGAGCAGTGGGGCTAATTTCAAATCAGAACCTTCCCAGTTGTTTGGGAAATGTGGGCCTGTTCTGAATCTTCAGATAAGCTTTGGAGCATTCCCCAACTTTCCCTAACATGGAGTCCAATTGCATTAAGCATCTGTGCCCCATATTTGGCATGGACATGCTGGCTCTGTGAGTCCTGTGGATGCTACAGATCTGATTCTTGTACACCCCAGGGTATTTGGCCTTTGTAGATGTGCCCACAGAGGAGTAAAGTTGCTTTACTAAAAAAAAAGTACCTCCCTCAATTATGAATTAATACTGGGCTCAACAAATTCAGTTGGAACAATGGGATAAGCTCTGGACAAAGAATTTGAAATGTAATTCGAGTAATGATTTGAAAAAGGATCTCTGTAAGATGATGTATAGGTGATACTTGATGCCAGAGAGATTTTCTAAGATAAATAAAGGAGTTCTAGTAAATGCTGGAAATGTGATAAAAATGCTGGGACATTTTATCATATGTGATGTTCTTGCAAAAAGGCCCAGAATGATTGAACTCGAATTCATATGATGTTAAAGAAATGGTCAAGGTTAAAATTACTATGAAACCAGAATGTACTTGTTGGGGATGCTGGACAATCAAGTAGAAAGAAAATATGGGGGTTTGCTACAATTTATGATTACTGCAGCGAGAATCATGGCCAGAGTTGGAAAGAACTAGCTATCTTTAGGCAAGAAAAAAGCTCATGAAGATTTGTGAATCAGCAGAAATGGACAAACTCAAGAGAAATCCTTGATTGGTTTTAAGGAAGACTGGGACTAATTTGTCATTTTTACAGCAAAACTGAAGACAGACTTCAGCTATTGGTTTTCTGATTTAGAAGAGTGTTATTAAAAGTAAAAAGTGGATATATACTGTATAAAGGGAATGGAAAATGAAAAGTAAAATCAACAGGCAATGAGTATGAGGCTTGTAGATTCATTTTAGTGCTTATATCTTTAGAATATGTTTATTAGTGTGGATTTGTTTTATGTTAATGTGATTGCCCTATATCAGGTGTTACCAAACTTTTTCAGCTCTGGAGCCCTTTTGGAAGCAAATGTTTCCGTGGACCCCCAATTAATGTTTAGTGTTTAGTTCTGTCTATGTTCTATGAGGCATATTACACACGATATATATACGGAAGTATGAATAAAAATGTATATATAATATAAAAGGTATATATATTAATAAAGGAAACAATAGTAAAAAAGAACCGGAGACAATTATTATTCATTATTTAAATCTACAAAATGATAAAACAACTAGTTTAGATATTGGGAAAATGTTACAATGTTACATGTACACCCGAAGTTAATGTGATCATTGTGCCTGTTCCTTGAGGCAGAGTTTGACAGAGTTTAGAGGAGATTTCGTGAAATCTCCCTCCTCACCATGTTTTCTTTTAATGCCCAGAGCACACTCATTATTATTGTTCCCCTGGCTAACTCGCCAGCTCCTTATCCCAGCTCCGCTCCTGTGATCTCTGCTGGCAGTTTCTTGCACAGTGACCTGCTCCTGCCAACCAATATGCTCTGAGGGACAGCCCCAGTATGGCGGTGCCTGATGTGAAGCCCCTCACAATCACTCATGGAGACCACTATGTGTCCTTGGGCAGTGTCACACTCTCTTGTCAACACAATGGCAAGCCCACTTTGTGATAGGTTCCCCTTAGGAACACCATAAGCCAGAAATGACTTCAAGTAATACAACATAAGTCCCCCAGGGGAGAAGGGCAGGGTAGAAATACCGGAAATAAATAAATAAAATAAACACAACAACAACATCTACTCCTTGAATTTGGATAAATGAGTGTAATCTTACTATATTTAGTAAAAAAAAACAAAACTTCAACCCGAGTGTTTGCATGTTTTTAAAAGCAAGAGACATGTAAAAAAACTAAATTGATATCCCTTTCTCAAATGTTTCTTTGTCACCCTTTATATTCTACTGAACAAAAGAACTTCATAATTGCTTGTCATGTGACAAGGCATCTTTTTATGCATTTAGTAGTACCCTCACAAATGACAGTTGAATGTTGTTAAAAATAAAATTAATTGTGAAGTTTGTTCCCATCAACCCACTCATCCCTTTTATTGCAAATGACCAACTCTTACATTGTATTTCATATTTAGAAAATCTTTATCTCAAATCTACATTTGGAAAACCTGGTTTTATGGGTAAATATTCATTAAAATGTTACATTACTTCTTTAAATATATGTGAAAGGCAATTGGGCAATCCCATGCTTCCAACTGTTTAATATGTTGTGTTTACTATATTTTTAGGTTGTTTAAATTTTCATTTTTAAAACTGCTTTAACATGTTTATATTTGTTTTACTTTTATTTTACTCTGAGATCTTTCATAAGAGGTAGGGTAGAAATATTTTGATGATGCCCATGGTTATTCTTGTTCATAATATATTAAAAGGCAAAGTAGTGATTTTGTTAAAAATGTACTCTACATAGGTGAAGGACAAGTCACATGTTTTGTGCTTTTTCATCTGTACTTCATCTATAAATGTAATAGACCTTTAGTAGAAATATAATATACCTGGATTACTGTAACACGCTTTATATGGGGCTGCTTCTGAAAAGTACTTGGAAATTTCAGCTAGTCCAAAGCTGCAGCCAGGTTGCTAACTAGGGCTGGCTACAGGGCACGGACAACCCTTCTGTTGCAACAGCTCCACTGGGTGCCAGTCTGTTTCCAGGCATAATTCAAAGTTCTAGTTATGGCCTTTAAAGCCTTAGACAGTTCAGGTCTAGGCTATTTGGCTTACTGTGTTGTATGAACCCACCCAGGCCCTGAGATCTTCAGGAGAGGCCCTTATCCTGGTCCCACCTCCATCGACTCTGGAACTCCCTTCTTCCCTGGGAAGCTAGAATGGCCCCCTCCATGCTGTCCTTCTGGCGGCAGGCTAAAATATTATAACACCGAAAAGCAAGTATGATCCAATGGAATTGTCAATATTGCCTTAGTGCCACCTGGATTTAAATCTCAGATCACAGTATCTTTTTTAGCCTATATTTTCTCAGTGTGATATGGAAAAATGTATTGAGCAGGTATGCTTGATAAATATTTTGAATGTTTAGGAAATAAGCCATTCCGAGTCCTTCTGGGAGATGGTGACAGGGTATAAATAAAGTTGTTGTTGTTGTTGTTGTTGTTGTTGTTGTTGTTGCTATTATTATTTTATTGTATGACACAGCAAACAAGATAGACATGCTGGATTTCGTTTCACAAAATCACAAGTCGAACACTTCCCAAGTGTCTAGGACTGTGTGATATATTTTCGGATGATGTCAATGTGATTTTGTCAATATCTATTGTTTCCAAATGCCGGCTGAGATCGTTTGGCATGGCACCCAGTGTGCCCATCACCACCGGGACCACCTGCACTGGTTTCTGCCAGAGTCTTTGAAGTTCAATCTTGAGGTCCTGATAGCGGCTGAGTTTTTCCTGTTGTTTTTCGTCAATGCGACTGTCACCTGGGATGGCAACATCAACGATCCAAACCTTTTTCTTTTCCACAACTGTGATGTCTGGTGTGTTGTGTTCCAGAACTTTGTCAGTCTGGATTTGGAAGTCCCACAGTATCTTTGCGTGCTCATTCTCCAATACTTTTGCAGGTTTGTGATCCCACCAGTTCTTTACTGCTGGGAGGTGGTACTTGAGGCATAAGTTCCAATGAATCATTTGGGCCACATGATTGTGCCTCTGTTTGTAGTCTGTCTGTCTACAATTTTCTTACAGCAGCTGAGGATATGATCAATGGTTTCATCGTTTTCCTTGCAGAGTCTGCATTTTGGGTCATCAGCTGATTTTTCGATCTTGGCCTTAATTGCATTTGTCCTGATGGCTTGCTCCTGGGCTGCAAGGATCAGGCCTTCTGTCTCCTTCTTCAGTGTTCCATTTGTGAGCCAGAGCCAGGTCTTCTCCTTATCAGCTTTTCCTTCAATTTTTTCAAGGAACTTTCCATGCAATATTTTGTTGTGCCAGCTGTCAGCTCTAGTTTGTAGTGCGGTTTTCTTGTACTGATTCTTTGTCTGCTGTGCTTTGAGGAGTTTCTGATTTTTGACTGCAATCAAAGCAGGTTCTTCACTTTGCTTTACATATTCTGCCAGTGCATGTTGTTCTTCTTTAACTGCTTATTTTACTTGTAAGAGTCCTCTGCCACCTGATCTGTGACCACGACAAGGTGGCACCTGCGGGGGGGGGGGGATTATTATTATTATTATTGCTAATAATAATTGTTGGCAGGAACACTGCACATGTGGAAGCCGAGTTTTATTTCTTTCAACCTCAGCCATGATTGGAGGGACAATTCCTATTTCTCCACACCATGTAACGTATCAGACCTGGGATAGAGTAACTCTGTTTTTAATCCTTAAGATATTGCCCTCTACATAGTGCCATAGATAATCATTCTTCTCACGCAACTTATATGACCATAGTTTTCATAAGCCTGCCCTCTTCCTGTCTACTCAATATTAAATAGCAAGAACAAAGATACCTAAAGTTAAATTGACCTTCTCATGGCATGACATGCTCTTTTTTAAAGGGCAGTTCATATTTGTTGCCAATGTCATTATAGCAGTTCTACTGTCTTGGCTTTAACATCAGATACAAGAAGCAGTCTGCCAAAGCATTTCAACATTTGCTACTTGGAAGTATTCAATTCAGTACAATTTTTAAAGTCATTTCTTGAGCATTCACATTTAAGCAATGAGTTCTAGTCTGTTCTTCACTTATAATCATGGACATATCTGGATTTTTCAATGGAATTCTTTGGCATGTCTATCTCAGTTTTACTATTGATACTATTTCCACATCTACACCATAAAAATAATGCAGTTTGACACCACTTTAAGTGTCATAGCTCAATGTAATGGGATCATGGGAGTTGTAGTTTTACAACTTCTCTGCCAAAGAATTCTAGTGTACAGTATTCCCAAACTACAAATCCCACGATTCCATAGCTTTGAGCCATGTCAGTTAAGTCATGTCAAACTACACTAAATCTCACAATGTGAATATATCTTCTTCAGAAGTAACCCATTTAATTGCAGCATCCTTTCCATGTTTATTTGGATATACATTACACTGCATGCAATAGGTTTTACTTATGGGGCATTGGATTGCAGTTTTCTTTACAGGATATAGTTCTGATGTACAGATTTGAAAAAGATTAACAAAACTCCTTCAGGCTCAGTTTTTGCCAGATTGAGTGTTTGGCAGTTTTCCACTCCCTCTTGGACCTAGTTAACAGAAAAGTGCTTCAGTTTCAATCTATCAGGCTCATTGTGTATATGGGCTAAAGCTATAACAACTGGCCTCTAAAATATATTATTGTAAATTCTGTATGTCCTCACCTGGCAATAACTCCAATTGAAATCCAGTAGATTTTATTTCTGAGTAGATGTACAGAAGATGATACTGCTATGGAAGTTTGTGAAAGAGTCTCATCTTGTTTGCAGCTTTTTTTAAATAGAATGTCTCGGAGTCCTGCTTAACTGTGGTTGAAAAATAAATCCACATTAAGCAAGATGTTTTAATGACTTATGTAAATTCCTCTTTTGTAAAACTGTTAACAAAAGCACCTATGAGCAGTATGCAAATATAATTATCTCATGCCAAGATAAATACACCTAAGAGGGTGGCTAACCAATGTTAATATCCAATTATACACATAAAAGTGTGTGTAGTTTAGGCTAAGCAGAGATTGTCTATTCAAGACTTGTGCATATACAGCTACTCCCGCTAAAGCTTGAATACTGTATTGGATACGAAATGGTTAAAATTATTTAACAGAGTTAGACATTGTTCCTGAGTTGTATCACATAAAACGTATGTAAAAGAGATTCCTGTAGTTTAGATAGATATAATATACACACACACTTTAGTATTAAAACGAAGTGAAAGTAGAACAATGTAATCATACTCAGTACAAATATGGTAAGAGATGTACATGCTACAAATTAACTGAAGTTCCACTGGGCAGGGTTGGGCAACCTTTGGCCACCATTCACTTATACTACAGATGTCACAGTCCTTACAACTGGCCAGGTTTATTTTTTTAATTTTTATTAAATTTTGAAAATAACAATAAAATCCACTTTAGTGGGTTAGGAAAGTGGGGTGGGGAGAAAGGATGAGGGGTAGGGAGGGGGGTGGTAGAAAGTGAGAGGGAAAGGGGTAATAAGGATAGGGGGGGGTCAGGGTCCTTGTCGATTCTTGACTTCCATTCTTCTCTATAAAGTTGTCGTAACTATTTGTATTATTTATGTTGGTATCATTCATTTTTTTTGTGTGTCGACAGTTGACACTTCTCCTTCGCGTTAAGGGCTTTATAACAATATTCTAACTTTTTCTTTCTTCATCCAGTCCTTTACCGGTGTCCAATCTATCCTTTTTTTTGGCTTATTTTGTGTTGTTGATAGCAGGAACGTTAGGTAGTCCATATTCATTATATCCCATATTCTTTTTATCCATTCTTCCACTTTGGGTATTAATTTCTGTTTCCATAATCTTACAAGAACTAATCTGGCAGCTGTTGTTAAGTGTGTAAAGATTTTGTCTTCATTCTTTCCCCATTGGTTATTCGTCATGCCCAATAGAAAGAATTCTGGGAGTAGTGGTATTTTTATCTTTAAATTTTTTTGACATTTGTCGTGGATTTCCCTCCAGTACTGGCCAGGTTTAGACACTCTATTTCTGCACAATCAGCATGTGTCAGGAGACATGGGTTGTAAAGTGATACCTTGAATTAAGACATTATTTCTGTGACTGAGCTCTTAACACAAATCTCTTTTCTCTCAAAGCAAAGTTCTCCATTGAAATGCATTGAAATGTTATTATTCCATAATTTATAAATAATAAATAATATAAAAATGCACATTCACATGGAACAATAAAGAAAAGAAAGATCAACTTTAAAATGGTAGAACCACAAAGTTGTGGCAAGGAAGCATATCTGAGGCAGCAAAATATGTGTTGGCCAATGTAACAGCACGGCAAAACCTACACATTCACACAGAACAATAACATCATCAACAACAATAAAAACAACAACAACAACATAGCAAGATCAACTTTAAAATGGTAGAAGCACAAAGTTGTGGTAAGAAAGCACAAAACACAAAGTGAAGAGGCAGAAGCATCATTTTCTTCATACTATACTCATTCCAGCCTTCCTCCCTCCCTCTCTCTTCATGAAGCCAAACACACCAGGAATAAAAACCACACAAAATAAACTAAACCAAAGTTCCTCAAAGCAGACGAGAGCAAAACAGACAGCAGTCTCCCAAAGCAGACAAAAGCACAAAGCATAAGGCATGCAGGCACGAGGCATTGAGGCTGCTCTCTTGAAGCCCTAAAGCCCTGTACTCCGGCACTAGCATTGCCTCTTGCACTAGCACTCCCCCTTAACTCAAAATATGATTATCTGAGTACAGTTTTGGGGAAAAGGTTTGATTATTTAGAAAAATATTGATTTTTTTCTTATTGACTAATATAGTTGGGAAGATTAGAGGCCATTTTAATTCTTTTCTTTCTGTTTCATCTCTTTCTTTTCTTTCTTTTTTTTGTCATACTTTATATATTTGAAAGAGTACTAAAATATTGGGAAACTAAGGAAATTAACAGAAGAACAAGTTACAGCTTTATACAGCTTCAACATCCCTGATATGAAATTCCTAAATATTTGGAATCCCAAAATTGTCTAAATGGATGGCTGAGATATTAACACCTTTGTTTTCTGAAGATTCCGTGCACACAAGCTTTGCACACAATTAGTAAAAAAATATTGTGTATAAAATTATCTTCGAGCCATATGTGTAAAGTCTTTGGATAGACCACAAATGAATTTCAGTTCTTCAAGTTATCTCATTATGCAAATACCAGTATTCAAAATATGAAAAAAATTCCAAATCACTTCTTGCCATGAGCATTTTGGATAAGAGATATATACTTAAACTGTACAAATGCTTATTCTCATTAACACATATAGCACAGAGAAACATTCTGTCCTCATGGTGTGGTTTACATAGATCCTTATCACATGGATGAGGTCCCGTACTATGTTTCACCAGCTTCTGTGGCTAATCACGGCAGCAGTGGAGCTGCAGTGGGGCAATCCTAGCATTCTGGCTGCCAGCTGCACACGGGGAAGCGTCACTGCGACATTAAAGTCCCATTGTCCCTTATGGAATGCAAGGCAGCCTCCATGTTGGGGGCAGCAGTGTCCCACCATGCTGCCATGCCAGTTCACCCATGGAGCCACACGGAGGTGGCTGTACATAGTTTGATGGGTGGCGCGAGGCTCCATGTGTGAACTTAAGACACTTCAATTGCCCCATGTGATGAGGCCCATAGTCTGCAAATCAGTCTTGCCACGTTTTTATTGAAAAACTTTGATATTTGTTAAAGTTACATAGCAAATTGTAATCCCTCTCCTACAGTGTCTACTCCTACAGAGTACAGAGCTTTAGGGCTTCAAGAGAGCAGCCTCAATGCCTCGTGCCTCCACAAAAGCCTTATGTGCTTTTGTTTGCTTTGGGAGACTGCTGTCTGTTTTGCTCTCATCCGCTTTGAGGAACTTTGGTTTAGTTTATTTTGTGTGATTTTTATTCCTGGTGTGTTTGGCTTCATGAAGAGAAAGGGAGGGAGGGAGGCTGGAATGAGTATAGTATGAAGAAAATGATGCTTCTGCCTCTTCACTTTGTGTTTTGTGCTTTCTTACCACAACTTTGTGCTTCTACCATTTTAAAGTTGATCTTGCTATGTTGTTCAGGAATAGAGTGTCTAAACCTGGCCAGCTGTAAGGACTGTGACATCTGTAGTATAAGTGAATGGTGGCCAAAGGTTGCCCAACCCTGCCCAGTGGAACTTCAGTTAATTTGTAGCATTCATACATAAATATAAAACTAAACATGAATGGTGTGAAGAGACACACAAATCTCTGCAACTAGGTTGTCTAATGGTTATTTGTACTTATTTTTAAGGAAAGGGGCAGAAAATGGTGGCACTGAAATTCCCTTCTGTCCTGCAGTCATAAGCAGCCACTTGTAAACATGCATCTCTCTTGCTACACTCTTTTGCTGCTCTTTACCTCTCTGTCTCTTTGGCTTAAGCACACTGAACTGGAGCTTTCAGTCCAGAGCCCTGGCCAGTTCAACAGTTATTTACATAGTACTCACTCTGACAGCCACAGCGGAGGCTGATGGTGAAAGAGAGAATGAGTGGCTGCATCGTCTCAGCTTATAGCAGAATCGTTATCTATAGTTAAAACCCAGGGATATTATGTTCCTTGATCAGAGGTGTCATGCTTAGCTTGGCCTGTCTGGGCACTCACCCAGGCATAATCCTAACCCTTCATTGACCTGGTGCTTCTAGTAACACATGCCTTGAGGATTATGCATCTAACTCCCCTATTTCATCAACACTGATGACTAAATATGCCTACAAAAGTAATATTGTTCCATTCAGAGGATGTCTGTCAATGAGCACCTCAGAATGCACTACAGGTGTGTTGATATGACATGTTACATATACCTTTGAAAAATAACCTGTTTTTATTATGTCAGCTATTGTTAACCATTCATGAAAAGTTTTCCTTTCTGCACCTCTTACTTTTAATTCCTGCAGTTGGTCATGTTCAAGTTTGATGTATAAAATCATTCTGAGTTCAATCTGTGATTGAATATCATATTTGTACATTTTATTTACAGCGATATTGAGGTGTGGGTATGTGTGCATGCACTCAATTCATCTAATAAATCCAGAATAGGGATACCTTTTAATGTAGTCCGCTAGTCCACAGGAGATTTGATTTTGAATTTGCACAGTTCAAACATAAGGTTTAAAATATGGCTGAACACACTATAAGTAAATTAGAAATGATGTGTGAATTATCGTTATGTGATCTCTTAGGGCTCATCTACAGAGATGCCATAATCCAGGGTCAGGTTGAAATATTGCTGCTTCAGACTAGCCTCAGATTCTGTTCAGAGGCTCTGACCAAGAGTCACAGCGGCAGCAGGAATCATCAACTCGGGCTAAACCTGGTTCAGTTATGTTAAATGGTCCCTCCTACACTGGCCGTTTATGTTGATTAAGAGGTGGATCAGCCCCATGGCAGGCTAATGCTGCATGGAACTGATCCGGGGAAACACAGAGCAAGGTCATCATACAACCTTGCCCCATATTAGCCATATTAGCCAACATCAGGGAAAAGCCTGGATACTGGCCCAGAATTCAGACTATCCTCTGTCCTAGTGTCTATGGTAAGAGTTGTGCTGTTTTAAAAATTGAATTCAGCACAATTGTCACCACTGCCATGTTTCATGAGCTCAGGCACCCAAGGGACACAGGATGACCGTTTCCCATATTGTGGCAGTAATATGGGTCCTACCTGTCTGCTGTCATGTGCAATGATGTTGGCTGGGGCAATGAGGTGCTCCGGAAAAGAGGGGGAGAGCAGGGAGTTTTCTCCCCTCCCTTGGTGCACTGTTGTCCCTGCTGATGTCCCTACACTCAACAGGTCAGTGTAGATTCACTTTCAGACTATTGTCTTTCTTCTTCCTCCACTTCTTTTCCCTGGTTGTGTGGGTGTCTTTGATGATGTCAGCAAAGGGGCCAAGTGATGTTCAAAGGGATTAACTCATTTGTCACAACATAAGGGCCATATTCCAAGAAACCCCAATATGAAGATGACAACTTATTATCCTTCATTGCCATATAATTGGCATGTGAAAGTGTTCCCATTTGTGTTGGGTCACAGTTGTTTTTGTGACATGTTCCACTTGTCCTCTACTCTAGTTATTGTTTGACTCACTTTATTACCTGAAGATCTATAAACCAGGGGACCTTATGAGCCCTGCAGTGCAAGAGGAGATTCTTGAGAGCAATTGCTAGTAACTGATTACTTTTAGCAACAGCGGTTGCAGAGCAAGCAAGGGTTTAACAGCTGTGATCAGTGGTTCATGTAAGACAAAAGTTCTTTTAATCAACCAGGTTTTGATACTTCTTAAAATTCTGTGTCTCTTTGTCATGATGATAATTTCCATATTGCTATGGAGAGAATTACTTGATATGCTTGCTGAGGGCAGTTTTATTTGACTGAGCTAATAAGTAAGCAGCCAGAATCACATAGATTTTAGGATGCAGCTTTCCTCATTTTGCCAGCCATACGGATGAATCACTCACTTCCTTTTGTCTCAATAAATTATTAATAATTATCACCAATGCTTTTGAATGACTATAGAGCACTGATACATCTTTTGCATAGATTACTATCAATAAAGAAATCTTCCAGAAACTTGTAATAATTATACTTTTTAATCCCCATCCCCCCAAAAGTAGATTCAGGCATCTCAGGCACATAGAACAAAATTCTATTCAAATGCAGAATTCTATGACAGGCTGTAATATTTCTTGATTGCTATTATCAAGCCATTCAGTCAAACTGCTGTCATCTTGCATAGACTTTGAATATGAAATGGGATAAAAATCACTGCAATAATGTTTGTCTCAGAAAGAGAATTCTGAGGCATTGTGTATAACTTTCAAATGCTCTAAGAAAGTGAACAGACCCCTAGAGATTCTAGATTGGCAAGGTACGATACATAACTTTTGAATTTCAGACCTGTATATAACTCTGTCTTTTTTTCACTCCAATGTATAATATGGGATAAGGTAAGCTGCAACTAAAGCAAACATCTCAACATAGGGACCATGTGTCAAAAGAAGCCCAAATAGATAACCAGTTATTTAAGTTGTCGTAAGTCGTATCAAATTTGTTAAATTTGTACTTAGGACATGATATCCGATGTGCAGGCATGGCCTGCTTCAAAAACTTAATAATCAAAACTTACCCAATACTTTTTCATTTGCATTTTGTAAATTTTGGAAGCCTCCCAAAGTCAGTTTAATTTTCAGCACAAGGAAGCAAAGCACAGCCAAAAAGGCTGCATTTTCTTTTTAAATTAATGGCCATGAGAAGAGGGAAGCAGCAGGGAGAAAGCAGAGTTCACTGGGAAAGAAATTGAGAAAACACAGAATACTAGGAAATGTAATTTATGAAAGCAAGGAGAGATGTTCAATTAGATAGCTGTTGTGGCATATATAAATATATACACACACACACACACACACATATTTCAAAACTTTTTTAAAAATTCCTAAAATTCGTAGATGTATGAATATTTCTGAAAGTTGGGGGCGTGATGCTCTGTTATCTTGTGTTACTGTATAGAAAATTCAAAGAGATAGCTCTTGTTTTTAAAAAATATTCTTTATAAAATCTTTGAAAATTCCCCAAAAATCCATGGATAATGAAATGTTCTGCAATAGTGGTAAATGTGTTCTACCATTGTAGCAAGTTTCACCCCAAGAGCTGTAAAAATGAGGGAGGGAAAAAGGAGCCCCTGAAGTTTCCACACTTGCACAATTGCAATAACAAAAAGTTATGAAACTTTTGCTAATGAGTCTTTATAAACACTTTAAAAACAAAACGAGAACGCCTATTGATGTTGTTGTTGTGGACCTTCAAGTCATACCAATTCATAGGGACCTTATTGCTGTTTTTTTCCAGCAAGATGAAAGAGAATGATTTGTCTGTCCATAGTCACACAGTGGGTAACCTATGGCTGAGTGGGGTTTCAAACCCAGGTCTCCAGAATCAAAATTCAATGCTCAAGCCATTGCACCATGCTGGCTCTCATAGGATATCTAGCGCAGAAATAACAAGGTCCCCTTTTCATTTTATGGTGAAGGAATGAGAACAGATATTAAGTATGCAGAGCATATACTGTGCTTGCTAGCAAAGAAATGGAAGCCAGTTATATATTTTATTACCTACCAGAGCTGAAAAGGGAATGAAGCAACTTGATTAGAAAATGACCTCTACTTAATACTTTTACAATTTATTTTGTTGGCAGTTGTGGTCACACTATATATGGCTCAAGTTACTAATTTTCATTTAAAGAAGGAAATGATAAAATGCTTAGAATTTAATTTCAGGGCTTACTCCTGAAACTGCCTTCTTAGGCTAGGGTCACTGCAGCACCTGCAAAGAAGGCTAATGCTGCTCTGCAATTGTACCTCTTACTAAAGGAAAAGGCACAGGTAGACCTTTGACCAAAGATTGCAACAGCCAGGGATGTATCAGAATATAAAACTGGTCCTTTTTAAACAGGTTAATCCTTTCTAAGAGACAGACACAGTTGGAGCTAATATAGTATATGTGGCCCAATCACTTCCACAGCTTAAAACAATCCAGAATAATGTAGCTTTAATTTCAGCTGGAACTATCTGGGAGTAAATTCTAGAATCTCAAAAGTGATATCAAGAATTCCTAGGAATTTCTCCTGGAATTAAAATAAGACACACCTCAGTTGCCAAAACCTCTGACAAACCTACCTCACTAGCTCCCCCAGTATGTTAGAAATAAACAATTCTTAACTACCAAAAACAGAAAAATGCAGTCCCTGGGTACATTTTGAAAGAAGCTTTCTAGAGGTTTTCAAAATGTTTTTGTGGAAACACATTGAACTGCCCTTCTTTTTTGAGAGATAGGACTCCTTACCTTTTGTATTTCTGCCTCTAGTATTAATTTTTTGGCCAAACAAGTAACACCTAGGAACATATCTGCTTCATTAACTGTGGTATACCTGTATTCACCCTCAGAAACACTCGAATCTTTCCTTAGATCACAAGCTCTGTAACTGGATTACTCTATTTGCCAAAATAAATAAATTTACTGGTAACTGAACATCACTACATTCTGTGGCATCTACTTCCTAGTAGCTACATACAAAGTTGTGTTATTCATAATTTTCAAAGTGCACACTTACTCAAGAACAAGACAATTTGCACTCAGACTTATTTCTTGATTGCATTGACTTTATTAAACATTGTAGCATTTACTTACTGACTTGAGAATTACTCTGCAATGACAATATAATATTTGATATATGCCCCAAGCCCTCTGCTATGTTTTGAAATGGATTCTGCTGCTTTTACAGTTCCTCCACAAATAGTTCAGCAGAGAGCAGTAACTTATGTATTGGTAGAATGGTGCCTTTATCTGATTGTCAAATCATGCCCAACTCTAGTTGTATCAGCTTTTTTAAATTAGGCAAAAACTGCTCTGCTGCAGTTGAAGACTAAAAAGAACACATGTAAGAAACACTTGCCCTTTCACATCTGTTCTCTTCTCAGACTTGACAGGAAAGGACCTAATTTTGTGCAGATATTTTGGAGCCACTATCCATGGACCAAAGGCATCTGATTCACAATGTTACAGCAGTGGCTCATTGCAAGAGCTCACTCAGAGTGCTCTAATTGGGGAGAACACTGAAGCAACTGTCCTTTATATGGGATATCCTTTAGCTTTATCATTTTACATTGCTTTTCAGTCGGGTTCAGCTATCGCGTTGCAGCATTGTGCAGGGCCTTGTGGTTCACTTTAATTAAAGCTAATCTCACAGAGCAGAGCCATTTTGGCAGCACAGACGATAGCTCTTTCATACAAAAGATCCCTGGGAACGCAGTGAGCAATCTCTGCACCATAATGAGTGAAATAGAGCTAAAGTGCAGTGATGCAGCACAGACTTTCAAAGCTAATGCCAATTGACTGAGCTTTGGCATATAGTCTGCACAGCTTTCCAGAAATGGGTAAACATTACAGTGTTTTGCTCTGCACAATGAACTAAAATGTCACTTGTTCTGCCTGACTATACGTGTGTGAAAGAGGAAAGGATTTAGACAAATAATCAACTAGAGCCTTTGAATACAAGTGTCTCTTCATTACGAACCCTTCCCCCAACATCTTTACATTCTGCCTTTCAATTTATTTTGTTGAGATATTTTTCCTGCCCTGTTCACATGGAACCAAAGCAATATACCATATTTAAACTACAATACTTGTTTCAGTTAAATTCACTGTTTTATGCTATCATAAGCTTACTTTGAGGATATTTAATGAATTTGAATGATTATTATCAGTGAGTGCATTGCGGTCACGACATCTTAACAATCAAGCTAAACATTGCTTTTTTTTTCTAATAATTGTTTCATATGTTTAATATTCTTATGCAAAAAGCTCCAAAACATCATGTTCTCTTTGAAGAACTGAATTAGGAATGGGTAATTTGAAAAGCTGAAGTTTGCAATATGTATGGCTTCCTCTTCTTCATATACTGCTATTTTGAATTATGGAGAGGTTTTCATTATCATGAAAATGATAAAACCCATTATTATCCTCGAAAGAAAAACAGCAAAAAATTAATAGAGATATTAAACCTCCCTCTTTTATTCCTGCTATACAATAATGCTTAAAGGTTTTTTAAAAATTCTATTTAAAATTTTATATGAGATGAAAGATTGAGGAACTTTATTTAGCAAAAGAGAACATTCCTAGATGAATTCACACCAAAGTTCAAGATATTATATTTTATTTTATACACTTTGTAACAGGTAGTCAAGCAGAGCTCATTTCCTGCAATTGCATAGTAATTTGAAGGAAAGTGTTACTGTTTGTTTTTGATCACATACAAGGGCAATAAACAAATACACTGAGGCATCAGTCTTTGGTCTAATGGTGAGGCCTAGCATGGGATTTCACTTTAATTTAAACCTGTGATAGGCCACAAGTTGGAAATGACTTGAACACATGCAGCTATAGCAACAGCACAATGTAGAAACATTGCAGTGGCACAACACATATAATGCATTTAATATCAAGTTTGCCAATTCATGATTGCATTTTACTTCATGGCAGTTTGACTTTAAATTAAGGATCCTGACAAACAAAGCTCAGTTAACAAGTATGAAATTTTCTAATATAAATTCTGAATTATTCTGCTCCAAATATACCTATTTCCTCCTTTTTGTAGCACAGTTATCATTTTAGGATGCAAAAATTATTTGAGGATTTTTTTATTGTTAGATTCCAGCAATGTTTAGGAGTTCGGGCCTATGGCTTGAAACTTATTCATCTGGGCATCACACAAAAATGTAACACAGTGATCTAGTCTATTTCATTTTTTTCTCTTTTTCTCTTACAACTGCTGAGGAATGTTATTGCAATCCTAAACAATAATGTAGCAAGGTGGACAGTGCCTGAACCAGCTTCAGACATTATACTCCCCATTTGAATTGTGCAACATCTAACTATTCCGGGAGATCAAATTGGTGACTGTGAGCAGTTCCCATTGCTCTGGACACTGTGAAAAGCTATCAACATTGTTTCCAGTGGCCTCCAGGTAATAACTAAATCATTTGAATGAGTCTCTGGTGAGCCGGTATAACTAACTTATTTTAACTTAACAATTTTTATTACAATATTCAGACATTTGATTTGCATTAGATTCAGCAGTCTAGGCTACAAACAAAACAAGGTGTATCATATCCTTTCTTAACACAATACTACAGGTGTGTGGAAAATCCTTCACCCTATAATTGTGAATGAGATGATCACAGGAGCCCATTAGATTACATAAAATGTTTCTGCCAAATCTCTTTGTATTTCCATTCAACCTTCTGTGTTTGTGTTTCTCTGTGAGAGAAAAAGATGAGGAAGAGGCAAAAATGCATCCTACAAAATCAGACAATTCTTCTGTGTACACATAGTCTTATTGAAATAAAAGCCTTATTCAACATTTTGCATACAAAGACATAGCCAAATTAGTCTGGAATGTTAGTATACAAAGAGATCTTCTAGTACTTTAGAGACTGAGGTCATCTACACTGACAACTTAGGTTGGTGTAGATTAGGATCAGCTCCTTGGCAAGACTGATCCATGGTAATGTGGGGCAAGATAACTTTAAAGTGGCCTTGCCACATGTTACTGGAAGTCAGAGGAAAGCCCAGATTCTGGCTGAGAGTTCAGGCTTTCCCCCTTGACTTAGAGCCAATGGATAAAATTGGGCTGGCTCCCAAAAAGAACTGGATGCAACTGTTTCCACTGCCAACCTGTTTTCCCTGGTCTCAAGCAGCCCAGAAATATGGGATGACAACCCCCCACCCCACCCCATGTCATGGTGGTCCCTGACTGTGACACAGTACCTACCTGTTCCTTTCCTTTTTCTCTCTCAGTGTTGGTCTCTAAGGTGCCTCAAGATCCCTTTGAATACTGAATCTTTTGCATTAAACACTCTCAAACAAATCTAAATACAGTGGAACTCTCTGTATGTAGGCGTTGCACCCCTAAGCTGCATAGGCACCTTAAAACCACACTGGAGCCCCAGAATATAAACAAGTAAGCTGTTTATTGAAGATTATATGGAAGCAATAGCAAAATCAAAGTTTAGAGTCAATAAAATGGGTTTAAATCAACACAAGCAAAGTACTTAAAACAAGAGTCTATAAAAGTCACTCAAAGAACATAGTCCAAACCGGATAACAAAGTAAGTCCCATGAAAGGTATCAAGAATAGTCCAAACAAGATTTCACATATTAATTCCAAGGCATGAGTCAAACTGGAACCACAGGAAACAAGAATGCAGGATCAAACTCCAAGGTAGTCCAAGGTATAAAGTCAATGCTGTAACACAAAGCAAGAGTCTTGGCTAGAGTAGAAATCCAAATGGCAGTCACTGGAATATTCAACTGGATTCACAGGTAGACACTAGGCTGGGACGTGAAGCAAGATACAAGGCAGCAGGAATACACAGGAACATAGAGCAAAGATCTTCCTCTCTTGGATTAGCAATGTTACCACCCCTGGCTGTGGCAGAGAAAGCAAACCTTTTTAAGGGAAGTTCAAGGTCTTTTTTCCATGAGAAGATTGCTCATTATTTTGCTTGAAAAGCAACCATCTACTTCTTCTCACAAACTAAAATTTTATTTTACTCACTCTTTTTATCTTTTTTCTTTTCCTTCTTTCTCTTCATTACTTCTCGCTATACCCCTGTCACCTTACATCACACACTCTACTTTCTTTCTGAGATCTCTGAACCTTTTTTTAATCTATCCTGAATATTATCAATATTTTAATCTGTAGAAAATTAATAAAGATTATTTATTTTAAAAAGTAGCGTAGACAACTTCTTATGGTAATCATCTTCCTATGTCAGTTTTTTTGGTTCAAAGTGTGACCTAAAAACTTACACTGAGCTCCACCAGATATGAGTGTTTTTCCAGAGTCAAACTAGAATTTACAACTAGAGTTCATTTTCTAAAACCATTTATAAAAAATAGCACTAAACCTCTATCTATGAAACAATATCCTCAGCTTCATTTCTCCACATCCAACAAAATATGTCCTCAGTAGGCATTTTCTAGGTCCACCAGCACGACTCTATGATATTTTGAGGGCAGAAATCCTTCATTTCAAAATAATTTGCTATTATACATAGTTTCATTTATCCATGTGAAGTTCAGGAATGTATCTCCCATAAATATCAAGATTGCACTGTATGTTCTCATCTGCATGTATCACTTTCAAATATATATGTTTTCTCCAGGGCCCCTTTCACACTCCACAATTACAATTGTTATGATTCCACTTTAAATGCCATGGTTCCATCCTATGGGGCTTCAGATCTTTTATTAAGGAAAATGAAAATGTTTAAAGTTGTAAATTCAACTCATTTCTTTGTATTTCAATCTTAGTCTTGTTCTGCAACTGCTTGTGGAAAGTTTTAATAGGGAAACTCAGAACAGAACTGTTTTTCTTGAGCTATCTGTGGCATATTGCAAAATAGGCAAAAAAAATTGCCAGGCATACATAGTCTGAATTTGTTTAGAACTACAGTAACATGATGGTTTTCTTACCCTTTATACTGACAACAGGATCAATAGAATGTCCCACTTAATTAAAAATCACTGTGAATGGAAGTGCATATTTATCACATGTTCTTATCTAATTCATACTTGAAATCTAGCTGTTACAGGAGCAAGCTAAAAGATTCCAGTTGGGCTTGTCATATGGGAGTTTAGGCACAATTTTAAAAGAAAGAACTATTCTATCCATTCCATCGTTGAACTATAGGATTTTCTATCAAATAGCATTTTTGGGTGGCATTAAAAGGTGATTCAACAAATCAATGGGCAGAAAGCTGCTTACTCATAATAGCTACAAGCTGCATACAGGGCAGAGAGAGCATGCTGGGATATAATTTTATATTCATCTATCTAATACCACATCTTCTCCTGACATTGTACCTAAGAGCACTTATGGCAAGATTAAATGCAAGTAAAACTTAAGAGAAATATATATTTTAAAAAAGATAAATTGGTGATACTGTAAAGTAATATTTTAAACTAGTTTAATATAACTACGAAGACAAAAATTCAGTACTCAGACCTCTTTCAAAAACCCATCTGCATCACCAATTAGAAACCCAATGCCTGCTTAAACGAGTAGGTCTCTGCCTGCCAGATAATAGACAATAGAGAACTGAACTGTCTAACATCCCATGGGAATAAATTCCATAACTTTGGAGCAGCCACCAAGTAAGTTGTCTCAAATATCCTTATTAGATGGGACTGTGACAATGACCCCATCTACAATGACCATTTAAGCTTGCTTCAAATTGTGGGGACTAGACTACACGTGACATGATAGCATGCTGCAGGATACTTTAAGAACCTTAAAAAGCCATAAGCAAAGATGGGGAAAGCTCCTAATGTGCATCAGCATACTCTAGGACCCATCTACATTGATCACTTAGACTGATGTAAGTTAAGGTCAGGACTCCAGTGGTCACATACTGTGCAGGAATGCTCTGCAGTAATGCAGGACAAGACCACCTTAATCTGGCCTGTTTTGTGTTACCCAGAGTTGGGGGAAAATTCTGAAATATGCCTCAGAATTAGGACTAATGGAGAGGGTTTGGTCAGTTCTTAACTTTTATCCCATGTTTCCCAGCTTTGGGTAATCTGAGCACAAAATGGCAGTTCCCCAGCGGATGGCCCTGAAGTCAACCAGGGTGACAGAGAGTTTCCTCTTCTCCCTTCTACCCCTCCCCCAATGTCCAATTGCTCTGCCTTACATTAGGGCAAGTAATGGGTCTTGTCTAATAGATGGGGGACATTTAGGCTGGTTGCCCAGCAGCACGCACACACTTCCATCTCTGCAGTGGCTGGGAGTGTTTCTATGGCAACTCTCTTCAGCGCCTAAGAATAAATAAATAAATAAATAAATAAATAAATAAATAATTTATATCCCGCTTTTCTCCCCATTGACGATTCAAAGCGGCTAACAACAATGTATAAAACATACAGGGGATAAAAAGCAGACATAATTAAAAATAACAATTGAAACATAATAAAACAGACCATAATAGAACATGTTACAGGTTAAAATACATTCAACACTTTAGACATAGTTAAAACTAAACAAACATAACCTGAAGCCATTATCTGTCCATTTGCCACTTGTCCATAAAGGTATTGCACAAAAAAGGTTCAGCCCAAATGCTATTATGGCACCTATCACTCTTGTATTATGCTTCATCGAAGGCCTGAAAATTAGTAAGGAGGGGGCCATTCTGGTGTCTTTCAGAAGGGAGTTCCAAAGCCAGGGAGCAACAACCAAAAAGGCCCTCTCTCTTGTTCCCACCAACCATGTTTGTGACAGTGGTGGGACCGAGAGAAGGGCTTCTGTTGATCTCAAGGCTCGTGCAGGTTCATAGAGGGAGATGTGGTATTTTAAGTAGACTTTAGTGGGGAGGTAAAAGTTGCCCCTGAAAAACATACTGGCAAAATTCGATCATGAAGGTGTCCATGGATAACAGCCTCCTCGACGTGGAAAATAGAATAACAGCACTTTCCCATGGCCAAGTCAAGCATAACCTTCAGATGCTGGAGATGAAAATTGGGAAGCCTTGTCTCTATCTATGTAGTATGCACTGTTCTATATACTGTCAGTCTTTGTTGTTAATTGTGTAATGGCAATGAATGTTTGCCATATATGTATTCTGTAATCTGCTCTGAGTCCCCTCAGGGAGATAGAACGGAACATTAAAAAAAGTTTATTTATTTATTTATTTATTTATTTATGTAAGACTCCTCATTAGGCCTGATCAGCATACAACAGTAGTTCTGAAAGTGTGATCCGCAGAGACCTTAGGGCTCTATGAAGCATACTGAGGACTCCACACTTTCTTCCTCCTCCATCCTACTCTCCCTCTCCCTCCAAGGTTTTCCTCCTTTTTCCTGCTCCATCCCTTCCTCCACCTCCCTTGCTCCCAAAAGCTTTTTTTCCTCACTACCCAAACCCTTTCCCCCTCATCTTCCTTGCTTCCTAAACTCTATATCCCTCCCACCACTCAGAGGGTACTTTGTGTTTTTCCTGCATGGCAGAAGGGAGTTGAACAGGATGGCCCCTGGAGTTTCTGCTATTATTATTATTATTATTATTATTATTATTATTATTATTATTATTATTATTTTATTGTATGACACAGCAAACAAGATAGACATGCTGGATTTCATATCACAAAATCACAAGTCGAACACTTCCCAAGTGTCTAGGACTGTGTGATGTATTTTCGGATGATGCACGCAGATCCCAGTAGGGTGGTCTTTTGCAGCTGACGGATTGTAATTTTGTCAATGTCTATTGTTTTCAAATGCCGGCTGAGAACTTTTGGCACGGCACCCAGTGTGTCCATCACCACCGGGACCACCTGCATTGGTTTCTGCCAGAGTCTTTGAAGTTCAGTTTTGAGGTCCTGATAGCAGCTGAGTTTTTCCTGTTGTTTTTCGTCAATGCGACTGTCACTTGGGATGGTGACATCAATGATCCAAACCTTTTTCTTTTCAACAACTGTGATGTCTGGTATATTGTGTTCCAGAACTTTGTCAGTCTGACTTTGGAAGTCCCACAGTACCTTTGCGTGTTCATTTTCCATGATCTTTGCAGGTTTGTGATCCGACCAGTTCTTTAATGCTGGCAGGTGGTACTTGAGGCATAAGATCCAATTAATCATTTGGGCCACATAGTTGTGCCTCTGTTTGTAGTCTGTCTGTGCAATTTTCTTACAGCAGCTGAGGATATGATCAATGGTTTCATCGGTTTCCTTGCAGAGTCTGCATTTTGGGTCATCAGCTGATTTTTCGATCTTGGCCTTAATTGCATTTGTCCTGATGGCTTGCTCCTGGGCTGCAAGGATCAGGCCTTCTGTCTCCTCCTTCAGTGTTCCATTTGTGAGCCAGAGCCAGGTCTTCTCCTTATCAGCTTTTCCTTCAATTTTGTCAAGGAACTTTCCATGCAATGTTTTGTTGTGCCAGCTGTCAGCTCTAGTTTGTAGTGCAGTTTTCTTGTACTGATTTTTTGTCTGCTGTGCTTTGAGGAGTTTCTGATTTTTGACTTCAATCAAAGCAGGTTCTTCACTTTGCTTTACATATTCTGCCAGGGCATGTTCTTCTTCTTTGACTGCTTGTTTTACTTGTAAGAGTCCTCTGCCACCTGATCTTCTAGGCAGATATAGCCGGTCAACATCACTGGGGGGGGGGGGTGCAGAGAATGATGAATGGTCATGAGTTTTCCCCAGATATTTATAGGCCTCTGGCTGGTGATGTAGCGGAACCTTTGTGCTACGGTCCTTGTTGAGCGCAGTGGATGGATTGGAGACGGACAACTGGAATAATTCCAAGAAAGCAGTTTTATTCCGCTAATGGCCACTAGGGTTCCCCCTCGCACAAAATAAGTGCTTTCTCCAGGGAGAACCCCCAGTGGCGGGCTGAGTAAATATTTATACACACTACAGGGTTCGGGTTATGCCCGCCCACAAGCAAATTCATTGGCTTAGAGTTGTGACGCTGCCTGACTTGGACCCAATCAGTGCTGACCAGCGGGCCGGCCGCACTCTTTCTGTGCCGTGCTCACAATCATTCAGAGCGCCTGCGTACGCATGCGCTGTTTGTTTATCTTCAGCTTTCATTTCTTCAGAAACACATGATTTCCCAGAAGTCACATGTTTCTGTGAGTTTATGCACCCGGGTTGCTAGCTGTCGCCATCTCTGCCCATATATGGTATTTCCTGGGGTTCTTTAACCTCCCGCCTCAGTGACACTTTATTGTTTGGCCATTAGGCATATTATTATTATTATTATCATTATTATTCAAAGGCTGGGTGGCCATTGTTGGAGTTGCTTTGACTGCTTTTCCTGCATGGCAGAAAGGGGTTGGACTGGATGGCCCCTGAGGTCTTCTACTGATATACTATTAAGTTTATGTTTGTCAAAAAGTTTGCCCATGTCTGATATATACATTATATATAATATAATCTATAATCTATATATATATAAGGGTGATGGAATCATGGCACTGAGCAAAACAACAAAAGTAAAGGCCCCCAACCTCGAAAATTGACAACATAACCCATCATCCATGCCTCTAGGTTGATACAACAAAAATCCTGTTAAGAACCTCCATGGGGCCTTAAAATCCCAGCCGTCAGCCTGGATGGAAGGCCCCATGGTAGTTGGAGGAGGGGCCTCCACACGGCGGGGCCTGTGACACCAGCCGAAGAAGAGGGCCGCGAGGCCCCAAGGTTTTTTTTCTTTTCCTGCGTTCAGGCCTGCAGAGGCAAAGGTGAGTGTGTGTGTGTGTGTGGGGGGGGCTTCCAGAAAGATGGGCCTGCCGTCCCCCCCCCCCATGCGGCCTCCTCCATGCCTCACAGGCCGGAGGGAGGCCGCCCCCCCCCCCAAAAAAAGCCGCCTCAGCCTCCCAGCAGCCGGAGGGAGGCCACGAGGCCCCAAAGGGTTTTTTTTGGACCTTCAGCCCGGCAAAGCCGAAGGGGGGGGGGCTTCCACAAAGTCGGGCCTGGTCCCCCCTCCCCCCACGAAGACCCACCACGGCCTGCCGCTAGCCAGACGCAGGCTGCCAGGCCCCAAGATTTGGGTTTTGGGTTTTTTTTTTGTTTGTTTGAGATGGAGGCCTGCAAAGGCGGAGGCAGGGGTGGCTGCAAGGCCGGGAAGAGCCCCCCCCCCCCGCCGTGTCCTGAAGGCCCTAAACAGCCAGCGAGGGCCCAGGCCTGCCACATGGGCTGGGCCTGGAGAGGCAAATGGCGGCCTAAGGCCGCGAAAGCCTAGGCAGGGCCACCGGGGAGCAGGGCCTTGGCTCCTTGCATCCCCCTCTCTCCCCTTTTCTCCTCTTCAGAGGAGGGCCCTGCCTTCCCAGCCTCAGCTGCCTGGGCCTCTCTCTCTCCCCCAGGGGTTGGAAAGAGGGGCCGCCTGCCTGTACTCTCAGGCAACAAATATAACACCTAACATTACTGTGGTGTAATAATACAGAACAATATAATCTCTAAAATCAGGTCATTAAATAAAGAACAACACTCTGAAAATGGGAATACCAGACAGGAAACCACCAGGCCAGCTAACACCTCCCAACAAACGATTCCCCCAGGCAGGAAGAAACAATATAATCTCTAAAATCAGGACATTAAATAAAGAACAACACTTTGAAAATGGGAATTCCAGAAAGGACACAACCAGGGCCAGCTAACACCTCCCAACAAAGGATTCCCCCAGGCAGGAAGCAACCAGGCTTCCAAACAGCAAGGCTATTCAGTGCTGTTCAACCTAACCAAGCAAGATTTCCCCTTCATAGTACACCCTCGGGGTTTCAAGCCATGCGGCTACTCCGTCTCATTCAGCCTGCCCAAGAAAGGATGTCCCTATGTAGAAAGCAGTCAGTCTTTGAAACAGCGAGGCTATTCATTGCCATTCAAATTGGCTAAAAAACCATTTTCCTACAACGAAAGTGCCCAGCCTTCCAAGCAGAAAACCTGTTCCATTGTATTCCAGCTCACCAAACAAGGATTCACGTAAGCAGAAAACACCCAGACTTTAAGGCTGCAAGGCTATTCACTGCTATTCCACCTGGTCAACAAATGATTTCCCTTCAGCCACAGCAACGCTTCTGCAGCTGAAAATGTTTGAGAACCCCTGGCTTAGAATATAGTGGGACTATTGATTCCATTATAAACTATGCTTCTATGAATGCAGCCTAAGACAGCATTGGCCTACCGGTACTTTTCTCAGCAAAGTAACCCTCATCCTCAGCCTATTCCTTTCCATTGTTTTTGTCTTAATGTAGAATTTTGCATTTGTCTCTGTTGAATTTCATCTTATTAAACTCAGAAAGTGATTCTGCTGGACATCTTAAGTTGTACACAAATCTACATAGGCGTAAAGCTCATTAAATTCAGCTGGGCTTGAGTTGTCTATATATAAAATTGCACTCTATGGCTATAAATACATGCCATTTCCTTAAGAGTAAGCTTTACTGAAGAGAGTGGGGCCTTCTTCTGAGTAAGCATGCATTGGATTATACTGTAGACAACTTGCTAAGTAACCAGGAAATTTTTGCTTTAAGACAGAAAGAGTAAAAAGACAATATCAGCTAATCAGAATACTGCATTTCTGTTTCAGTGATCTGAATATTGCTATTCCAAAATGTGCATTTGACTTTCACACCCTAGTGCTTTTGCTCTGCATCAGAGGAACACACTCATTGGTGATTCAATGCAGAAATGACCCTGGTATGTAATACCACTCAAAATTAATGAGTCCTAAAATGCATTCTGATTCCAGTTTCATTCATTTCTATTACAATCCTGCCATACGAGATCACCTTCTTTCTATTTAAAAAACCACAACTGACTTGTATATCTTCCCTAAAGCTCATCCACAAGCCTTTCAAATGGCAAACGTTCATGGTAATAAATAAAATCTGATGAAAGCAGCTGGAATCACTAACCTTCACCTTCTACCCTTCTTTATGGCTAGTTCATATATATTATTTCTGCACGGCTCACGGTCCCGTCAGCCTCACAGGTGCAGCTGGCAAGGACGGGAGACAGGCCTTTTTCAGTAGTGGCTCCCTGCCTATGGAACGCCCTCCCCATTGAAGTCAGGCAGGCTCCCTCCCTCCTATCCTTCCGTAGGAAGGTTAAAACTTGGTTATGGGGCCAGGCTTTTGAATAATAATTGGCAGCGTTAATTATTATCATGTACGCTGGAACTCAATCGACAGACCCAGTTTTTTGAACTGAACACACCTACCTGTATTTTATAATGTGTTTTATGAATACTGATGTAAGTTAATAATTTTTAACTGATTTATATTGCACTGTATAATTTTTATATATGCGTTTTATTGTAAGCGGCCCTGAGTCCCCTGTTGGGTGAGAAGGGCGGGATATAAATATTGTAATAAATTGTAATAAATAAATGCTGCCAACATGTTACAATTGCTACAGTTCACAATCCCCCCTTATGTTCTGTAAAAATTATGAACTTATTGGTCTCTGTCTAGAGTAGTTGCTATAACACCACTTTCCACAGTGCCGGTAGATCTTCCTTAGTCTGGGTCTACTTTCACCATCTGTGCAAGGGCAAAAGCCCATGGCTCTCAAAATATCTACAAAATACATGCATCTTCCTCCATGTAGGGCTAGATTCAGTGGCAAATGCCGATCTAGCCCCAATCACCCAAGGGGCTGGCTGGCTCTAATCAAACAATGTCATGCCAGCTCTGTGGATGCAAAGGGGCAGAACTGGCATGCACCATTGCCCAATCTATGGGGGAAGACGCATGTACCACATGTGGTCCACACTTCCCCCATGTAATCACCCTTCTGGCGAGGTGGGCAATGCGAAGAGTGGGACACCAGATTTCCCACACCTTGGAGCGAAGCAGACCACTGCCTCCTTCTGCCTCAGCCATCTGAGGAGATGGACAGTCTAAAGTCTCACCTCTAACTTAGCTCGTAGCTCTACTGCAGCTTCTTTGGCCAGTTACAGCAGTATGAAAAGCTATGGTCATGTTTGCCTTAAAGTGGTAAGCACTAGTACATGAGTCCATTAAACCTCAGCATTCTGGCCTTCTGTTTATGAACCAGTGACATTTTGGCTTATGCATGGTGGAGCTGCATTCTGCTATGTGTTGGCATACACCAATACAAAGAGAAGATGAGAAAGGCTAATTTCTCACTACAGTAATATATCAGTACTGAAAAATGGTAAGAGGACGTCAGTGAAAAGAAAAGTGTAAACAAAGTCTATAAAGATATGTTAGTCCATTTAGAACACAGGTGGGCTACCTCAGGACAGTTGGACTCATACACAGATTTGGAAGAGACCACATGGGCCATATGTTCTCTCTAGGCATCTTCTAAGTTCTTCTGCTGGAGGTTCACCACAGAATTGCACTGGAGTGTACAGAAGTGCTAGAGAATGGTTTTCAGTTTTATCTTTATTGACCATAAGTTAGTGTATTGTAGGGATACTTCTTTGTTTGGCATTAACTGTCCACAACTTTTCAGCATCCTAGTTTTCTGACTTTGGGAGTACACCTTTCATGATCTTCCACTTGACTCATTTAGTAATTTGAAATTAATACTTAATGTATGTCTCCTTCGGCAGATAATTAAAAACTGAAGAATTTATCTGGAAACACAAAGAATTATAATTTTCTTTTTATTAATAAGCCAACTAATACATTTTATGATCTTCTGTGTGCTGTGCACAAAGGAAATAATATAGTATGGAATGTAGAAGGAACTGAGTTTGAAAGGATAGGTATTAAAATATGGGTAATAGTTGAAAATAGGTGTCAAAGGAATACATTCATGTGATGCTGAAGAAGGTATAATGGAATCATACTTCCTTTATGGAGTGTCTAGCATGGAATAGTAATAAAATAGAACAATATGTGTCCAGTTTAACTAATTCTAGGACTATCATATCCACTGACTTAACCTTCAAGAATGGGAGGTGGGGGTAGATGAAGAAAATACCAACTCTACACATAACCATCGCGTTTCTTGGAAGGAGAGGAGGAGATTTACTTAAAGGCATGACTTGAGAATCTGAACCGCAAAATACAGTCCTGCAGCCTTACAACAATGCTACTCCTGAACCCTGCTAGTTCCCAGTCTTGTACTATTTAATTGTGATGAAATCTATATCTGTTAATCCTTTCTTTCTATATTTATTATTTTTATAATGTCATACTTTAAATCTATCTATATCATTTTATGTCTAGTTCATAAAAATTATTGATTGTGTTAGCTATCCACACTTCTGACAAGCTTAACAGTATTACCAGGAAACAAATTACCTAGAGGAAATACATTGACCATAATGAGAAATGCTGGATATTTCCATATAAATTTCAGTTACTAGTTAGATTTTATACATCACAAACAGCAATAAAGAAATTAATATCGTCTCACAGTTTGAAAAGTATTAATAGAGTTTACAATTCATTCAGTCAAATCCAAAAATAGCAGGAATGCTACAGAGTTGAAAATTGCATCTAAGCACATCTATCCGATTATATAAACAGACAAAATAATACTTCAGAATCTTATTTGCATGGTAAGTGCTTGAGAATGAGAGAAAAACAAGTTCCTAATAGTCATACTGCTTCTTATGCTGTTATTTCAACCAAGGAAAGAGATTAATTTATAAATAGGACACACTGCAATTTTTCATATCAAAATGCTATGATTCAAACATATTTAAGTCTTCCTCTCGATGTGTCTCATTTTTATCTGATACATCAAATGACTAGTTAGGATGTGTGCAGAGTATACTCCATTGCAGATACTGGGCATCGAATCTTCTATGATAATGCATAAAATGCCAATGACTAGGACCTTATCACATTAGGAAATACTCCATTTCAAAGACATTTTGAGAACTATTTTGAATGAGTCCCACATCAGTAATTGATTAGAATCTGTCTGCAAAATGTTGCAGAAACTGGTTATTTGCTAACAGCATTCTAATCGTGTTTTAATGGATTCCTCCATTTCTGTTTTTACATGTGATCAGAAAATCTGTTAGCAATGATATGACTTGTCTGATTTTCTAGATCGGGTGCAGTCTGGCTTCAGGCCGGGACATGGTACCGAGACACCCTTGGTCGCCTTAGTAGATGATCTACACCAGGAACTGGACAGGGGGAGTGTGTCCCTGCTGGTTCTGCTGGACCTCTCAGTGGCCTTTGATACCATCAATCACGTTATCCTTCTGGGGCGCCTTGTGGGGATGGGACTCGGAGGTACTGTTTTGCAGTGGCTCCGGTCCTTCCTGGAGGGCCGTTCCCAGATGGTGTCACTGGGGGACACCTGCTTGACCCCACAACCATTGTCTTGTGGGGTCCCGCAGGGTTCGGTACTGTCCCCTATGTTGTTTAACATATACATGAAGCCACTGGGAGAGATCATCTAGAGTTTCGGTGTCATCTGTATGCAGATGATGTCCAGCTCTGTCACTCCTTCCCACCTGTCACTAAGGAGGCTGTCCAGGTCCTGAACCAGTGCTTGGCTGCTGTGTCAGACTGGATGAGGACAAACAAATTGACAAGACAGAGGTCCTCCTGGTCAGTCATAAGGCCGAACAGGGCATAGGGTTACAGCCTGTGTTGGACAGGGTTGCACTCCTCCTGAAGACGCAAGTTTGCAGTCTGGGTGTTCTCCTGGACTGATCACTGAGCCTGGAACCCCAGGTTTCAGCGGTGGCCAGCGGAGCATTCTCACAATTAAGACTTGTGCGCTGGCTGCGCCCATACCTTGGGAAGTCTGACTTGGCCACGGTGGTCCACGCTCTGGTTACATTCCGTTTGGATTACTGCAACACTCTCTATGTGGAGTTGCCTTTGAAGGCAGCCCAGAAGCTTTAACTAGTACAATGGGTGGCAGCCAGATTAATAACTGGGGTGGCATACAGGGAATGTACCACCCCCTGCTAAGCCAGCTTGACTGGCTGCCAATATGCTACTGAGCCCAATTCAAAGTGCTGGTTTTGACCCATAAAGCCCTAAACGGTTCTGGCCCAATTTACCTGTCTGAACGTAGCTCCTCTTATGAGCCATCTAGAACTCTAAGATCATCCGGAGAGGACTGCTCTCAGTCCCACCTGCCTCGCAAGTGCGGCAGGTGGGAACAAGGGATAGAGCCTTCTCGGTGGTGGCTCCCAGACTGTGGAAGACCCTCTTTAGCAACATCGGACAAGCCCCAACTCTGCTGGGCTTTAGAAAAGCTTTAAAGACATGGCTGTGTGCTCAAGCATTCAACGAATAAACGTTCGAGTCGACATGGTCTGAATCAAGGTTTACGCACAAGGTTCTGGATGAATGGATTCAATTACATAGATATGCATCAGCGATAGCTTGTCGGTGCAAGATGTTGCCACAGGTTTAGAAGGTTTTAATATTTACTTCAACATTTACCTTTGTCATTTTAGCATATAAATGTTTTATACTGTTTTAACTACCATATTCAATACTGTGTTTTAACCTTGTTCTTCACTGTGTTTCTTAATATCTAATTGTATACGTTTCTACACTATTTTGATGCTTGTACATTTTCTGTTGCTGGTCATCGACTGTAATAAATAAATAAATAAATTATATAGATGTTTTACATTTTATAATGTATTTTAATAGTGTTATTAATTGATTTGTATGCATTGTTTTGCTTTTTATAATTGTGTTTTGGGCATTGAATTTTTGCCGACTTTCATAAGCCGCCTTGAGTCCCCTCTGGTGAGAAAGGCAGGGTAGAAATGCTGCAAATAAACAAATAAATAAATAAATAAATAAATAAAATCTTTCCAGCTTTGACTTATGAACTTGGACTTTACATTGACCTCTATTCTATTTTATTTTAAAAAATCATTTTTTAAACATGATACAGTTGCATTATTAGATTGAACCTTGACTATCTGGCTTAACTCTTGAACTCTGGAATGTTATTCTTAGTGAACTCTTGGCATTTGACTTTTGGACTGCAAACCTGGCTACTGTTTGTTTGTTTTTTCTTCTTGAACTGGCTTTGTAATAGTTATAATAATAATAATCTTTATTTATATTCCACCTTATCTCCCCAAGAGGACTCAGGGCAGATTCGAACAACAAAAAGGCAAACATTGAATGCCTAATTTTTTAAAAAATGCAAATACAATATTGACCATCCAAGACTCAACAAATACCAAAATATACCGGCATATACCAAATAAAACCTACATATATACCAAATTAATTCAATTATATCTAATATAATATAATTTAATAAACCCCCAATGCATTGGGGATGTGTCTTTTAAATCTCCAAACTCCAAATGTACTTGGATAGGAAGACAACTTGGGCTGCAGATGGCTACTGTAATCAAACCATGCTCCCGACGACCCCCAAAGGTGTACTCTCCCATTAATTGGACTTTCTGACCTTGTTTTGTGTTACCCTAGCTGTGTGCTGTATTTCTGTTTTGGTTAGCCAGACTTTTGAAAAACTCAAGATTTTAGTTCTCCGTTTAAGTAAATAGCTCTTCCTGTGTTTGTTTGATTAAACTGTACCCTTGTTACTAGGTGAGAGACGACTGGAACATAAAACATTAGTCATTTGAGACCATCTTCAGATGTTTCTTCATGACCTAACAAGCTTTCTATTCACATAACTGTCAGAGCTTTGAAATAACTTGCATAGATAACAATGGTAAAGTACTGAGACTTTTAGGCCTGTCTGCATTCCAAATGCAGTGTCACTTATGTCTAGGTCTCAGACACTCTGTAGATTAGCAAAGTCAGGTGACTGGGCTAGTGAGTCATGGAGGAGGGTATAAAAGCTGGCACCTCCCTTGTGCTCTGCATAGGTTGGAGTAGAGCTGTGGATTGTAGGATTGTTGGATGAGGGGGACAGTGGTGAGAAAGAGAGAATGTATTGTTGTGTATATAG
The DNA here is from genome assembly GCF_035594765.1 of Anolis carolinensis. Lineage (NCBI taxonomy): Eukaryota > Metazoa > Chordata > Lepidosauria > Squamata > Anolidae > Anolis > Anolis carolinensis. Next base: position 106,510,893 of record NC_085843.1, read on the forward strand.
TTTTGTATATATCTTCTGAAGGAACTGAAGATAAAGCCATCCTGCATACTGCAGTGAAAGAATATCTGTGTGTGGATTCTTTTGTACACAGTGAAGTTCCTGCATCACTCAGGGGATTCTGGGGCCTAGCTGGCTAGAGGCTTGGGGACACTTCCAGTACTCTGTTGAGGTAGAGGAAAATATCTGACAACAACACTTTTCTGGAATATGGCATAATAGCACAATATAATCAGACAATGGACTAATAATGTCTGTTCTGCATGAAATCCATTTGAGCTCTGACAAAATCATAGAATCAGAGTTGGAAGAGACCACAAGCGTTATCCAGTCCAACCCCTTACCATACAGAAACACAGAATGAAAGGATTCCCGATAGGTCACCCAGCCTCTGCTTAAAAATTTCCAGAAAAGGAGACTCCTCCATATCCCGAGAAGCATATCCTACTGCCAAACAGCTCTTACCATCGAGAAGATCTTTCTAATATTAGATGGAATCTTTTTTCCAGTAATTTTAATCAATTCCTCCATGTCCTAGTCTCCAGATCAGCATAAAACAATAGGCATGTGCGATCCAGAAAAAAAATGGTTCTAAACTCTCTTCGAAAGTAGGGGGTGCTGGCACTTGGTTTTGAAAGTCATTTCTGAATTTTGAAGGCAAAAAGTTTGAAACTTTCCAAAACTTCTGAATATTCGTAATTAATTCGTTAATGGTTGACACGCATGTGCAATAGCGAAAAACAACATGGGGGGAACTTTAGGGGATTCTCCCATCCTCATTTTTTGTGTTATTCTGATGAAATTCACTACAGGGGTAGAGCACATTTACCACTGTTAGCTCACCAAATCTAAGAACTTTTCCCTTTTCCTCTGATTTTTGGCAAATTTTCATAGTTTTTATATAAAAAACATTTTTAATAATTACAGGAATTTGTTCCTGGTTTGAAAGTTTTATTTCCTGTTTCATTGGGTTGTCTTTACTTTAAAAGTCATTGTTCTACTTCAGAAACTTTGTTTTTGTGGCTGAAACTCTGTTAAATTTGTGGACACTCAGCAAACCATAATGTGCTATTTAATAGCATGATGTCCCTTGCACAAAGACAAAGTTTTGGCAGTGTAATAAAGTTTTGCCATGTTTTGTGACAGAACCAATTAGGAAATGACATTTGTCAACCAGGAACAGAAATCATAGCACACCAGAGAGGGGTTTTGGAAATGTTGGGAGGCACAGTGCTTTGAGGAGGCTCAGGCCAAACTAACAAAACAAACAGAGGGCTTGAACCTAGAGAAGGATTCAGTTATGTAACATTTCTGGGCTTTCCAGACAAAGGGAGGACAGCAGAGAGGGGTTTTGGGAATGATGGGAGGCGCAGTGCTTTGAGCAGGACAAAACACAACCCCTTTTCCCACCCCAAACTTCCAACCCCCACTTTTGTCTCCAAAAATAAATGCTTCTCCTTCTTTCACTCTTTTATTTTTGAAGAAACTGTGTCAGATTTTTAAAACAAAACACAACCCCTTTCCCATCCCACCCCAAAATAAATGCCTTCTCTTCTTTGTAAAGATTCCTTCTTTTTTTCAATGGCTGCCTGCCTTCCTAGGAGGATGTCCAAAACACCTCCCCTTACATGAACATCAGCACTGATTGGGCTAGGAGGCAAGCCCAGTCTAGGCTGCTCCTCCCTGCAAACAAAGTTTGGTTGCTTTAAAAACTCTTTTTCGTATATCCGATTGTAAAGAAGTATGATGACAGGGATGGAATCTTTTTGGATCCCACCGCTGCCACCAAATTGCGAAGGATTCAACTTCTACCTCTATGTATTCCACTTTTCAATGTTGTCGCTGCCACCACCTTTGAAAGATGCTTTGCTCAAATAATAAGCAACATTTGAAGAAACAGTAACTTGTTTATTTATAGCACAAAGCTTGATAGTCGCAAGAATGTTATATCTTGAGGTGAACGATGTTACTTCTGTACAGTAAGTGTTGCAAGATTTCTCAATAGTTCCACTGAGCTTAGTATGGTATCAGCTTTATATGACTTGTTTCTTTCAGTTAGGAATACTGTCCTTCTTGAACTTAGTTGATCTGTACCCGATCAAACTTGGACTGGGGAGTTTAACTGGTCAACCCTAGTCTTCCTTGACTTAGGGATACAGCCCCAGCTCTTTAGTTATCCCTACTAAAGGCTCAGCAACTTTAATTTTAGCCCTTCTCCGCTAAAACTCTCTAGCTGCTCAACTTCCTCCCACAATCCCTTCTCTCGATCTCACTCCTTTCCCACTGAACCAAACCAACTGCTTTGGCCAACCGACAAACTCCAACTGCCCAATTCCAACTGCTAAATTTGAATTCTAAGGCTTCCACCAGCAAGGTGAAGCCACGCCCCTTTTCCTGGCCATGCCTTAGAGGCTCCCAGCTTCTGTATAAGAATAGCTGAAATATATAACCTTAAACAGTCAACCTAAACATAGCAATCATGAATAAAACACAATGATCATGACATCTTTACACCGATGAACTTACGAGCCCATTAAATCAATGGGCTCAAACGCTTCGAAATTGAAAGTTTATTCCGAGGCGGCAAACCGCATCAGAACCCCGTTTAGAACCCAAAATAGATCCAATTTTATTCCAAGTTACGATTATTCTGAGGAAATCGCACATGCTATAAAACAAGCTTGCCCCCTCCTTAATCATTGTCTTATCTCATCACTTGTGGTATATTGATAGCTCATAAAATTCAGGTACTCATCACAACAGCCTACAGTCATGGTCAAAGCAAATTTATTTTCTGCCCATCTGTTAAAATGAAGAGGTCTCTTTCTCTCTGTGTATGTACACCTGTGTGCATAAAACAAATATTCAAGAAATAAATTAATGACCAATTATGAAATAATGAGACCAGATACATAACATTGGGTAAAACAAGAGACACTTCATTTGACCTATGGCCTATTTAGGTGAGTTGTGGTTGAGGATGAGCAAAGAGGGGGGAGAGACCTGATGATCCTTAAGCAACCAGTTAAGCTTCCACTACTTTAGCCCTGAAGTGATGAGTGAAGCTCACATAGCATGGATCATCAGTTAGTCAGCCACAAAGGACCATGAGGGGGTGAATTGGCCTTAGGCAACCTAAGCTCCTCTCCCTGCATATGCCCAGCCTTGGTGTGGTGCACCATGCTATTTTCATCTTGGCCTCTGTTCATAGAGGCTATCAAATTGCCCCCTCACCCATAGCATTATTCACAGTGCAGTCTTGGGAAGGTAACCTGGTTGAAATAGGATTATTGAGCAAAAAATTGGAGTATTTTAGGTTGTCCTGTCATGTTGCCCTTGCATTAAAGAATGGGATTTCATAAATATTTTTGTACCCAGTGCTAAGAAAATATTTTACCATGCAGTTAAACTTGTCAGGCTCTGTGGGACAGGATGACATTATTTTTGGCCATCTCCCTTTTACCTTTTTACAATGAGAAAGTTTCTCTATTGGGTATTGCGAAGGTGCTGAGGCAGGGAGGAATCCTTTTCTTTATTATATATTTAACTATCCCACCGCTGCCACCAATTGCGCAGACATTATTTCAATTGGGATGGTTTAATCTAATTACGAAGACTCAATCCCGACGCTGTCACCAACTGTGATGGTGTCAAAGCAAATTGTAAATGCTGTTTCCACTGCTGAGGGGATTTTTAAATCTTTTAATCCCTCTAGATTATATATATATCACCTTTATATGAGGGGAAGGATTACAGGGGGTGATCTTTATTTCAAGATCCCAGCCTCTGTCTCTGTAGTTAGGGATTTCTGTGTTGTTCCCTTTCTGAGGTAACTGTGTCTATTACTCTTCCCCAATTAGGTGATTTATTAGGGTAACTGCCACCAACGTGAGGCTTTTGAATTATCACTGATGAAATTTGGCTCCACAGACGCAGATGAGATGTAATGAGTCAGTTGTTAGCAGAGGACAACAAGTTTATTGCGTACAAAGCTTATGGTTGCAGGTTGATTGATTTACTTATGGAACTTTAGATAAACAAGTGGTTTAATAACTCTTATAACCACCACACCAATAGTCTCTGGTGTAATTCCACTCTCACTCTCCTACTGATGATATAAATTGTAGTGAACTCTAACCTCAGCTGAGCTCCTTAGTGAACAATGTCCCAACTACAATAAAAGCCTTTAATTTGATCTACTACCGATCAAATTCCTGATCACTAGTCCTTCCCAACTAGAGATCTTGACTAGGCTCCCTTTAGTCTGCCTTGACTAAAGATTTTGCCAGGCCTGTCTCCTCAGCCCTTCTTGACTGAAAAACCTTTAGCCACGCACTCTCTGGCTTCTTTTTTTTTAACTCCTTCTTTTTCCTTTTCTTGGCTCCACCCACTTCTCCCTCTGGTGAGCTAGCCAGCTCCGTCTCCTTGGTAACAGCACTACTGTGGATTGAAACAAGATGGCTTCTGTTTCAGCTACTGTGTCAACTAAACACAAATACATACTCTAACAGTTAAAATTAAACATAATAACTATGACTTCTCCACAGGTATCAAATTCAATGGTACCTGGTTATGACTATGGGCTGCTCAATAGTCTGTGAATATTTGATGTATTCCATTTGTTTTGGGAGTGGACTGATCAGAGCAAGATAATTTTCCATTGGTTATCAATGATCTGGATAATTGTTTTGTGTACTGGTTCAGAGATAGCAACATGTACAAACACTAGTTGCTAATTGTTGTAGCCCAGCCTCCATCTCAGCTGTCAGGTGAGCCTGAGGTTGGCCCCATTCAGATTGTCCCTGCACCTGCCTTGCCTGAGGGCTCTGGGTTTGGGCCTGAGATGCAGCCAAAGTTTGTCCCAGTGGATTCTGGGACCAGAGACAGAATGGTTTCAAGCAGGCAGTTTGAACCACATTCCTCACAGCTGTCAAGGTTGGATCTCCAGGTGCCAGATGGACATTCTAGTTTGGATGTAGGAACTGATAAAGTGGGGAGGGATAATGAGCTTGACAGGAGGAGCACGATAACTCAGTTGAGAAAAGAAAAGGAGTGTATTAGGAGGAGTAGGCGTCTGCTTTTGAAATGAAATAATGAGCTACCTTCTCACGATATGGGACCTTGAATTTCCCATAAGAAGCCTTGCTTTCTCTGACACAGCCAGAGATGGTAACGTTGCTAATTCAAGAAGGAAGATCTTTGCTTTGTGCAAGTTTCTGTGGCCTTGTATCTTGTTTCAAGTTCCAGCCTTGCTTGTCCTGTGTTTACAGTTGATTTTGCAGTTTGGATTTGTGTTTCAGCCAAGACCTTTGCCTTGTGTTGTAGTCGATACCCTTGTTGTGTGATCCAGCTTGGACTCTTACCTTGGTCTAAATTTGGAGTCTTGTTCCTGCATTCCAGTGTACTTTCTTGTGTTTCCAGTTTGATTCATGCTTTGGATTAATCCTTGAAACTCTTATTTGGACTCTTAGTGATATCTTTTGTGGGACTTATTTTGATATCCAGTTTGGACTATGTTCTTTGAGTGATTTTATAGACTCTTGCTTCAAGTTTATCAAGTACTTTGTTCTTGTGGATTTAAACCCATTTTATTGACTCTGAACTTTAATGTGCTATTGCTTGCATATAATCTTTAATAGACAGCTTGCTTGCTTATATTCTGCAACTCCAGTGTGGTTTTGAGGTGTCTACGCAGCCTAGGGGTGCAACACTAGTCTTCCAAGCTCTAGTTAATGAGTTTACTACATAGAAAAGTCAGTAATTCCTTTACTTGGCTGTTTAGTTTGGATCAGTTAAGATACCATCATACCCACCCCAGAGAAAATCTTTGAAATCCCATGTTCTTTTAAAAAGGTAAAGGTTTTCCCTGACGTTAAGTCCAGGCGTGGCCGACTCTGTAGGTTGGTGCTCATCTCCATTTCTAGGCTGAAGAGCCGGCATTGTCCATAGACATCTCCAAGGTCATGTGGCCGGCATGACTGCATGGAGCACCATTACCTTCCCGCCGGAGCGGTACCTATTGATCTACTCACATTTGCATGTTTTCGAACTGCTAGGTTGGCAGGAGCTGGGGCTAACAGCGGGCGCTCATTCCGCTCCCAGGATTTGAACCTGGGACTTCTTGGTCGGCAAGTTCAGCAGCTCAGCACTTTAACACACTGTGCCACCAGGGCCCCCCTATGTACTTTTAGGTCATCTTATTTTTGTTTGTCGAGTGGTCTCTCTAGGTAGATCACATCGTGTTTTCTTAACAAGAGAAATAGCTGGGACATCACATTTAAACCCTCATATAACATGTACAAAAAGGCCTGAATGCTTTTTTTCATATCAGGAAGGAATTTAAGTGTGATGACTCATGGGCCTTGTAGTCCTGTTCCTAGTACTATTGTGGCAGACGAAGAGGAAAACATGGGGTTTTCACCGGTTCAGCAAGAGCCGGAGTCTCTTCACCTGCAGGATGTTGATGTTTGCCCTCAAGAATTCAGCCAAACAGGCCTTAGGCAGAACTCCCCCCCCCCCCCCGTTTTCCAGGAGGGAAAATTATTCTAAAGATAGGGGAGTCAGGGAGGCTAATCGGAGAAGCCTGAGAATCGCTGCCAAACAAATGGCTGATTAGGTCTGCTTCCCTTGGGAAATTCTAAGGAGTCATGCATCTGGACAGAGTTGGGTTTCGCTTCTCGTTCTCTAGGGAAAGAGTTCTGTTGGCGGGAAAACGAGACCCAATATAGGTGTTTGGCGCGAGGGATTCTTTGCGGAGTCAATTGATCAGCTTGAGGAGAGAGATCGTGTGTGGACTTCGTAATCCCAGTTCCTTGCTTCCCGGATCAAGCTTCAAGCCTTGCCTTGTCTCACGGTTTTACCACAGACTCTGTTCATGCTTCATGTTCGTCTTGCCTCCAGTCACGGATCTAGTCAATAATCAAGTTTATTTCCAGCGTTGTTGTCAAGCTTCATTGGACTTTAAAGACTCTGTTATTTCCCCACACTATTGCTTGGCAAAGTGTGTGTTTCGGTCAAGTGAATTAAAACTTTGAACTCTAATATCTTATATTGGACAATACATTTCTGGACTATATTTGACCTCATCTGAAAGGTCTGCTTCTGAACTATATTCTTCACTTGTTTTTATTGATTTTATATATTTCTTTAATAAAGATATTAGATAGAGACTGGCCTCTGTGTAAGGTTATTGGTGCTCTGCAGCCAGGGTCCTGACATTAAGTGACTTTAATGGGCTTTCTCCATACTCTGACCACTTCAGTGCAGACTTGGGTTTCAAATATTCTCAGGCAGATTTTCCCATCTCACGATATCTTATCATGCAGTATCTGGAAAAACTGAATATTCTGGGACAATGCCACCATATGTGACTACCATTTAATTTCCCAACAAGGTAGATTCCTTTATACCCGTGCTTCCTTTTTTTATTCTAAAGCAGGTATAACCAAACTCCTATAGGCACACTACATACTCCAAATTAGTCCTCTGGGTTGATAACTACCCAGCATATGCTTGTTAGTCTTTGAAGTTAATTTTTTCAAGACTTTCTTGAAAAGGCACTCAGAACCAATGAATTAGTTCCTGGCTCATACAGAGATTGTGTGTGGAAGGCTTTTGAATTAAGAAATGTTTATGTGTTAGCTGACAAGTGTAATAGGAATTCATCAATAAGATTTTGTCATTTCATGTTCAGCATACTAAATTCAAGAGCTAAAATATATTAAAAATCATGCAAGATACTTTCTGCTGCAGGTAAATATTATGGTTAGAAGTACTAACTGAGAAAATACCTATTGCAAATTCAAGAATTTTAAGTTGGTTTTATTGATTGGTGTTTCTTTGATTGATTGATTTAAAGAAGATCTGTACTGAATTGACTTAAAGCAAAAATTTTATGTAAAGTGAAAGAAATCTGTCCTATATGCTTTTTCATCAGTATTTCTTAGCAGTCTTAGAAGAACACCACGTTCAAGTTCAATCTAGGCCATGTATATTCTAATGCTGACATTGAAAAATCTCTTTATGCAGCAAGCAATTTTTAATAACAGTAGAATAGCAGTAAGGAAGTGACAAGAAAGGCATACTGCCTTCCTAGGCTGATGTTTTTGTTTCAGGTGCATTCTGTCAAAAGGGATGAGGAAAGAGAGCCTCAATACCTCCCACCTCCCATTTCAGCACGTGTTTGGGCTTCTTTGTTTTTCCCTGTGGCATAGTGATATTCCTTCACCTCCCTGAGGAAATCATTCAGCTGCTGTTTTGACAGTTTCTAAGGGGAAGACTTTCTTCTTCTTCTTCCTTATAACTGCTGGATAAGGCTTTTTAAACATTTCATTATTCACATATTAAAATAAATTCCAAACTACTGAAAAATTGAATTCATGTATTCTTCCCACTCCCAAGTATCTGACATCCATAAATACAAGGGAGCTTGTATTCTTTACTTGCCAGCCCTACACAGTTCTTATTCTGGACTACAAATGTAATACTCTTCACTGGCCTAAACATTAAGGACACAATGGCAGTATTTAGATTTTCTTCTATGAGAGAAGTCTGCAGAAGAGAACCTTTGTGATGTATGAAATTTTTCACATGTTCAGAAACCATCATGTTTCCATTTGTTAATGCCCAGACTGAATGCATATATATTCAAATATGACACATTTCTGATATTGAGCAAATCAAAATAACCAAACCAAGTCCATATGGAGCATTAGTGTGGTTCCGGCAGGCCAGGGTTAAAGAACAAAAGGCAATTTGAGCATGATTCACAATCAAGGGAAGAGTCCAGCAGAATAATCCAGTAAACAACTGCTCTATTACCACAGTTCCTTAGTTTTAAGGCCAACTGAAACCTTTCCTGATTTTTTTGCAGCTGGTGCCTTAATCTGCAACACTCACAAGGATGAAACAACTCAGCATCTAAATCCTGTTCAAGAGCTACATGAGATGATGCAAGCACTGATTTCAGCAGTTCAAAGGAAGGTTGCTCTCTTTCTCTGTTTCTAGATTGGAATCTTTTATCACTGTCCTCTTCAACATGGCCCTTAGATTATTTGGCAGTGGAGACTCATATAATCCAAATTAAAGCAGATAATCTGGGATCAGATCCTGGGATAAAGGGCAGTGTAGAAGGGGCCACTGGCTCTCCTCTTACCCTTCCTTAACTGGTGGCTTCCTCCATGTAAGAACTGATAGGATATGCAATTCCTTTTTTATATCTAGTGGAGGCTTTCTACCTCCTATTGCTGTCTGTGAATATGTCACTTCAACTGTCATGGCTGCACTCTGGAATTATTAGTTTAATTAGGTACAGTACTTGGAATTTTGTGCTATAGTTCTACTATTGTCACGCAGGTAAAATGTCTAAGTACCAAGATTCCATAGGAAGAAGCCATAATAGATGAGATATCAAACTACTGCAATTAGGCAGAAAATAAAGAAGACAAAATAGGCGGCATTAACATGTTCCCTCTTATTCTTACTTTAATTAGATTGTAGAATGCTTTAACGTGGCTAATATAGTATTTGTATCAAGAAAGGGATATCTTAGAAAACATTATTTTATATAAGTGGAAGTTAGATAATTATGCATATTAATTGGATCAAGAAGAAGGATGGTTATGATATTATATAATGTTTCATTTCTGTTTATTTCTGACTCATTACCAATGCAACCTATATTCAGAAGCCCCACTGACTTTTTTGCAGACACCTGGAGGATTGCCTTGTAAAACAGTATATGGCTGGCCTTGCAAGGACTGATACATTAACTGCAAATTTTTATTTACTCATATAGCAATCTTTGAAACAAACCCAATGGTTTTCAATAAAGTAAATCTCCCAAAAGGGAAAAAAGCCAGACCTTGACTTCGAACATGGTGCGGAGGGAAAGGGAGAGGAATGCACATTTTCAGTAATATTTTCTAATTCCTCATGAATTGACTGTTCCATGTTCTGAAGCCTCTAATGATGAAGATGTGGATTTTCTGTTTGAACCTGGTGTTTCTGTGGGGGGAAAGAGAAAGCATTTTTCAAGATAATGGGAATGTTTTGGGTAGATAGATCTGTTGTCAGGAAAACAGTGAGTGATTCTCATGAGAATCGGCCAGGGATTGACTTTGAAAGTAATGTGGTGAAGACAGGAGGGTTATTGATAAGCCAGCGTTTATAGTTCAGAAGGAATAGCATGAAACAGAGACAAATTTGTTGTTTCCAGAGGCTGAAAGATAAACAAAGGTAACCCAGGTGTGAGAAAGAGTGATGTCATGGGTATTCTTAAGAACTGAAGTCAATCTTCGGTGAGGAGATCAATGTTGGATTTTCATGTGTCAAGTTGCCTGTCTTGGGAGCTCTGAGTTAAGAGTTCTGTTTTTGGGTCTGTATCTTGTTTTCCTCTTTAAGTGCCTTGCCTACTTTTTGGATTACAAATCTTGTTACAAGTTTCAAGCCTTTGGGATTATAGTCAAGTTCAAGTATCAATCAAGTATTGTGCATTTTAAGTAAATCAGATCAAATTTGCCAAATAGTCACTGTTGAATGTTTTTAGGTTGAATGTTTTTATGTTGAATGGTTTTATGATGAATGTTTTCTATTGTGGAATGATATTTTAAATTGTAAGTCGCTCGGAGCACTCTGGTGGAGACAGACTAATTAAGAAATAAAGTGAAGTGAAGTGAAGTATCAAGCCTTTGGATTTTGGTCATGTTCATGTTTTCAAGCTTTTGGATATAATTCTAGTTTAGGACTCTAGATCACTTCGTAAGATCTTCAATTATTAAGATCTGGGAAAAATACAAAATATATATATATTCAAAAATACCACTATGGATTTCACCTTTGGAGACCAACCAAAGGAGAATACTTGGATGGAAAATTTGAGGAATGGGAACAAGTATGGACCAAAAAATTAAATTACACTTATGCTATTGCTTTAAAGGAGAATTGGCTAAAAATTTTCCATAGGTGGTATATCACTCCAAAAAAATTAGGGATAATGTATCCAAATGTACAAAACAAGTGTTGGAAATGCAGGAAACAAGTGGGATCCTTCTTCCATGTTTGGTGGTCTTGCGAGGAAACACATAGATTTTGGAAAGTGATCCACATAGAAACTCAGAAAATACTAAAAAAGACTTTCCCATTTAAACCAGAATACTATCTGCTGGGAATAACTGATAAAGACACAAAGTTTGATAGAAATGATGATATTTTATTTACTTATATAAATACGGCGGCAAGAATTGTATTTGCAAAATATTGGAAATTGCATAATATTCCTAATATTGAGGACTGGCTTGACAAATTAGATGAAATATATGATATGGACTTATTAACATTTCTGGTCAGAACACACAGAGGAAAACCAATTAAGCGCACAGACTGGACATCTTATGAAGAATATAAGAAATCAACTTGAAGATTTAATGTAAAGATGAATTTACAGGATTTGGAACTGATAGACTAAGATACAAATCAACCCAGAGAGAATTGGGAAAAGAGACTAACAGTGAAAAATTAAACCGAGGTGCTGAGAATGGAAGATCGACAATTACCCCCTATCTTTCCCATCCCCCCTCTTCCACCCTATTTTATTCCTCTATCCCCCTCATTGCCTCTTCCCCCCCTTTTTTTTCCTCCTTTACCTTCCCCCTAGCTATGTCTCTTTTATGATAACTGTATATAAAACCCTTAAATATATATATATATATATATATATATATATATATATATATATATATATAAAAACATCAAATTAGGTTATGATTTTACAAATTAAGCACCAAAACTTCATGTTATACAGCAAATTTGACAGAAAAAGTAGTTCAATATGCAGTAATGTTATGTTGTAATTACTGTATTTACGAATTTAGCACCAAAATATCACGATATATTGAAAACATTGACTACAAAAATGGCTTGGATTATCCAGAGGCTTGGATAAGTGAGGCTTGGATTAGTGAGACTCTACTGTACTTAAATTAACAAATCACAGCCAACCAGGATCTTTAGACCCACTCCTTAAAGTATATAAAGCATAGGTTACCCCATGCTCTTATTTGGAGCCGAAGTTTGGGGTCTAAACCATAGAATCATAGAATCATAGAATAGTAGAGTTGGAAGAGACCTCATGGGCCATCCAGTCCAACCCCCTGCCAAGAAGCAGGAAATCTCATTCAAAGCACCCCCGACAGATGGCCATCCAGCCTCTGTTTAAAAGCCTCCAAAGAAGGAGCCTCCACCACAGTCCAGGGGAGAGAGTTCCACTGCCGAACAGCCCTCACTGAGAGGAAGTTCTTCCTAATGTTCAGGTGGAATCTCCTTTCCTGTAGTTTGAAGCCATTGTTCCGTGTCCTAGTCTGCAGGGCAGCAGAAAACAAGCGTGCTCCCTCCTCCCTATGACTTCCCCTCACATATTTCTACATAGCTATCATGTCTCCTCTCAGCCTTCTCTTCTGCAGGCTAAACATGCCCAGTTCTTTAAGCCTCTCCTCATAGGGCTTGTTCTCCAGACCCTTGATCATTTTAGTTGCCCTCCTCTGGATGCATTCCAGCTTGTCAATATCTCCCTTCAACTGCGGTGCCCAGAATTGGACACAGTATTCCAGGTGTGGTCTGACCAAGGCAGAATAGAGGGGTAGCATGACTTCCCTGGATCTAGACGCTATACCCCTATTGATGCAGGCCAGAATCCCGTTGGCTTTCTTAGCAGCCGCATCACATTGTTGGCTCATGTTTAACTTGTTGTCCACAAGGACTCCAAGATCTTTTTCACATGTACTGCTGTCTAGCCAGGTGTCCCCCATTCTGTATCTTTGCATTCCATTTTTTCTGCTGAAGTGAAGTATCTTGCATTTGTCCCTGTTGAACTTCATTTTGTTAGTTTCGGCCCATCTCTCTAGTCTGTCAAGATCGTTTTGAATTCTGCTCCTTTCTTCTGGAGTGTTGGCTATCCCTCCCAGTTTGGTGTCGTCTGCAAACTTGATGATCGTGCCTTCTACCCCTTCGTCTAAGTCATTAATAAAGATGTTGAACAGAACCAGGCCCAGGACAGAACCCTGCGGCACTCCACTCGTGACTTCTTTCCAAGATGAAGACGACCCTTTGGGTTCGTTCGCTTAGCCAATTACAGATCCACCTAACTGTAGTTTTGTCTAGCCCACATTTTACTAGTTTGTTTGCCAGAAGGTTGTGAGGGACTTTGTCGAAGGCCTTACTGAAATCCAGGTACGCTACATCCACGGCATTCCCTGTATCGACCCAACTTGTAACTCTGTCGAAAAAAGAGATCAGATTAGTCTGGCATGATTTGTTTTTGGTAAATCCATGTTGACTATTAGCAATTACTGCATCTGTTTCTAAGTGTTTGCAGACCACTTCCTTAATGATCTTTTCCAGAATTTTGCCTGGTATCGATGTGAGGCTGACCGGATGGTAATTGTTTGGGTCGTTCTTTTTTCCCTTCTTGAAGATAGGGACCACATTTGCCCTCCTCCAATCTGCTGGGACTTCTCCCGTTCTCCAAGAACTCTCAAATATGATTGCCAGTGGTTCTGAAATAATTTCCGCTAGTTCCTTCAGTACTCTTGGATGTAGTTGATCTGGCCCTGGCGACTTGAATTCGTTTAGAGTGGCCAGGTGTTCCTGGACAACTTGTCTCCATATTTGGGGTTGGATTTCCCCAAATCCTTCATCCATTTCATGTTGCTGAGGTTGAAGATGGCTTTCTTTTTGTGAGAAGACCGAGGCAAAGAAGGCATTAAGCAGTTCTGCCTTTTTCCTGTCCCCTGTCGCCATCACCCCATCTCCTCCTCGCAGAGGCCCTATCGCCTCCTTTTTCTACCAACATAAGCAAAAAAGCCTTTTTTGTTGTTTTTAATGTCCCTGGCAAGCCTGAGCTCATTTTGCGCTTTAGCCTTGCGAACCTTTTCCCTACAGGAGTTGGCTATACATTTGAATTCTTCTTTGGTGATTTCTCCCTTTTTCCACTTCTTGTGCATGTCTCTTTTGAATCTTAGCCCAGTTAGAAGTTCTTTGGACATCCATTCTGGCTTCTTCGCACGTGCCATATTTTTTTTCTTTGTTGGCACTGTTTGCATTTGCGCCTTGAGTATTTCACTTTTAAAAAACTCCCATCCATCGTTAACTCCCTTGTCTTTTAATATTGGCGTCCATGGAATGCTGCTCAGTATTTCCTTCATTTTTTGGAAGTCAGCTCTCTTAAAGTCAAGAATGCGTGTTGTCTTAGTGTTGACTTGTCTTAGTTTCAGCCTTCCATTGTATCACAAACTGCAGGAGCACATGGTCACTTGCCCCTAAGGATCCGACCACTTCTACTGTATTGATCAGGTCTTCCACATTTGTTAAGATTAGATCAAGAGTTGCTGATCCCCTTGTTGCCTCCTCTACCTTCTGGACCATAAAATTGTCTGCAAGGCAAGTGAGGAATTTGTTGGACTTTGTGCTCTTGGCCGAGTTTGTTTTCCAGCAGATATCAGGATAGTTGAAGTCGCCCATGACTACTACATCTCTTCTTTGTGCCTGTTTGGTCAGCTGTTGACAAAAGGCTTCATCAAGTTCTTCATCCTGGTTCGGAGGTCTGTAGTAGACACCCACGGCGAGATCTTTTTGAGTCCCGGTTCACTTGATTCTTATCCAGATGCTTTCAAGCGGGTTTCCCAGATTACAGTTTTGCATTTCTTCTGCAACGTAACTGTTTTTGACATATAAAGCTACTCCCCCTCCTCTCCCCTTTGTTCTATTTCTGTGAAAGAGGTTATAGCCCTCAATGGCTACATTCCAGTGATGGGAGTCATCCCACCAGGTTTCAGTGATGCCTATGACATCGTATGTGTGGTGCTGTGCTAAAAGTTGGAGTTCATCTTGCTTATTTCCCATGCTCTGTGCATTAGTGTAAAGACATGTAAGCCCCTGTGACCTCCCCTTGAGCTGTTTATTTGGGATTATTGTGCTCTGGGTAATTGGTCCTTGCTGTGTTTGTGCAGCCCTCCATTTAGCCTTTTGGCAGTTCCTTGTGGTCGTGAGTAATATAGTATTTGCCAGGCTGTTGTTCCCCTCCCCCAGTGGATCTAGTTTAAAGTGCGCCTGATGAAGTTTGTGAGTCTGTGTGCAAAAAGATGTTTTCCTACTTGTGTGAGATGCACCCCATCACTTGCCAATAGGCCATCCTCCTGGAAGAGTAGACCATGGTCAAGGAAGCCAAAATGCTCCTCTTGACACCATTTTCTGAGCCAGTTATTGACCTGTACTATTTCTCCGGCCCTTGTAGAGCCGTGTCCTACAACGGGGAGGAGGGATGAAAAGATCACCTGTACATTACACAGTTTTAGCTTACTTCCGAGGGCTCAAAAATCATTTGTGATCTTTTGAAAAGTATGCCTAGCGGTGTCATTGGTTCCTACATGAATCAACATAAGGTGGGGAGGGTGATGGGGCTTTAGGAGCCTGCTGAGCCTCTGAGTGATATGGTGTATTTTTGCCCCCGGGAGGCAGCATGTTTCTCGAGCCATCCCATCCAGTCTGGAAATGATGGCTTCCGTTCCTCTAAGGAGGGAGTCACCTACTACCACGACCTGTTTCCTTTGAGGATTGACAGGGTCCCTTTTGTGCAAGACAGTGTGTATGTCCCCTGAAGAGTGTTCCTGTTGAAGTGAATTGTGTAGGTGTAAAGTGTTGCCCTCCTCCTCGACATCCCCAGTGCATTCATCAATGACAATCCATTGAGATGCGTCCAAGAGCCCATCACTCTCCCAAGGGTGTTCCTGCTGTGCCTGGTCTACGATTGGGGATGGAGCATTTGCATGATTACATAAGTGTGAATGTGGCGATGCACTGTCCCTGTCAGGGCTATCCCCTGCGCATTGATCAAGAGTGGCCCACTGAGTGGTATCTAAGTAACTGTGGTCGTCCACAAGATGTGTTTCCTGATTGTATGTTAATGGTGTGAGAATTTGGAATCTGTTGTGTAAATGCAGCTGAGCAGAGGA
This sequence comes from Anolis carolinensis, assembly GCF_035594765.1. Lineage (NCBI taxonomy): Eukaryota > Metazoa > Chordata > Lepidosauria > Squamata > Anolidae > Anolis > Anolis carolinensis. The sequence continues at coordinate 106,526,894 of NC_085843.1, forward strand.
GTTCTGTGGAGGCTGCCTGGTCCTGTGTCTCTTTCTATGGGTGACCTCCTTCCAAGCCTGAGAGTTGTCTACCTTTGAGATGATCTCCCCATAAAGTTCCTGATCATGGTGGTGTTGGTGTGATGCACGTTGCAGATCTACAGCAGGGTGTTGTGCAGTGTCCAAGAAGAGCTCAAGTGACTGAATGTCCTTAAGGGTCTTAATGCGGGCCTCAAGTTGTTAGATCCTCTGCTCCATCAGAGTAATCTGTTTACACTTGGTGCAGGTGTAGTTGAGTAGTTGTTGTGCAAAGAAGGTGAACATGCCACAACCTGTGCATGTGGTGGCAAGTATTTGCTTTTGATCCATCTCTTGGTGAGTGAAGTGACCGAGCAGGATTGTGTGTGTTATGGGCAGAATGCTATCCACCTTCCTGTGTGTGTGTTTTTAATGTTTTGTTTATTATTATTATTATTATTATTATTATTATTATTATTATTAAACTTTATTTGTACCCCGCTAGCATCTCCCGAAGGACTCGATGCGGCTTACAAAGGCCAAGGCCTCAACACACAATATAACAATACAAACAAAGGCAAATTAAAAGAATTAAAACAGTATAAACCACAAGCAATAACAATACGCTAAAACACAATAGAACTGGGCCGGGCCAGAGTAATGGGTACAAGATTAAAAGTGCTGATGTGACAGGTGATATATAAGGCTTATAGGGCAAGTGCAGAGTGCGATATGCGATCTTAATTCTAATAAAGTGCTATGGGACTTGGTATTGGAGATTTCCTATTAATCTGGGAAGGCACATTGGAACAGCCAGGTCTTCAAGTTCTTTCTGAAGACTGCCAATGTAGGGGCCTGTCTGAGATCCTTGGGGAGGGTGTTCCAGAGTCGGGGGGCCACCACGGAGAAGGCCCTGTCTCGTGTCCCCACCAACCGCGCTTGCAACGCAGGCGGGATCACGAGCAGGGCCTCTCCAGATGACCGAAGTGAACACGTGGGTTCATAGACAGAGATGCGGTCACGGAGGTAGGATGGTCCCAAACCCTTCAGGGCTTTGTAGGTAAGCACCTGCACCTTAAATTGGGCTCGGAAAATAAATGGTAGCCAGTGGAGCTCCTTGAACAGGAGAGTTGACCTCTCTCTGTAAGGGGCCCCAGTTAACATCCTGGCTGCCGCTCGTTGGACCAGTTGGAACTTCCGAGCCGTTTTCAAGGGCAGCCCCACGTAGAGCGCATTACAGTAATCCAGTCTGGAGGTGACCAAGGCATGGACCACCCCAGCCAGATCAGCCTTCGCGAGGTACGGTCGCAGTTGGCGCACGAGTTTCAATTGTGCAAAGGCCCTCCCAGACACCGCCGACGCCTGGGCCTCGAGCGTAAGCGATGAATCCAGGAGGACTCCCAAACTGCGGACCTGTGGCTTCAGGGGGAGTGTAACCCCGTCCAGCACAGGTTGCCACCCTATACCCCGTTCAGGTTTACGATCGACCAGGAGGACCTCTGTCTTGTCGGGATTGATCTTCAGCTTGTTCCTCCTCATCCAGATAGACACAGCGGCCAGGCACTCGTCCAGCACCCGAGAGGCCTCCTTGGAATTAGGTGGAAAGGAGTAGTAGAGTTGTGCGTCATCTGCATAGAGGTGACACCCAACTCCAAAACTCCGGATGACCTCTCCCAGCAGTTTCATGTAGATGTTAAAGAGCATGGGAGACAGAGTAGAACCTTGCGGGACCCCACAGCTCAAAGGCCAGGGGTCCGAGCAGGCGTCTCCCAGCTTCACCATCTGGGATCGACCCTCCAGGAAGGATCGGAGCCACGACAAAACCGTGCCCCCGAGACCCATCCCAGAGAGTCGTCCCAGAAGGATACTATGATCGATGGTATCGAAAGCCGCTAAGATGTCCAAGAGAACCAACAGGGTCACACTCCCCCTGTCCAGCTCTCTACGGAGGTCATCCACCAAGGCGACCAAGGCTGTCTCAGTGCCGTGACCAGGCCTGAAACCAGACTGTGACTGATCTAGGTAGTTGATGTCATCTAGAAAGCCCTGGAGCTGGGAGGCAACCACCCGCTCCAGCACCTTACCCAAGAAAGGGAGGTTGGAGATCGGTCTGAAATTGTTCAGTCAAGGGAAACCTTTTTAAGGAGTGGACGAACCACAGCTTGTTTCAGATAAGATGGAAAAAACCCCTGCTCCAACGATGCATTAATGATCAACACAAACCAATCAACCAGCCCCTCCCTGGCCGATTTAATTAGCCAAGACAGGCAAGGGTCCAGAGCCGACGTGGTTGTCCTCACAGCCCCAAGGACCTCCACCACGTTCTCAGGAAGAACAAGCCTAAAAGAATCCCACAAAATTGGACAAGCAGATGCCTCAATCACCTCCCCTGGCACTGTGGTGGAATTGGAGTCGAGCTCAAGGCGTATCTGAGCGACTTTGTCTGCAAAATGGTGTGCGAAATCGCGACACCGAGTTGCTGGGTCGTCCAAAACCTCCTCCACCACAGGTGGCTGAAGGAGTTCCCCAACGACCCGAAACAACTCCGATGATCTATTTGCTGCAGACGCTATACAGGCAGTCATATAGGACTCCTTGGCTGCCCGTATAGCCACGGTATACGCCCTAAGAAAGGCTGTAGCCCGTGCTCGGTCGGACACATCCCGAGAACTCCTCCAAATGCGCTCTAGCCCCCTCCTCATATGCTTCATCACAGCCAGCTCCCCGGTGAACCAGGGAGATGGCTTGTCATGACGCAACGTGATGGGGCGTTCGGGAGCGATCGTATCTATCGCCCTGGTCACTTCCCTGTTATAGAGATCGACCAAGACGTCGACAGGATCGCCAGGCTCCATGGCAGGAAAAACCCCAAGATTCCTCAGGAATCCCTCCGGATCCATCAGTCTCCTGGGGCGGACGATCTTAATTTGTCCTTCACCCCTGCGGAGGCTTAGGGTCGCCGAAAGTCTAAAACTGACCAGATAATGATCTGACCATGACACAGGAAGGGTGTTTTGTTCTTCCACTCTGATCATTCCACTGTCTGTCACAAAAACTAGGTCGAGTGTGTGTCCAGCCTGATGGGTAGGACCAGCTATAGTTTGTGATAGCCCCATGGTCATCATGGTGGCCATGAAATCCTGAGCTGCACCAGTCAAGGGGGTCTCAGCATGAATGTTAAAGTCTCCCAGCACCACCAGGTGCTGGGAGACCAAGGCCGAATTGGAGACCACCTCTGCTAGCTCAGTCAGGGAAACTACTGGGTTGTGGGGTGGGCGGTACACCAGCAGAAACCCCGCGCTATCACGGTTCCCCACCCTCAGGTGGACACAATCAAACCCAGATGCTTGCGGAACAGAGCATCTGACCACGGCGATGGATTGCCGATAGACAACTGCGACCCCTCCTCCGCGCCCCCCCAACCCAGCCTGGCCTGCTCATGCACTCCGAAGCCTGGTGGGCACAGCTGAGTGAGATTTACTCCCCCCAGCTCATCCAGCCAGGTCTCGGTAATGCAGGCCACATCCGCCCCCCCATCCAGGATCAAGTCCTGAATGGCAGCGGTCTTGCCATTGACGGATCTGGTGTTGATCAGCAAGACCTTAAGGCTGAGGGGGCTGCCATGGGGCCTACCACTTCCTACCTTTTCAAGGGTCGCAAGCACTCTGTTGCGTTTCTCCCTAGGATGTTGGTGACCCGCTGTTTATTGTATATACTGTAAGAACATGTTTGACGCTGGCTCAGAAAGCTTCAACAAGAAGCCAACACCAACCAGGTACCATTATTAGAGCAATCACAATGACAGCACCTGCAAAGTTTTCTAAGAGTGAACAGGACGACCCCAGCTGCTGCAATAAGAGCGGAACTGGGAGTATATACAGTTGATGGCTTATCCAAAATCAGGGCCTACACTACTGGGTAAAACTGATTGCCATGGCAAATGATAGACTGCCAAACTGTGCCTCTTAGAACAGATAGAAAATCAACATCAGACATCTTGGCTAGTTCATGTGACAAAATACATTAGGAGTTGTGGACTTCTGATTCGGTATCCAAATCTCTTAGAAGAACTAGACCCAAAAAATAGTTGCTCATCGAGTACTGGATATAGAAGGCCAAAAAGACATTGCTACCCTCAGTAAAGCTGGCTCATTGAAATAATTAAGCTGCTTTAAACATACTTTTCAAACAGCCCGGTATTTAAAGACAGAAATGCCTAAACACCTCAGGAGGGTATTTACCAGAGCTCGTTTTGAACAGCTGGATATGATGGTCAAACACGGAAAGTTTAACCAAGTTCCATACAATGAACAATTTTGTATTTGTGGAGCATCAGAGGTGGAGGATATTGCACATGTAGTGTTCAGCTGTGAATTGTATAAAAAAGACAGAGACCAATGCCTCGGGCCATACATTATTCACAAAACACACTGGGACCCACATATTAAAACTTCATTTTTGTTGGCCGGCCAGAATCCTAAAATAACACACAAAACAGCCCTTTTCCTATTCAAAGCAACACAACTGAGAATTGCATATTTGGAATCAATTGGGGTAAACTGTGAAGGTGATGCAGATATTTGACCTGAATGGGATCTTGTTAACAGCTTGTTTATTTTAACTTCTTTTGTACCGTGGGTTGTATGTTGAATGTATGTCTATGTGTTAAATGTTTTGATATGGCCGATGGGCTAATTAGTAAAACGTGATTTGATTTTGATCAGATTTCTCAGTAACTTTTGGGGGGCCCTGGTGGCACAGTGTGTTAAAGCACTGAGCTGCTGAACTTGCGGACCAAAAGGTCCCAGGTTCAAATCCCGGGAGCGGAATGAGCACCTGCTGTTAAGCCCCAGCTCCTGCCAACCTAGCAGTTTGAAAACATGCAAATGTGAGTAGATAAATAGGTACCGCTCCGGTGGGAAGGTAACAGTGCTCCATGCAGTCATGCCAGCCACATGACCTTGGAGGTGTCTACGGACAACGCCGGCTCTTCAGCTTAGAAATGGAGATGAGCACCAACCCCCAGATTTGGTCACGATTGGACTTAATGTCAGGGGAAAACCTTTACCTTTACCTTTGATGTTATTATCATGGTGTCAATGTAGTTCCACTCTCAGTTATGTAATCAGTTCCAGAGATGTCTATTAATAAGAAGGGTTCCTTCTTATTCTGCATGCTCTTTAATATGTATACCAAATCACAGGGTGAGATAATTGGGGCACTGGAGTTGACTGTCATCAGTATGTTGGTGGCACTCAGTCTACTTTTTCTTGTAAGTTTGGATTGTGCTGGTGATGGACCACAGTCTGTTATGAGCTCCATAAAGGTCAACAATCTAAAGCGGGTTCCTGACAAGAGACTCTATGGATTGGTGGGAAACTTGTGGTTCAGTCTGATGATGAAGGGGGATTTGGGTTTGCACAGTCTGAAACTAAAAATGTTAGACAGTCTGAGCAGCCAGAAATTCAAAATGTTAGTCAGTCTGAGCAGCCAGAGATTCTGAGGAGGCCACAGGCAAACTGCCAAGACAGCCAAGAAGATGAGATAAGAGAGGCTTCAGACCAGAGTGACCTTTCCCAGCTCTCAGAATGGGAATGGGAGGAAGGCAGGGAAAGTCAACAATGGCCAGATGGTTCTGAAAGTGATAATGAACAAGTCCAATTAGACAGAGCAACCATACTTTGCCTGAGAACGCACCTCCCTAGGTGTTCGCGATGAATTGCTGCCAAAAGGCTAGGAACCCAAGGTCAAAGGAATGCTTTAATGTCTTGTAAGAATGGGTAACTTTCAGATCAAGCAACTTTGATCTCCTGCTTTGTTCCTGTCTTGTCTATGGCTCTTGGTTTTAAGTTTCAAGTCATGGTTCAAGTGTTCCCTATGGTTTCTTGGGAAAGTATTCTTGCTTCTATGCTCCTGATGATATCCTGTACTTTGGACTTTGCTTTGATGTTTTAAGCCTTGTCTTCTAAGGAGTTACTTGCTGTTTTGGGACATTGAACTCTATTTGGATTACTGAATTTACATTTGGATTATTACATTTCCTTATTGCTTTTTGCCTTACTTTTGCCACCTTTTCATCAATAAACTGTTTATATCAGGTCTGTCTCAATGGTGTGTGTTGACAGCAAGGTGGACCCTCGCTGGGGTGCAACAGTTTGCTTGATCTCCCAACCAAAATCCTTGCTCTCCACTAGCCACCATGAATCCAGCAGAGGTATAGCAAATGCAGCAGCAGCTCTTAATGCTCCAGACAGAGCTGGCTGCCATGAGACAGAACCCAAAGACTCCTTTGGCTATATCGAACAAATTCTGTGGGGATGCGTTCATGGGATAAGGTGACTCTTGCATCAACACACGCATCACAGAGTTCTCCACAGAGGAGGCTAAAGTGCTTAGGCTTTCATGGACCACTTAAAGCTTACCTGGGGGAGTCTGGCTTCCCAGGAGGTGGCTGAGCGTAAGTTGCAGCGCCTGGTCAGAGGGAGGCCCAGCTGGCATATACATCATAGAGTTTTGTGTTTTGGCACAGTAGTTGAACTGGAAAGATCCCGCTTTGATGTGCCAATTCAATGCGGGTCTCAGCATGGATATGCAGTTGGAGGTGGCCTGGGCACCTCACATGGCCACCTTGGAGGAGCTGATCGCGCTGTGTCTCCGGCTGGATGGCGCCAAGCGGCAGCAGGTTGGCCGCATGGCCATGGAGCAGCAGTTGTCTCGGCATCCAGTGCCGGCCATTCCGTAGGTGGCGGAGGGCAAGGAGTCAATGCTCTTGGGGTTGACTTGCCCCAAGATCGATGCAGCAGAGATAGCTCGGTGGCAGTGGATGAACCTTTGTTGGTATTGTGGAACTGGGGGGCATTTCTCCTGGGAGTGACCTGCCTAGAAGAAGCCTGGGCCCTGGCTGGCTGCCACTACCAACGAACCCGTAAGAGCCAAACCAGTGAGAGCCACAGAGCCGGTGGTTCGTGAGAGTCATGCCGAGGAGCCGGTGGGGGAAGGGGAGCGGCGGGGAAAGGGAGCAACGAGATAGCACTTCGGATTTAACATGCAATTTCAAAGAGTTTGAGCCCATTCTTGTAATTTGTTCGGAAACAAAGCAATGCATTTTTGAAGCAACCAAACCTGGTTTTCAGGGAGGTGCAACGTAGCCTGGGCTTGCCTCCCTGACCAATCGCTATGCACGTTAATGTAAGGGGAGGGGTATGGATGTCCTCCCCTCCCTGAAAAGCACCTGTGCAAGCCACAAGGCTACATTCTGGGCTTGGAGGTTGAAGCTTTGCAAATTGCTATGCGTACCGGCTGGACTCTATCTTTTGCCTGCCTGCCCTGGCAGTGGCCTCTTGTTGTGGGGCAGGGTAGGCATTGAAAGAAGAACTTCGAAGAAAAGGGTGGGAAAGGGGGTACTTTTTTCTTTTAAAATGATAAAATAAAGAAACAGGAGAAATAAAGTAACGTTTTATTTTTGTGAAAAAAGGTGGGGGTTGGGAGGGCAATTTTTTTTAAAAAAAATTCAAGCATTAAGCAAGCAGCTGCAAGAAGCTTTTTTTATTATTAATAGTGGGGGTGGTATCTTGTTGGTACTAGGGGAAAGGGTTTATTTTTTGGTTGTTGGTTGGCCTTGGCTCCTCAAGGCAGTCGAAGGCGAAGTTACTCTGTCTCTCTTGCTTTGTGTGTGTTAATTTGTTTGATTGCTACTCCCATCGCTCTCAGAACCCAAATTAGATGGGTGCTCTCAAGTCTGGGTTCAAACAAAGCCCTTGCCTCTGTTGCATTGTTTGTATATTTGTTTGTTTGGCCTCTTCAAAGCACTGCGTGGACTTATTTCCAGAAACCGTCTATGCTGGAATGGATTCCTTATGTCTGCGGACCCCAGCCACGGCTGAATCCTTCTTTAGGTTCAAGCCATCAGGGTTCAAGTCACAAATTCTCAGCCCCAAAAAGCCCTATGAAACAAGAAATAAGCCAGGAACAGATTTCCTTATTCTGAGGCCGATGGGCATCTGTCAGGAGTGGTTTGATGGTGTGCTATGATTTCTATTCCTGGTTGATAACTGTCACTTCCTGATTGGTTCTGTCACAAAAACATGGCAAAACTTTATTACACTGCCAGAGCTTTGTCTTTGCACAAGGGACATGGTGCTATGATAGCACATTATGGTTTGCTGGAACACTGTTCCCTAGGGGAGATAGGGCAGGTTAAAAATGCAGTGTTATTTTCTTTGATAATCTGGATTATATGACAATATAGAAGCGCCCGAGTCTGGATCTATACTGCCATATAAAAAACCAGTTTATCTGCTTTCATCTGGATTATATGGCAGTGTAGACTCAATATAATCCAACTCAAAGCAGATAATGTGGATTATTTTCTTTGATAATCTGGATTACATGGCATTTTACAAGGGGTCTGAGCCTGGATCTATACTGCCTTAATATATTTTATTTATTTATTTATTTTTCAAACTTATATGCCGCCACTCCCCTAGGGCTTGGAGCGGCTTACAAGAACCGGCTAAAATCAACAATTTAAAAAACATCTTAAAAGCATCCTAAAAGCACCTTTTAAAACATCAACAACAGAACTCAAAAACCTGTCGAAACAGATGTGTCTTACATGCCCTGCGGAAGGCCGACAAGTCCCACAATGCACAAACTTCAGGTGGCAAGGTGTTCCAGAGAGATGGCGCCACCACTGAAAAGGCTCTGCATCTAGTTGTTGTTAGATGCAAGGTCTTAAAACTGGGGACTTCCAATAGGTCTTGGTCCTCAGAACGGAGGGATCTCTGGGGTTTGTAGGGAGTGAGGCGGTCCCTCAGGTACATCGGCCCTAGACCATGTAAGGCCTTGAAGGTAAGCACCATCACTTTGAAAGTGATCCGGTGCTCAATTGGTAACCAGTGCAGCTGCCGTAAGATTGGTGTTATGTGGCATCTCATCGGGACTCCGGCAAGGAGCCGGGCAGCTGCATTTTGCACCAATTTGAGCTTCTGGATCACCGACACAGGAAGGCCAATGTAAAGGGCGTTACAGTAATCCAGTATCGAGATGACTGTAGCCTGGATCACCGTAGCCAGGTTGTCCCTAGACAGATAGGGGGCTAGCCGTCTAGCCTGCCGAAGATGAAAAAAGGCAGTTTTGCTAACGGCAGAGACCTGGGCCTCCATCATCAATGAAGGGTCCAAGAGGACTCCCAGCCTCTTTACCAGTAAAGACGGGCGTAGCACTTCGCCATCCAAGGTTGGCAACTGGATATCCCCACTGCCCGGTCGGCCCAGCCATAGGATCTCTGTCTTTGCTGGATTCACCCTCAACCTATTGGAACACAACCATCCAATAATGGCCTCGAGGCACTGATGAAAACTGTCGGGTACAGACTCCGGTCGGCCTTCCATCTTTAACACAAGCTGAGTGTCGTCAGCATATTGATAACATATTGATATCCAGATTATCTGCTTTAATATGGATTATATGGCAGTGTAGATCCATATAAACCAGTTCACAACAAAGAATGAGGATTTCCTGCTTTGATAATCCAGATTATATGGCAGTGTAGACTCATATAATCCAGATCAAAACAGATAATGAGGACTATCTGCTTTGAGAATCTGGATTATATGTCAGTGTAGACATATATATTCCAGTTCAAAACAGATAATGAATATTACCTGCTTTGATAATCTGGATTATATGGCAGTGTAGACTCATATAATCCAATTCAAAACAGATGAGAATTACCTGCTTTAATAATCTGGATTATATGGCAGTGTAGACATATATATTCCAGTTCAAAACAGATATTGAATATTACCTGCTTTGATAATCTGGATTATATGGCAGTGTAGACTCATATAATCCAACTCAAAGCAGATAATGTGGATTATTTTCATTGATAATCTGGATTACATGGCATTTTAGAAGGGATCTAAACTGCCATAAAATCCAGATTATCTGCTTTGATATGGATTATATGGCAGTGTACATCCATATAAACCAGTTCACAACAGATAATGAGAATTACCTGCTTTGATGATCTGGATTATATGGCAGTGTAGACACATATAATCCAGTTCAGAACAAATAATGAGGATTTCGTACTTTGATAATCCAGATTTTATGGCAGTGTAGACTCATATATTCCAGTTCAAAGCAGATGATGAATATTACCTGCTTTGATAATCTAGATTATATGGCAGTGTAGACTCATATAATCCAGTTCAAAACAGATGAGGATTAACTGCTTTAACAATCCGGATTATATGGCAGTGTAGACTCATATATTCCAGTTCAAAACAGATAATGAATATTACCTGCTTTGATGATCTGGAGTATATGGCAGTGTAGACTCATATAACCAAGTTCAAAACAGATGAGGATTACCTGCTTTAATAATCCGGATTATATGGAAGTGTTGTTGCTGCTCAGCCGTTTAGTTGTCTCCGATTCTTTGTGACCTCATGGACTAGTCCACGGCAGAGCTCCCTGTTGGCCATCACCGCCCCCAGTTCCTTCAAGGTCAAGCCAGTCACTCCAAGGATACCGTCCATTCATCTTGCCCTTGGTCAGCCTCTCTTCCTTTTTCCTTCCATTTTCCCCAGCATCGTGATCTTTTCCAAGCTTTCCTGTCTTCTCATGATGTGACCAAAATACTTCAGCTTTGCTTCTAATATCCTTCCCTCCAGTGAGCAGCCGGGCATTATTTCCTGGAGGATGGACTGGTTGGATCTTCTTGCGGTCCAAGGCACTCTCAAGATTTTCCTCCAGCACCAGAGTTCAAAAGCATCTATCTTCCTTCACTCAGCCTTCCTTATGGTCCAGCTCTCGCAACCATAGGTTACTATGGGGAATACCATTGCTTTGACTATGCGGACCTTCGTTGCCAGTGTGATGTCTCTGCTCTTCACTATTTTGTCAAGGTTGGCCATTGCTCTCCTCACAAGAAGTAAATGTCTTCTGATTTCCTGGCTGCAGTCTGCATCTCCAGTGATCTTCGCACCTAGAAATATAAAGTCTGTCACTGCCTCCACGTTTTCTCTTTCTATTTGCCAGTTATCAATAGGTGTAGTTGCCATGATCTTGGTTTTCTTGACGTTTAACTGCAACCCAGCTTTTGCACTTTCTTCTTTCACCTTGGTGATAAGGCTCCTCAGCTCTTCCTCACTTTCGGCCATTAGAGTGGTATCATCTGCATACTTAAGGTTGTTAATGTTTCTTCCAGCAATTTTATCTCTGACCTTGGATTCCTCAAGCCCCGCATGTCACATGATGTGTTCTGCGTACAAGTTGAATAGGTAGGGTGAAAGTATGCAGCCCTGCCGTACTCCTTTCCCAATCTTGAACCAGTCTGTTGTTCCCTGATCTGTTCTTATTGAGGCTACTTGGTCTTTATACAGATTTCTCAGGAGACAGACAAGGTGACTTGGTATCCCCATACCACCAAGAACATGCCATAGTTTATTATGATACACACAGTCGAAGGCTTTAGAATAGTCAATAAAGCAGAAGTAGATTTTTTTTCTAAAACTCCCTGGCTTCCTCCATTATCCAGCGGATATTGGCAATTTGGTCTCTCGTTCCTCTGCCTTTTCTGAACCCAGCTTGGACATCTGGCAACTCTCGCTCCATGTATTGCTGGAGTCTGCCTTGCAGGATCTTGAGCATTACCTTATTGGCATGGGAAATAAGTGCCACTGTACGGAAGTTTGAGTATTCTTTAGCGTTTCCCTTTTTTTGTATGGGGATATAAATTGATTTTTTCCAATCTGATGACCAATGTTGTGTTTTCCATATTTGCTGGTATATGGCATCCATCACCTTGACAGCATCAACTTCCAAGATTTTAAACAGCTCAACTGGGATCCTGTCATCTCCTGCTGCCTTGTTGTTAGCAACACTTCTTAAGGCCCATTCAACCTCACTCCTCAGGATGTCTAATTCACTCACCACACCGTCAAAGCTATCCTCTATACAGTAGAACCCCGCTAGTCCGAGTTAAACGGGCGGACCTCAGCTCGGTCAACCCGGATCACTTGGATTACCAGGCTTTCTCTCAGTTCGGCCACGGTTTGGATCCAGAGGAGCTGCAAGCACCCCGAAATCCAGGCTGCGTCCGAATGGAAGGGAAGCCTCCCCTCCGTTGGGATGCAGGCTGGATTGGGAGGAGCTGCAAGCTCCCCTGAATCCAGACTGCGTCCGAACGGAGGGGAGGCCTCTCCGTTGGGACGCAGGCTGGATTGGGAAGAGCTGCAAGCGCCCCGAATCCAGCCTGTGTCTGAACGGAGGGGAGGCCTCTCAGTTGGGACGCAGGCTGGATCGGGAGGAGCTTCAAGAGCCCCCAAATCCAGGCTGCATCCCAACGGAGGGGAGGCCTCTCCATTGGGATGCAGGCTGGATCGGGAGGAGCTGCAAGCACCCCCAAATCCAGGCTGCATCCCAACGGAGGGGAGGTCTCTCCGTTGGGATGCAGGCTGGATCTAGAGGAGCTGCAAGTGCCCCCGAATCCAGCCTGTGTCTGAACGGAGGGGAGGCCTCTCAGTTGGGACGCAGGCTGGATCGGGAGGAGCCTCAAGAGCCCCCAAATCCAGGCTGCATCCCAACTGAGAGGCCTCCCCTCCGTTCAGCCCGTGCCTTGGCTCCTTGTCACGCTAGGGGCCGGCAGCACCGGCGCCTGGCGTGGCAAAGTAGCCAGCCATGCGTGTTGGTAGGTAGTTTGCTATCTACCTAGCAACACACATGCCAGCGAGCAGGTGAATGGGGAGGGCCTTCGGATTGCACGGAGGCTCGGACGAGCGGGGTTCGTACGAGTGGGGTTTTACTGTATTATGATCCTTCCTATACAAATCTTCTGTATATTCTCGCCACCTATTCTTGATCTCTTCAGCTTCTGTTAGGTCCCTGCCATCTTTGTTTTTGATCATGCCCATTTTGCCTGAAATTTGCCTCCGATGTTTCTGATTTTCTGGAAGAAATCTCTTGTCCTTCCTATCCTATATATTAGTGTCAGTGTTTGTATGTATGTATAAGGATAAATGGCTTTGATGGGCCACATGTGACCCCCGGGCCTTAGTTTGGGGACCCCTGATCTAAACAATTATGATGCCATATGTAAATCTGAAGCCAAAGATTCATATTACAAGAAAGGAAATTCTGTTTGAACATTAGGAAAACTTTATATTGATAAGAACGTGACAGAGTCAGATGACCATCTCTCAGGGGGAAATTAGCACAGGATTCCTGCACTAACAGACCACCTTATCAGATTTTTTCCCGTCCTAGCAAGCTTTCGGCAGTATGCTAAGAGGGAGCCCTGAGGAGATGGGTGACTAGCCATCTCCTCGTTGAAGAAGCTAGGGGCAGCACGGGAGGAAGCCGGGGACAGCAAGGAAATGTCGTTGTATAGCAGCCCATGACCAACCATGGTAATGGGACAAAACTGGGTACTACCCCAAGGTTTCTCATGCTGTCCCTTGGCTTCTGGACCTCCATGTGATGAGGTCCAGAGTGATGGACTACTGGACTATATGATCTTCCGGGTCTCTTCTAATTCTATTATTCTGTTTTCAACACACCTGTCATCGAAAACACTCTCTTCCCTAAGATGCTGTTTGGTGGTCAGGCAACCATAGTCAAGACTTCTGGAGGTTTCCGCTGGAGAAGAGGGAGAAGAGCCACAGCTTGATTGCTTGTAACTCCACTATAAATTAATAACGATGACAACAACAACAACAACAATTTTATTTATAGTCCGTTCCATCTCCCTGAGGGGACTCGGAGCGGCTTGCTGATGTTGAATGTGGAAGATATCTTCAAGAGAATGATATCTAAGGCTGGATCTACACTGCCTTATATCCCAGGATCTGATCCCAGATTTATTTTTTTTATCCCACATTATCTGGCAGTGTAGACTCATATAACTGAAGCAAATAATTTGGGATCAGATCCTGGGATATAGGGCAGTGTAGATCCAGCCTAACCTACATAAACTAGGGTCCAGTGGGACAAAACTGGGTACTACCCCAAGGTTTCTCATGCTGTCCCTTGGCTTCTGGACCTCCATGTGATGAGGTCCAGAGTGATGGACTACTGGACTATATGATCTTCCGGGTCTCTTCTAATTCTATTATTCTGTTTTCAACACACCTGTCATCGAAAACACTCTCTTCCCTAAGATGCTGTTTGGTGGTCAGGCAACCATAGTCAAGACTTCTGGAGGTTTCCGCTGGAGAAGAGGGAGAAGAGCCACAGCTTGATTGCTTGTAACTCCACTATAAATTAATAACGATGACAACAACAACAACAATTTTATTTATAGTCCGTTCCATCTCCCTGAGGGGACTCGGAGCGGCTTGCTGATGTTGAATGTGGAAGATATCTTCAAGAGAATGATATCTAAGGCTGGATCTACACTGCCTTATATCCCAGGATCTGATCCCAGATTTATTTTTTTTATCCCACATTATCTGGCAGTGTAGACTCATATAACTGAAGCAAATAATTTGGGATCAGATCCTGGGATATAGGGCAGTGTAGATCCAGCCTAACCTACATAAACTAGGGTCCAGTGGGACAAAACTGGGTACTACCCCAAGGTTTCTCATGCTGTCCCTTGGCTTCTGGACCTCCATGTGATGAGGTCCAGAGTGATGGACTACTGGACTATATGATCTTCCGGGTCTCTTCTAATTCTATTATTCTGTTTTCAACACACCTGTCATCGAAAACACTCTCTTCCCTAAGATGCTGTTTGGTGGTCAGGCAACCATAGTCAAGACTTCTGGAGGTTTCCGCTGGAGAAGAGGGAGAAGAGCCACAGCTTGATTGCTTGTAACTCCACTATAAATTAATAACGATGACAACAACAACAACAATTTTATTTATAGTCCGTTCCATCTCCCTGAGGGGACTCGGAGCGGCTTGCTGATGTTGAATGTGGAAGATATCTTCAAGAGAATGATATCTAAGGCTGGATCTACACTGCCTTATATCCCAGGATCTGATCCCAGATTTTTTTTTATCCCACATTATCTGGCAGTGTAGACTCATATAACTGAAGCAAATAATTTGGGATCAGATCCTGGGATATAGGGCAGTGTAGATCCAGCCTAACCTACATAAACTAGGGTCCAGTTCCGAGGAAAGAAATTATCCACTGAATGCCATTAGAATACTATTTCCCTGCTTTAGGAGCAGAGAAAACATGACATGTTGTTGAAGACTAATTAAAAGATGGTAGTCTGCAGATAGACTAGCTAAAGTCCAGTTGTGAGAAATGAATGGCCCTCTGGAAAATGGGCTTCTAGTCATTTCTGGACAGGATTTCTAGTGTTAGTTATATATAACCTTTCACCAGCAGTTGGAAAATTTATTCTTTTGAGTTTATAACAATTTCTCAGCCATCATGGGAGTTATAGTCCAAGAAACTTTGCAAATTTCTAGTGTGTTTTTAAAGCACTAGCATCTTGCCTACATAAGAATTTTATCATGTACAAAGCAAGCTAGAGGCTAGATATCCAAGCTGAGTAACTTATGTGCTAACACTGAGTTTTTTCTATTTTAAGAACAGTTTTCTTGGGGCAATAAAGACTTTGCTGTGGAAGCATATATGGCCTTTGGAGATGATGATGATTAGGGAATACATATATTCCCATTTTCTTAATACATAGTGAAGGTTTCCTAGTTCATCCACATTCCTTCTATTTTAAGGGACAGCTAAAAGCTCTCAGCTGCTAGGACAACACTGGACTGAAAGGGCTGTTGTTAAAGATTTCATGGGAAAGCTGGCCCTGTCTTCTATTCTATACATTTATTAGGAAAGAAAACAAATAGAACTAGTAATTGTAAAAAAAAAAACCCCCTCTAAAGGAAGCAAAACAGAAAAAGGAACAAGTTAAAGTGGGAATGGGAACATGAAAAACTGGATGGGAATTGAAATATTGACACTGAAATGTTAAAATATCACCTGAATATAATGTGTGTGTGTGTGGGGGGGGGGGGGGAGGATTGTTATGTATCAGCAAATTATTTCAGAAGCCATTATGGATAGTTCTTGATTAATGTCCCCTGTACTGTGGGGATATCTTCTGTTGGAGGGGGGTAATTTTGCCCTCCTATTTACAGCTCCCATCATACTCAAAACCATTTCCAGAGGGTAAGGATACCAGATTCCAACTCATCTTGAAAGCTAAACAGGATCAGCTCTTGTACGGGGGTTGAATGAAAAGTAATGCCTCCACCTTCGTATCTTCTCAACAGATGGCAGTGCTAGTATGTACAGGTACTGCCTTGTTCAGTAGGCTCTCCTCTACAGTTCCATTTGGTGGGAAGCCTTAGCATCCAACGGTTGTGTTGTTAAAGTATGAAGTATGGAACCCACGCAGAGAGCCGATCAATGCGATTTAAGTAACATGCAGTCATTGAATTCTTGACAGCAGAAGGTGTCACCCCAAAGGAGATTCATCAGAGAATGAAAGCTGTTTATGGTGATTGTGTTGATGTGAGTACTGTGTGTCATTCGGCGAGTAAGTTTAAAGATGTTGAGGTGGGAACATCTGACTTGTATCCAATTGTCTGGTGATTATGTGGAAAAGTGAATAGTGGTACAGTAGAGTCTCAATTTTCCAAGACATGCTTATCCAAGGTTCTGGATTATCCAAGGCATTTTTGTAGTCAATGTTTTCAATATATCATGATATTTTGGTACTAAATTGGTAAATACAGTAATTACAACATACCATTACTGTGTATTGAACTACTTTTCTGTCAAATTTGTTGTATAACATAATGTTTTGGTGCTTAATTTGTAAAATCATAACCTAATTTGATGTTTAATAGGCTTTTCCTTAATCCCTCCTTATTATCCAAGATATTCACTTATCCAAGGTTCTGCCGGCCCGTTTAGCTTGGATAAATGAGAGTCTACTGTAGTTAAAGAGCACATTCTAAGGATTATTTCTGCGTTTGATTTATTAAAATATTCCCATCCAAACCCAAGTAATGAAGGTGAAGGCATTACTTTTCATCCAACCCTCTCGTACTTCAATGGAAGACCACAAAATAATATCAGGAACTTTAGGCTATTTTTCAGAGGAAGGAACTGACAAAACCACCTCTGAATATTCTTTGCCTAAGAAACCCATTTGAAATTCATGGGTGACCATAAATTGACAGGTTTCTTTAAGGTACACAGATAAACACTTGAGTCACCAGAGGATATTGAATGAGAACATACTGGAAGAGGGAAGATGAAAGGAAGACTGGTCATGGGGACAGAAGGCTGCCCACACATGTTAAGGTTCTGCCCATATATGCATATTCTATATACAAAACAATTCCTCAGCAGTCTTTGTAAACCTGAAAAGTAATTGGTACTTATTGGTTGTTTGTTCTCTTTCACACATACATAGCCAATGTGTGGAATTTGCTAGCACAAGGTGCCATGGTGACTACCAACATGGGCCGTTTAAAAATGAGATTGAACAAATCCACTGAGTGTAATAGTTACATCAGATGTGGCCTCCAGCATTAGAGTGGGAGAGTGCAATTTCATGTATGTCTCACATTTGAGTCTCTCATGAGCAACTGCAGAAACAGAATGAAGAGTTGAATAAGTTTTTGGTGTCATCTACCATATTTTTGTTAAAATTATTCATCAAATGCTATAATATTGGTGTGATGTTTTGTTTGATGTTGAGTTAAATGGCAGTAGTGCATTCTTTCTACCAGTTTTTATCATTATTTTTGAGCAAGAATATTTTATATCTGCTTCATTAAACCTATTTGCAAACTACCCTGTGGATTCTTTCTGAATTGAATATTGGAGCACAAAGATTAAAATAACTAAACCCAATGTATAGGCTAACAAGGAATCTATGGCACAGGCTAACAGGAAGATTTGAGACAGGTTTTAAACCACCATTGGAGGTCATTTATGTGCTGCTTAGTGTTTGATCACTCTGCTAAAACATTTGAAAAAAAAATAACAGTAACAAATCCACATCCCTTATGTGAGACTATAAGTGGAAATTGAATGAGCTATGGTCTCTGTGGTGACACTCTGCTGAGACTTAATAAGCCAGTCTTTAGCCTTTCCATGGCCAAAAATGTGCTTTTCAAAGATATTGAATATGCTTGTGGAAACTGATAAATGTGTACTGAGAAAGCAAGAAATGCCTCACTGATCTGAGTGAAATTGAAGATTTACCCAGCATGGAATGTCATCCACAGATAGAAGCCAGTTCACTAATAAAGCTTTTTTCTTTTTCTAATGCTTTTCAAAATCTGCTTAAAACATGGAAGCCTAGTAGAAAAAGGAGGGGATTTTTGAGATTACTGAGATTCTGGTAATATTTTGATCCAGAGGAGAGGCACTCAGCTACAGCCAGGCACATGCTTCAAGGAGGCTTCTTACCTGTCTCTACTCTAGAGGAGAGGTGCTTGGCTTCAGGCAGGTGCACATGCTTTCCGGGCCTGCATGCCACACATGCGTGCACCCTCTTTCCAAGGCAAGGAGGCAAGTTCTCCCAAAGGTAACAAAATTAATGAAATAATGGATGAAACAATGGAAAATAGTTCTGCACACAACTCTAGTGACTGATGACCTGAGGGAGGGAATAAAAGAAAATCACCTCAAATGAGAAAAAGGGAGCGAGCATGAGGGAGAGAGTTTAGAGTTAAGAGAATTAGTTGGAGTTTGCAGATTTTAGAGAGCGCTGTGACTAGCGCTGTAAATAGCCTTTGTGTATCACAAGTGAATATATAAAGCCTTCCTGGGTTTCAACAATCATATTGTGTGGTATCTGTTCTAGCAGAGATTTTCCTGCCACAACTACACAGGGGAGCTTGGATCTTACTACTGGCTGCAAGGGAAGCTTCCAGGACTCTGCTAAGGTAGCAGAAATCTCTGACAGATTTGTTCTGAGAGGTTTGCCATTGGCTTCCTTTGAAGTGAAGGGAGTATGACTGGCCACTTCATCACCTCTTTTAAGCACTTTGTAGACAGTCTTGTCAAGTGCCATCACATGACACTTGGCAGGCCCCACCCCATTTACCTAACTCTAACCCTCCAAGTGCTGAGGAAGTGTTGCAAGATGCTTTCTCACCAACAACCGAGAAATAAGTGGGTTTTTGGGCTCTTTCCATTTTGTGATGGGGACAGGGCACCAACACGCCTTGTTCAATTGGGGCGTCAGAAGGCACTATGTGCCTGCCATTTTGTCGGCGACTGCCGGTGAAATGTTCCCCCCCGCCCGACATGTGAAGAGGTTGTTGGTCATCCAGTGGATTTCCATGGCCAACAGTGATTTGAAGCCTGCTTTCCAAGAATCTGAGCCCATCAATAAAACCACTTAAGCACCATTTATGGTTTTAATCATAAATGAAGTTGCTAAAAAAAACCCCTGGAAGTGGATTTCCATTTACTTCTTCTAATGAACCGTCATGACCCAGGTGACATGGTAGCAAACCACTATGACCGTCTGATGTTGACACTCTACAGAAACCAGAAAATGAAAAGTAAATGTCAAATCTACCAAGAACTCTAAGCATACATGATGTTGGCAGTATTAGAGAGCAGTTCCATATAATTTATAGTGTTTCTCTTTTATGTGAGAGTATGACTATAGGATGTATTCTGACCTAAACAATGTACATGTACTTTGGGGAAATATTATGAAGGAGCTGCATAGTGTTTGCATTTCTATCTCTTTACCCTGCCAAGAATTTTCTCTCTGTATGTCTGGAACTTCTTTCATATTGTGCAAAATGAAGGTAAGGGGCTACCATGTTCACTGTCACAATGGAGCTCCACTTCTGGCCCTCAGCAACGGTGGTTGTGTTTGATTTAGCAGCCTTTCATGTGCTGCTCAGTGGCAGAGCAACTGCAGTGCAGCACAGCCAGACCACCAATTAATACACAGTCAAAACAGCAGACCCTCTGTTGGCAAAGATAAAAGTTTAGAGGAGGCAGAGAGACAGCATACATGGCAAGCAAGAGTTGTTAGGAGGCAGAATTAATCAGGAGAATGCCAAAACCGATTTGTTAACTCCTGGGAAGCTCTGGAGCTTCAAAGCAACACAAGATTTTAAAGCCTTCCCCATTATCACTTACTTTCTTCTTTCCAGTTCTGTGAAAAGCGGACAAAGGAGGAGAGAAAGAGAGAAAAGAAAAATGTAAGGAACCCTGATTTGTTCAGGACTGAAAAAATAATTGCAAAAGTACTGAAGACTGAAGGTATATACCATGGTTAGATTGTATGATAAATGACAAAGAAAAAGAACACATTTTTTCATGTTAAATTTATTTTAAAGCTGAAATTGAGTATATAGTTCTATTTCTTTATCCTAATAATGGTATCTAAGTGTGACAAAACTATCCAAGTTTTTCAAAGCAAAGGGTTTTTTTTCTGAGAAAGTGGAAAAGAAAAAATGAATGTGTTTATTAAGTATTTTTAAATTTTTATGTCCTACAATGGTTCCTCTTTCCATAGGTCAATTAAAAGCAACGGGGAAGTTCAGATAAAAATAGCAAGTTGTTGCTGCTGCTTCTATTTATATTCCCTATTTTTCCCAGATGGATCCTCAAAGCAATTTTCAACAATTAAAAATACATTTTTAAATCCAAAAAAGTTTAATCCAAACAATAAAAATAAGGCCAGGTTAAAATATACATAATTTAAACATGCGCGCGTGCACACACACACACACACACACACACACCTATTTACAGCTATTTAAGATTTATTTTAAAAATACATATCAAGGAAACAAAACATCCCTGAGTGAGAAATTTGCTCAATACAAAAACATGATGATAGGTGGAATATATCTGTCTGGAGGGAAGGCCTGAATGCTGGAAATCCCTGGAGGTAGCAATATGTCAGTGTGTTCTTTGTGCAACAAAACACATATCAGGTCACCCCTGGAGAAATCCCTGTCAGTGAGAGCCAGCCAGCAAGTGACAAGGCTGGAAGGTAGGTTTTGTGCTCATTACAACAGTGCCCTGAGTATATAATTTTACTCTTTCCAAAAGGTCTATTATGAACTCACCTAAGTGTAAGGAAGAGAGACGCAGTTGGAAATGGCACTACAGTACATACAACTATTCAAGTATAGGGATATGGGGGGGGGGGGGGGGCAGCAAGATATTCAAAGCTTTTCTGACAGCCCAACAATTTCTTACCTCCAAGTGAAAGTAATGCATGAAACACCCTTCTCTGTTGCATGTTTCAGAAAAATGAATTTTTTCAGAATGTTTGTTTCCCTCCTTTTGTGGAATGATGACAACTCACACAGAGCAAGTTCAGATGGATTAGTTATTGCCCCTGGCAACGTCAAGGTTGAACTTCTGCAACATGCTCTACATTGGGATACCTTTGTACCAAGTTCGGAAATTCCAGCTGGTTCAAAATACAGCAGCCAGATTGGTTATGGGAACATCTAGGAGTGAGCATGTTACACCTATCCTAAAGTCACTCCACTAGCTGCCCATTAGTTTCCAGGCAAAGTACAAAATGTTGGGTTTGACCTTTAAAGCCCTATATAGTTTGGGTCCAGTTTACCTAAAAGATCGCCTTCCCCTGAACAATCTGCCCTGCACACTTAGGTCCTCTGGGGGGCAGTTACTACAAATAGCCAAAACCTAACTGATAACCACCACCCAGAGGATTTTTTTCATTGGATGACTCACAACTGTGAACAACCTGCCTGTGGATCTGGACAGCTGTATCAGCTGTCAAAATTTAATATACAAGTGAAGATTTATCTCTTCCAGCAAGCCTACTCAGACAGTTTTAATGAGGAACTTTAAATTTCCACTGTAGGCCTAATTTTTATTTTGTGTATTTCAATATGTATTTTTGGAAATATGTTTTAATATATGTATTGTATTTTACAGAGTGTTTTAAAATGATTATTTGTTTATGTTTTAGTAGTTCTGTAACATGCCTCAAGGTATGACGAAAGGCTGGCAAGAAATAAAACTATTATTATTATTATTATTATTATTATTATTATTATTATTATTATTATTATTATTATTATAATATTATGACACAGCAAACAAGATAGATATGCTGGATTTCGTATCACAAAATCACAAGTCGAACACTTCCCAAGTGTCTAGGACTGTGTGATGTATTTTCGGATGATGTATTCAGATCCCAGTAGGGTGGCCTTTTGCAGTTGGCAGATCGTAATTTTGTCAATGTCTATTGTTTCCAAATGCCGGCTGAGATCTTTTGGCACAGCACCCAGTGTGCCAATCACCACCGGGACCACCTGCACTGGTTTCTGTCAGAGTCTTTGAAGTTCAATCTTGAGGTCCTGATAGCGGCTGAGTTTTTCCTGTTGTTTTTCGTCAATGCAACTGTCACCTGGGATGGTGACATCAATGATCCAAACCTTTTTCTTTTCCACAACTGTGATGTCTGCTGTGTTGTGTTCCAGAACTTTTTCAGTCTGGATTTGGAAGTCCCACAGTATCTCGTACTTTGTAGTGTGATTTTCTTGTACTGATTCTTTGTCTGCTGTGTTTTGAGGAGTTTTTGATTTTTGACTTCAATAAAAGCAGGTTCTTCACTTTGCTTTACATATTCTGCAAGGGCATGTTCCTCTTCTTTGACTGCTTGTTTTACTTGCAAGAGTCCTCTGCCCCCTGATCTTCTAGGCAGATATAACCAGTCAACATCACTGCGAGGGTGCAGTGAATGATGAATGGTCATGAGTTTTCTTGTTTTTCTGTCCAAATTGTCCAGTTCCACCAGTGTCCAGTTTATGATGCCAGCAGTATATCTTATGACAGGTATGGCCCAGGTGTTTATGGCCTTGATGGTGTTGCCTCCATTGAGCTTGCTTTTGAGAATTTTTCTGACCCTTTGTGTGTATACTTTGCTGACCACAGTTTTCACATGTTCATGCTTGATGTTGTCCAGCTGTAATATGCCCAGATATTTATAGGCCTCTGGTTGGTGCCACTTTATTGTTTGGCCATTAGGCATATTTATGCCCTCACTTTCAATGATTTTTCCCTTCTTCAATGCCAATGTCGAACATTTGTCCAAACCAAACTCCATGCTGATATCAGTGCTAAAAATTCGGACAGTGTTAGTCAGAGACTGGATTTCAGTTTCTGTTTTCCCATACAGCTTCAGGTCATCCATGTACATCAGATGTGAAATGTTGTGAGATTTCTTAGATGTTTGATAGCCGAGATTTGTTTTTTGTAAGATTGTTGACAGAGGGATCATGGCAATAATGAAAAGCAGAGGAGACAATGAGTCTCCCTGGAAAATTCCTCTTCTGATGTTGACAAGTCCATAGCTTTCATTTCCAACAAACAGTTCAGTTTTCCAGTGCTTCATCATGTTTTCAATAAATGTACCAACATTTTTACTAATCCCGATGGCGTCCAGGCACTTGATGATCCAGCTATGTGGGAGTGAGTCAAAGGCCTTTTTGTAGTCAATCCACATCATGTGAAGATTAGCTTTTCGGCTTTTACAGTTCTCCAGAATCATTTTGTCAATTAATAACTGGTCTTTTGTGCCCCTGCTTTTTCGTTTGTTGCCTTTCTTTTTGTTTATATAATTTTTATTGCTTTTCAAGAGTTATTTTACAGCTAAAGTGAGGAAAACAGTTCCGTGGGGGATGAGGTTGGGTAAGGTAGGGGAAGGAATAGGTAGGGAGGGTATAGGGACAAGAAAGGGAAAAAAACCCGACAAAAACCGGAAAAAAACAGGCTTCCTTTTGTCCTCCTGAGAAGCTATATTTTAGTGATATCATCCATTTTTTTTCCATTTGTTGCCTTTCTGTTCATCGGGCAAGATGTTTTTTTTTTCCAAGATAGTCTTGAATTTTGTCAGCTATGGTGCCAGTTAATAGTTTAAACATAGTGGGCAGACACGTTTATTGGCCTGTAGTTTCCTGGTGCTTCTCCTTTTGCTGGATCCTTTTGTATCAGGTATGTTCTCCCAGTTGTTAGCCATTCAATGATACTTCCTTTCTGCAGCATCTCATTGAATTGTTGGGCCATTTTTCCATGTAAACCAATCAGATGTTTGAGCCAAAATCCATGAAGTTGATCACTACCAGGCGATGTCCAGTTCTTGACTTTTTGCACTCGTTTGCTGATCATTTCAGTTGTTATTTCCATCTGTTCCATTTTGTTCTGTGAGAATTTTCCTTCAAACTCCTTTATCCACCCAGCATTTTTGTTGTAGTTCTTATTATTTTCCCAAAGCTCTTTCCAGAACTTCGTTGTTGCAGTTTTCTCTGGCTTTATGGTAACTGTGTCTGTTGTTTGGTTCAGACTCTGGTAGAACCATCTTTGGTCTGATTGAAACAGTTGATTTTGTCTGTACTGGATTATTCTGGCTTCGTATCTTTCAATTTTTCTGGCTGTTGCTGTAATTTGTTATTTCACAATTTCCAAAACTTCTTCAATTTTTCTGGTGTTCAGCCAGTACTCTCAGATCAGGTATTGCTTGATTTTGTCATTCTTCAGTTTCTTCTCTTTCATATTTTTCAGGTTACTTGCATCATTTGAGTTTCTTGATTTTCAACTCTAGCCTGACCTTCCACTTTGGTTTTCCAGTTGATTTTCTTTGGAGCTGCCTTGGTTGTAGGAGCCCAAGCTCTTCTGTTACTATCACTGCTGCACTGTAGGCGTACTGGTTTGTTTGTTCAATTGATGTTATTTGGACAGTGGAGAGTACTGTACTCACATCTTTCATGAGAGGTGCCAAGTGTCTCTTGGGCATTGTTTTTAGAGTTGGGAGCTGCTTTCTTATTGCCTTTGCTGCAGCATGAGCCATGATCTTATCCTTGAGCTCTTGTTGTCTTGCTGTCAAGGTTCCTGGTGGTTCAACAGGAGTTTCTAGTGCTGGTTCTTCAAATTCTTGCAAAAGCGCCACACTTTCTTCTGGTTCAATCTGTTCCACCATTCCAACTGTTGCTGGAGTCTCTGCTGCTGTCTGTGCTGTGGTCTGATGGTAATTTGCTTTGCAGATTTCTTCGAGTTCAACTTCACTGAACACTTTGTTTCTGATTATGTATCTTCATTGCTCAGCCAGTCAGGGTTCTGTTATCTGTGAGTAAGGGTACTCTTGTTTCCATAGCTGATGCATCCTTTTTTGGTAGCCGCGCTTTTCAGGTTCAGAGTTGTAATAGCATTTCATGACTGTGCGGTTTTCTGGCATTGTAAATTTCTGCCACTTCTGTGACTGATTCCGTGGCTCACTTGTCGATGGATGTCCAGAATCAGCAGCATCCTCCGTGGTCCTTTTTATCCTGGGCGATGACCAAGCCAGTATAGACTTCGTTTTGGTTTGATTCTCCATAATGCTAATTAGGTGCTCTTGTTTCCATTCCTCAGCTGAGGCCTCTCTGGCCTGGTTGGACCTGCCAGTAGTTACACTACCGCCAGCACAGCCCTCAGCATCCTCAGAATGGTTAAGCAACCCCACCACGTCAAGGTGGCAACTGCGGGGGGGGGGGGGATTAGTGTTATTATTATTATTATTATTATTATTATTATTATTATTATTATTCCTACTACTACTACATTGTAATTCATAATCTATGTAATGAAGCAACATTTATTGCAGTTTTGAATTTTGTCAATTTTAACAAATCAGCATAATCAGGTAATCAAAACGAACAGATGGTTCAAGTCTGGATTTGGATCACTCCCAACCTGAACACCATGGAAGAAATAATGTCTCTTCTCACTGTTATTGCTAAAGTGTGCCTTTAAATAGTTTCTAACATATGGTGGCTCAAGCCTGAATAGAATATACTATAGGCCTAGAGTGTATGACTTGCCCAAGGTCACTAATTGGAATTCCATTGACAAGTTGGGAATTGTCAGACTCCACTATTCCACATCATTTGTTGCCTCTTATGTAGGGATGTGAAAATCTGATTATTTCATTTTCATTGCATCTTTCATACTCCTGCCAGTAATTCAATCTCTTCCAAGTACTGTACTGAAGTGTGAGATCTTTCTTTTAATGGAAATCCATTAATATTTTGGTAAGAAATCTCACCATTGAATGAAGCATGTTTCTACATTCCACACACACACACACACACACACACACACCACCACATTTTTTTAGTCATACATACATTTTTTTCCAGTGATGGAAAATGGAAGAGGAAGTCAAGGTGCTGGTGATGACATTTAAAGTCCTAAATAGGTTGGGACTTTGATACTTGAAGGAACACTTCTTCCAATATATGGCCCGCTGACATTGGTTAAATAGATGTTCCTTTGGATCTCATCCCTTGGAGCAATATGTGGGGAGCACATGGGAAAGGTTGTGGTGCTTTCATTATGGGATGCTCTCACTTTTGAGGCTAACTGATGCCAGTGTTGGTTTCTTTCTGCCAAGTTAAAACATGTCTTATTTATTGAAGTCTTCAGGAATGAATTTGCCTGAAAGCATACATGTACATGATTTTAAACTGTTGCCATCTGTAAAGTGGTTTTAACTATTGTCATGCTTAGTACAAGAATCTGTTGTCAAAGGCTTTCATGGCCGGGATCACAGTGTTGTTGTGTGTTTTCTGGGCTGTATGGCCATGTTTCAGAAGTATTCTCTCCTGACGTTTTGCCCACATCTATGGCAGGCATCCTCAGAGGTTGTGAGGATGCCTGCCATAGATGTGGGCAAAACGTCAGGAGAGAATACTTCTAGAACAGGGGTCCTCAAACTTTTAAAGTAGACGGCCGGTCCACAATCTTTCAGACTGTGGAGGGGCCGAATTATCATTTGAAAAAAACCCGAACAAATTCCTGTGCACACTGCACATGTCTTCTTTGTAG
Organism: Anolis carolinensis; assembly: GCF_035594765.1. Lineage (NCBI taxonomy): Eukaryota > Metazoa > Chordata > Lepidosauria > Squamata > Anolidae > Anolis > Anolis carolinensis. The sequence goes on from NC_085843.1 coordinate 106,553,709, forward strand.
TGCAAAACAACAACAATGAAAAAACAATAAAATATTTAAAAATGAAAACAATTGTAACCAACATAAACCTATCAGGATTTCAATGGGAAGTGTGGGCCTGCTTCTGGCCAGTGAGATAGTCAAGTTAATTAGGATTGTTGTTGTTGTGTGCCTTCAAGTCATTTCAGACTTTGGGCGAGCCTAAGTCTAAAATTATTTATTTATTCATTTACTACATTTATTTATTACATTTATATCCTGCCCTTCAAACCCCGAAGGGGACTCAGAGCAGCTTTATGTACATAAAATATATTATATTATTAGCATAGCACAATACTAGCATTATATATTACTACATTGAACTATACCACTATGCTGTTATATTATATGTAATATATAACATATAATTAATATTATTATATGGTATTATTATTAGTATTATATTGTATAACATTATAATATTATTATCAATATTATATGTATATACAATATATTATATTATTAAAAATGATATAAAAATATTATATTATAAAACTGAGGGCAGGGGCCAGGTAAATGACCTTGGAGGGCCGCATCCGGCCCCCGGGCCTTAGTTTGGGGACACCTGTTCTAGAACATGGCCATACAGCCCGGAAAACACACAACCACCACAAGAATATGCATTGTATTGTATTGTGTAGTGCACTGCTTGAGAGCTGGAGACCAGGGTTGATAACCCTCTTGGCCATGGAAACCAACTGGGTGACCCTTGGGCATGTTACACTTTCTCAGCTTCAGAGGAAGGCAAAGGCACACCCTCTCAGAACAAATCTTGTCAAGCAAAGTCTGGTGTTGCCAATAAGTCAGAAACAACCCAAAGACACACAGCAACCACATATTTAATATAATGTAACTTTTTAAAATCATGTATGCATTTAATCTTTGTTTTCAATTGCTCTAACCCAGAAATGTTTTAAATTGTTTATCTGTATGCCACCTTGGCACTTTACAATAAAGAGTAGTATAGAAATGTTTTATAAATAAATCAATAAAATAAATGCACATTTATTAATAGATTTGCAGACTAAGAAGAGAGAAGAAGAGACTAAGTGCATTACCTTTTAATAAAAGAAAGAAAGATAGAGGAATCAATTTCCACATTACTAAGGTCCTTCAACACTGCTCCTTTATCCCAGGATCTGATCTTAGGTTACGTGTTTATCCCAGTTTATTTGGCAGTGGAGACTCATATATTCCAGTTTAAAGCAGATAATCTGGGATCAGATCCTGGGATAAAGGAACAGTGTGGAAAGGCACCTATGCTTTCAAACCTTCTGAGAGCAGATCATGGGGTTTTATTTCTTTGGTTGGTTGTCTGAGGGCCCATTATTGGCAGTTCTTTTGCCTACTGTCAGTCTTGTATACTAACTTGTTCACTTTCTTATAATTTAAATATTTTAATTGGATTATATTCATTAAATTTGTAAATGGAAAGAGATTACTGCACTGAACATTATAGAACAAATGGGAACGACCATCTCAATATCTGATGGTCTTAGCCACCCAGGTTTCTCTCCCTCTCCCCCACCAGCCATAAGTAGTAAAAAATAAAACTCTGCTTTTATTGCCCTTTCACTTCTCTCTGCTTCTATCAATCTTTTTTCGATTACTTTTTATTACAAATTTTCCCCACCTGTATGCAAGAAAGATCTCAGTCTACATTCTGACTTATATCACCCACATTGTTCCTTTTAATCTCTCATTTAGATTGTGTTATCATCTCCTGGCTGAGTTTGCAATGTGTATGCTTCGGTATTCACTAGATGCCTGACCTTTACCAGGGATTTGTTTTGTTATTCTGATACTTCATGGTCAGTCCTTAGAATGTTTCATTTATCTGGATATGAAAGCAAATAATGTGGAAAGTTTCTTTTAAGCAAGATCAAATGAGGATTCTGAGAAAGTTGATTCCCTTTTGGAAAGTACAGTCATTGTATATTAGTCCTGATGCATGCGTCTCTCCGCACACCATATGAGCTGAATTTCTTTAATCATATTATTTATTCTTTAATTCTGCTGCATTATTCCAATAGTTTTATCTAAAGGACATTTTTGGATAACTGAACAAGGAAAAATGATCTAAAAATATTAAGAATGACAAATAAAAGGACAAGTATTAAGCCATCTGTCATTGTTTTCATAAGAGCACTAATTTACTGTAATGATCTGTGCTGATACACACAAATGTAACTGATCAATCATTGCAAACCAAATAAAGATATACTTGAAGGAAGAGTTATTTATTTGAATGAGGATGCATTTGTAGGATGATGAAGTTAGGGCATTCTTGGACATTATTTGTTTTAACAGAAAAGTTTGTACCCAAGAGAGAAATGCCTTGGGAAAAACTGTCCTATAGTCCTACACCACCAAAAAGAAAATGCAGAACAACATGTTTCAATATGAAATCCTTTTTTTCAGCTCTAACAATTGTATTTCTCTTTGCCTTCCTCTCCAAAAAGATAGGACAGTGATGCAGGGAAACATCATCCCACATACATGTTTGGGTACACTCTCTTTTTTCAAAGCTTGAACTTGGCTTCTTTTCCCAGCATAGTGCTCTCCATGCAACCTCCTTGAAGCCTTGCTTTAAGATAGTCACTAGGCTTGCTCAAATAATTCGTTTTCCCCGTTAACCGTTATTAATTCGTTATTTTGGTTTGTTTTGAAGCAATATATGGCATTGGTTGTCCACACGTCTGGATATCGCGGTTTCGAATCGCGAGAGGCCGTTTTTCGTTATGTCGTCGTTTTCTTCGTTAGGAAAAAAAAGCTTTTGCAAATCACCCAAACCATTCAGGCCCTTTCCTTTTGCCCCTCAGCAAAAGGGGCGTCACGGGCTCAGCCAATGGGAGGGGGCGAGGGGGAAGGAGGCCGAGGAGGAGGAGGAAGACGGAGGGGGGAAATGGCCGCCGCCGCCGCGCCTCAGCTCAGGCCTGGTGTCTCTCTGTGAGGCGGGAAGGCGGCAGATGGAGCCGGGAATGGAGAGACCGAGAGAGACAGAGAGGGGCCCGGCGGTGAGGTTTTGACGTCTGTGCGAAGCTAGGCAAGTGGGGTTTATATATCTGTGGAAGGTCCAGGGTGGGAGAAAGAACTCTTGTCTGTGGGAGGCAAGTGTGAATGTTGCAATTGGTCACCTTGATTAGCATTGAATAGCCTTGCAGCTTCAAAGCCTGGCTGCTTCCTACCTGGGGGAATCCTTTGTTGGGAGGTATTAGCTGGCCCTGATTGTTTCCTGTCTGGAATTCCCATTTTCTGGGTGTTGTTCTTTTACTGTCCTGATTTTAGCTTTTCTGTAGCTAAAAATGCATATAAAATTGATTCTATAGGGAGGATAAATGATTGGATTTCAACTCCTACAGCTTGGCTTTCTCTGCCAATAATGGTGCCCATCTTGGATATTGTAAGGGATTTTATTATTATTATTATTATTATTATTATTATTATTATTATTATTATTATTATTAGACCTTGCTCCCAGGAAGGTGCCTTCGCTGTGGCTCCCAACTTATCTATCTATCTACCTTTCCACATATTCTCCACATTGTGTGTATGTGTATGTATATTATATATATATACATGAGCCCCGATGGCGAAGTGTGTTAAAGCACTGAGCTGCTGAACTTGCAGACCGAAAGGTCCCAGGTTCAAATCCCGGGAGCAGAGTGAGTGCCCGCTGTTAGCTCCAGCTTCTGCCAACCTAGCAGCTTGAAAACATGCCAATGTGAGTAGATCAATAGGTACCGCTCTGGCGGGAAGGTAATGGCACTCCATGTAGTCATGCCGGCCACATGACCTTGGAGGTGTCTATGGACAACACTGGCTCTTGGGCTTAGAAATGGAGATGAGCACCAACCCCCAGAGTCAGACATGACTGAACTTAACGTCAAGGGATACCTTTACCTTTACCTATACACACACACACACAAACACACACACACATATGCAGGGACTATATATATATACACAGTATATATCACACACACACCAATTTAACAAAGTTACAGCCACAAAAACAAAGTTTCTGAAGTAGAACAATGACTTTCACAGTAAAGACAACCCAATTTAACAGGAAATAAGACTTTCAAACCAGGAACAGATTTCTGCAATTATTAAAAAATGGTTTATTATAAAAGCTATGAAAATTCGCCAAACATCAGAGGATAAGGGAAACGTTCCAAATTTTGGTGAGCTATCAGTGTTAAATGTGTTCTACCACTGTACCAAGTTTGAAGAAGATCACTCAAAAAATGAGGGTGGGAGAGTCCTGTAAAGTCCTCTCCCTCTGTGCTGTTTTTGGGAATTGCGCATGCGCGTCCGCCATTAACGAATTAATTTAGAAAATAACGAATTTTCGTTAATTTCGAAATTTTTTGGGGGCAAAATTCGGAAATACCTTCAAAAACGAAACGCTGCCCCCCTCTACTTTTGCAACGAGTTTAGAATCAAATTTTTCGTGGATCGATCAAGCCTAATAGTCACCTACAGGACTGAGTAAGATTGTTTCCCTTAAGCTTTAATTGGTTGATGGATAAGATTTTTATTTCCTCCATGCTGTATGACATTTATAGTGCCAAACATTCCTAGAGGAAGGCAATATGAAGCAACCTGATCAAATAAGCTTTTCCTTAGTAAGTAAAATTATTTTGAACCTTTTAGAAATCACTTGAATGTTTCTACCCAAATGCATCTAGGAATGTTTGTCTTTCACTAGCATCCATAATTTTAATATTTGTGGCCAAACATCAAATTCTATTTTTCTTTGTTTAAAAAAATGCTAGGGGTAGTTGATGAAGTCTTATTTGGTCTCTTCTTAGGTCTTATACTTTCAGAAATTCAGGAAGCGGCTGCTGTTTACTTCTCCTGTTTTAGAAAGGCACTGTAAGATCAGTTAGAACAGAATCTTGCTCCCCCTCTCCCAAGCCAAGCTTTGTTTGTTGTATAGTTTTCCTTCACTTTCTTTGTAATGCTGATGCTTCTACAAGCTTTCAGTTAGAATGAGAAAAAAGTGATGGGCTGGGAGACATGTAAAGCATTTGAAAAAGGAACCTCGCTTTCGTAGGCTTTGTTAACAGAAATGTGCTTGCTTATATTCATCTGGAAAAACATCCTCCTACATCAGGCATGGTCAAACTTCAGTCCTCCAGGTGTTTTGGACTTCAATTCCTAATAGATAGAAAAATGGCTGTGATTTCTGTCCCCCCTTCTCCACTGCCATAAAATCCAGATTATCAAAGCAGATAATCCCCATTATTTACTTTTAACTGGATGTATGAGTCTACATTGCCATATAATCCAGTTCAAGGGAGATAATCTGGATTTTATATGCCTGAAGTTTGCCCATGCCTGTTGTATATGCTACCATGCACTTCTGGGTCTGACTTGAACCAGTTAGAGGCATCAAAATAAAATTACAATATGATATGCAAGACCCATCTTGTGCTGTAGTTACTGGATATCATGAATTGCAATAAACTAGAGCTGGATTGGGGCCTTTGATGATCAAGGTCTTCACCTGTGCAAAGAAAGCAAATGTACGATTTTCCAACATTTCAAACAGCTGGGTACTGATTTAAAACAACAGCCCTGTTACTTCATCTAATAATCTGGCTCATTCTGCACAAGTTTTTGTCTGGTAAAAGATACTGTTTGCTGCCTAAAGGCAAAAAAATTGTTTTAAGAACAGTACTTTATAGAAAAAAAATATTGTACATATTTTCTAAGAGGGGGTGTCATTTCTAAGGACAGGAAAAGTTATTATGGTGGTTCAATCGCACTTTCCCACAGGGATTTTAAACTGTAGTAGAAAGCACTGTTCTTAATTAGAGATACAAGGGACCATTAAAGTAAACTGTTATTGAAATCAATTAGGTAAACCTGCCTGGACAGCTGTACTCCAAGGAGCAGTCAATCTGAGTTCTTTATAGAAAATGCTCTAAGTTCACATACTGTATCACCTGGCAATGCTTTCTTCTTCTTCTTCTTCTTCTTCTTCTTCTTCTTCTTCTTCTTCTTCTTCTTCTTCATAAACTTTAAGTATAGAAGCTTCTATTTTCTAGTCACGTTCCTCTTGAGAACCATTAGAACCATAAAGTGCAGGACATGCTTTTGTACAAGCTTAGCCTTTCTGTTAATGGACTATGTTTGTCTTGGTCAGATGACTAGTGAGCAGTTCAAGTTCATGTAAAAATAGCTTAGATTAAACAGAAAACCTAGTAAATCAGTTCTTATGTGGACTGTGAACATGAAAACATATTGGCAGACAAATAAAGTCTTCCAATAGTTTACAGGCAGATGGCTTATTTCTGGAAGCTTATCTAGTGGAATCTTTTTTACTAACTTAGTTGGGGAGAGTAGCTGCTACTCCACCTAGGGCCTCATCATAAAGGACAGGTGAAGTGTCCCACTTTATCTGGTATCCAGGAGAAAAGAGAGAGGCAGCAGGGCGAATCTGTCCTATACAGAAGATATTATAGTAGCCTAGTCTGATCATTTCTAGTGGATAGGTTCATTTTCTCTAGGGACCTCATCATATTTACTGAAATCGGCATCCTAGGATGCTTCCACAGCATCTTCAGGATGGAGACCCACACTGGCCATCACATGATGTCATGTGTCAGGAGGCTCCACACCTAACCAGGGTGAAAGCATCACCCAACATGGGAGCCAGTACGGGACCTTGTTGGGAGGGCAACACTTTCCCTACATCCAGTTTTCTCTCAGCAAAGTTTTCCCCATCACATTGGGCTAAAACCAGATATATGTGCTAATTTTAGCCCAGGTCACCCACAGAGCCAGCCGGCTCCCATTACAGGATTCTGTGCCCAGAGCCGGCCCTAGGTATTTTTCAAGTGTAGGCGAACAGAATTTTGCCCCCCCCCCCAACAAACCAATCACTGAAAAATAAAAGTGTTGGATAAACGAAAATGTTTGATAATAAGGAGGGATTAAGGAAAAGCCTATTAAACATCAAATTACATTAAGATTTTACAAAATAAGCACTAAAACATCATGTTTTACAACAAATCAACAGAAAAAAACAGTTCAATACCTTGCAGAGGCAGGCCGCAGGAGACAGGAGTTGCCTCGATGGCACCCCCAACAAGATGGCACCACAGGCAACTGCCTAGTTGGCCTGGTGGTTGAACCACCTCTGGCTGTGCCAGCTCTGTGGGTGGAGGAGGGTGAAGACAGCACATGCTGCCTGCAAGGCAACAAGGGAGAGTTCCCATGTTGCGATACAGACTATGAGGGGAAGCCACACAGTTAGGTTTCTCCATGTGATTGCCCTCCTTTAGGATGTGGGGCATGGGGTGCTGGATTCATCCGTAGCAAAATGGAGCGCCGCCACTGCCGCCGCCTGCCAGAGGTATGATGAGGTGGTATGATAAGGCGTTTACTGTAGTGTTTTAGTTTTAGTTTAGCTCTAAGCTATATATTCATGTGTATCTTATATCTATATAATCTATAATATATTTTTGTTCAATTTTCTCTCTTGCTTTTGTTTGTGCTTTCTGTTTATTTTAATTGTGAAAAATCAATCTATCTGTCAATTTAGAAAGTTCAATTAAATATACAAATTGCTATATTGATGTCATGCTAGTCTTATTTTATTTTTCAAATTTTTACTTATACATATTCCTGATTTTAATGACATCTTGGAGAGAATCCAGAAGCAGGCAAAGATATCATCCAGCAGCTCCCATATATCTGTTGTCCACATGACATTTTGAGATGGAGGTCAGGTTGGAGAGCTGTAGACTTTCAGAAGCCTGTTGTTGTTTTTCCCATCTGCCTTTCCACTGATGATGGTTAAGAGGCTATAGATTTCTGGGTTCCACACACTCACTTGCTGTGTATCAGAAAGATGGTTAAGGGTCAGGGAAGAATATAGTTTCATCACCTGACAGCTGTCATAGCCATTGTATGCTATTAGAACACTACCTACAATAAAGATCATTTCCATCTTCTCTATAGGTTTTTAAGCAAAGGCTGGATGGACATCTGTCAGGGGTGCTTTGATTGTGTGTCTCTGCACGGTAGAAGCGGGTTGGACTCAATGGTCCTTGTGGTCTCTTCCAACTATGATTCTATGATTCTACCTGGTTGCTGTTGCACCTCCTGATTTGGATGAAACAAGTGAAAATGGAGTAAAAGTAGCCTTTGAGGATAAAAACTGAAATAAACTGAAAAGGCTGGTTGAAGAGGAGTTAAGAGGATTTTGTTCATCATAGTTTTGGCACACTGAAAAAGTCTTTTTTAATTTATTTCCTTATCCATCCAAATATTCTTTCTACTCCTTAGTGATTGGGTACTAAAGGAAGCTTGGGTCACCTATCAGATATTTAATAAAGTTATGGCCTGTTTAACTCCAGTATCCTATATTCATTAAAGACTATTCTTAGAAATAATGTCCAAATACTATTTGCAGATAGTATCTCACTATTTTTTTTTATGAATTTGCACTGATTATTTCTAGCGAAACATCAAAAATAACTTAGAACCATGTTTTTTTTTACAAAAATTAAATACCAGCATGAATCTTTTGGTTATATTTTTTACCACCAATCTACATTTATTTATTAAATGTGCAAAATGTACAATTAGAGCAATTATAGTGCATTTTAATCAACTCTTTGTTTTAAATCTAAGGGGATTCATTTGTTATTTATGGGGTACAACAGCTATGCATGCTGTAATAACAATGTATAATTAATAATGCATCAATGCATCTTTAACACCCTTTTATCCAAAGGAGGTTTGATCTAAAACCCTAATTAAACAGAGCATAGCATTTGATTTTGGCTTACAAGGGGAAAGAAATATGAAGAGTGAAGAAACTGTAGCAGAAAGAGGAAGCCAAAGGCATGATGATTGTCATATTTTAATGACCTTGAACAAAAAAAGTAGTAAATTTCTATTCAAATATATTATGCCATTCTCTGTAACAGTAGCAATTATTACATGTGTTAACTCTGGACATATTTAAGTGATGAATTTCCTGCATTGGCAGTAAGTTGGACTAGATGACCCTACAAGTTTCTTCTAGCTTTACAATTTATTTAATTCTATGATATGGTATGCTCCTTGGTGTATAAATTATTCAACCTGCTCCTCTATAGATCCCCTCAACTTCACAGATTTTTCATTATGTTACATGCACAAGGGCCTTAATCACACAAAGCTGCTATCCAATGACAGTCATGTGACTAGTGAGAGCAAATACATATCCTTGTTATATCATACTTTTCTCTATTCATACAATAGTGCCTATCCAAGCCCCACAGTCATATGTCCACACACTCTCATAACTTTGCCTTGCCACATTTCAGCTGCTTCGTCATTTTTAAAATTATTTTTTAAAAATAATTATGCCATTACAACACTGAATAACCCCAAATTACTTTAAAGTTAAAAAAAACTTTCAATAGCAAGGGGAAGTAGGAGAGACAAAATCTCACTCCCTGGTTTGACTTCAGTGCTTGCATGCTGAGACAGAAGGGGAATAGTCTAATGGTGGTGGGAATGTTGCAGAAATGGCCACTCTTGACAGATTTTGCTTGCCAATAGCACGGGACAGATTAATTCTGAGGAGGAGACCGGGATGTACCACATTGTGCAGCAGGGACCATCACAAAAGTTGATGACCTTGCCTCAATACTGATTTATCCTCCTCATGTAATAGTCCTAGGAATCTGTGCCCAATAATGCCTTATAGCCAAAATAAAGATCCAGTAAGTAGTACTATTGCCACAAAGTAGTTGTCTTCATATTTCTTACTTCTTGAGCATTAATAGATTTCTGATTGATAAAGCTTGAGGAAGCTCGACTAAGTAATACTCTTTCCAACTCATTATCACTGGGGCAAGATTGCTGTATGTGAGAAAATAAAGGAATGTGGAAATTCCAACACAAGAAAACAAGATAATGGAATGTTTGTATTGGCAGAAATAGATACATTGTTTATTTTGATAAGAAGAAAAATCATTGCGGAGTTTTATGAAAGAATTGGGAACTATTTTCTGTTTTCTAGGAAAGAGGAGAGAATATATTAATGATGAGATCTGGGAATTCCAAGTGTGAAATAACATGAATATGGGGAAGCAGGATTTAGTATCACATATACCATCTAGGAAAGTTGGAATCAACATTTATTTCATTTTGTCTTTATATTTTCTTTTTCTTATTTTTTGGTAAACAATTACGTATGTATTTGTTTTAGTGTTAGTTTTAAGTTTGTGCTTTAGCAGTGATTGGTAATATATGGTGCATTTTTCTTTTACATACATTATTTTAATTATTGTATCGAGATTTTAGTTTATGAAATAACTGTGCAAGAGATTTGATAGTCCATTAAATTCCTACAGTGAAATAAAGAGAGCAGACACAAGAACATGGAGCTAAAGCTAAAGGGTCAGTTCTTGACCTATTTATTTAGTTTTTTACTTGAATATTTGAAAGAAATTGTAAGGAAGAAACTATTTGGGGTTGTAAACCACCTAGTAGGTAAGATCTCTGAGCCAAGTTTCACTCCCTCTGACCACCTCCAGGGACCATCCTTGGGCCAGCACCAAAAAACTCTTGAGGGCCACCCAAAATATTTGGCTGAACACCTAGTGTGATCTTAACTGGAAGGCTGTCCTGAGGACATTCCAAACCACAGAGTTTTTTAAGAGTAAGAAAACATTCTAGCCCCAAGGGGAGCCCCCTTTTACAGCCCTTCCCCACAGCCACAAAACCTAGAAATATTGTTATGGAAGCCCGTCTTCACCCACAAAGGGCGGAGAAGTGTCTACCAGAATTATTTAATTTTTAACATGCTATGTCAATCTGTTTTAAATGATAAACCATTCTAAGACAATTACAACACCCAGCCAAAACAGTGTGAGTAGGCGAAAAAACAAACAAACAAACAAAAACACCAAGAGATACTTGGAGGGAAGGGGGAGATTCCTACCTGGCCCTAATGTGACCAGTCTGTACTCATATTGTCAATAGGATGGAAGGGAGGTTCATGCTTCCAATAAAGGAAGGAGGCTTAGTGTTAAATAGGCTCTCTTTCCACTCCTCACCATGTGACTAGGGCTGATGAAGCCAACCAGTTGCAACCAATGCAAACCTCCGTCTTGGGGGTCTTCAAATACCCCATCAAGCCTAGTCTGTGTGTGTGTGTGGGGGGGGGGGGGCAAATTCCTGTCCCCTCAGTTCTTGGTTCTACACTTTTTCTACTGTTCTTCAGTGGAAAGAGACTAGTTTGACTTCTCTCTGGAATAACTCACACCATCTGAGTAGAGCATAAATTCTCATTGCTGATGAAAAACTGTATTCATCATCCTTGCTGCATTCAACACCCTTCCTCTTTTGGGACCCATAAATTTAGCAGCATCTATTATATGCAAACCCTTAACTATATAACAACACTGTTGCCTTTTGATTTTGGTCTTCAGTAAAAATTTCTGCACCACTAATTTAGATTGGCCACAAGGAAATAGGCTATATACCTCTCCCTGCCACCTCCCACCACCATATATATCTTTCATGAGTCTGTAAAAGAGATTGGTAGAATATCTCTAATTCTACATATATATGTATTCTGAATCTTGCAATATTTTCTTAAAATCTGTTTTCCAGACACTGATGGTGTCCTTAGAAAAGCCATGGTAGCAATTTTATAGATCTGATTTCTACTATATCTAATTGTGGAATAACACATATTGATATAGAACTTAAAACATGTAGTAAGGTGTACCTAAAACATTTAGCTATGCTCTTTAACAAATTACTTGTGACACAATTTTCATGTGACACATAAGAAGTTAATCTATGACTGCAGTATAATTTAGGAAAAGAAAAAAGCTCTTAGAAATCAAAAGATGTTCTCAAGGGATGTGATTAGACTTTTTTTAAAGACAGTGTTCTTGACTGTAAATGCTTTTAGCACGTAAACCAAAGGGGTGACATTGACACTTCAGTGTGTTTTGAGTGAGGAAGAATTCACAAGAGTAGGGTATTTGAGGTAATAAAAATTGAAAGGCTGGTACTGAGAAAATAATACCAGCATACTTTAAATCTAAAATTAACATCTGGTTAATAGGAGGACTATCAAATGTCAATATTTTCCTAAATTATTTTCTGATCAGAAGAAAATAATTGTCAGTTACATTTGTTTTAAGGCCTTGCTTTGTTCTACTTGGTGTGTGTGTGTGTGTGTGTGTGTGTGTACATGTGCAAGCTGAAATGCATAAAGGTTCCCTTGGGCAAACAAAAATATTATTTCAGTTGTCTTCATAACTTGTTACTAACGATAAATACCAATCCATTGAACAGACAGAAGAACACATTTTTTTATGGAAATCTAGGAGTACTGGTTAATTAAAGTTGTCATGACCTCACTGTCTCTCAGAAACCTTCTGAGATTATATAAACCACCGACTCCATCAGAAGTATCTTTTCTGTAAAATAGTTAACATGGAATTTGAAAAGCCTTATTCCATGTTCAAAGCAACTGAGTAGATGGGTAGAGATACTGTCTAATTTGTTTTCTGAATAGAAAACAACTAATGAGCAAAAAAAGTTTTCTGCATATAAAATGCTAAAATCAGACCAGAAAATGAGGTTTTCTGAGCAAAGATTTGAACCACATGTGAATTTCATGTAGAATAAGTTATGAACTCCAAAAATTCTTTTGAAATATTCGTCAGTGTATTTTTTCTTTTTACATATTTTCAAATGCAAGTTGAGCATCCCTTATCCAGAATTCTGAAATAACAAATACTCCAAAATCCAAAATGATCCACATGAATGCCTCAGGAAAAAGACACCTTTGCTTTCTGATGGTTCATTGTGTGCACACTTTGTTTATAGACGTTAAGCCTAGTCTGACTCTGGGGGTTGCTGCTAATCTCCATTTCTTTCTTTTTTTTATTCATGCTTTTATTAATACATAAAAAGTAAGGGAACACATTTCACAAAATGAACTAAGTAAAGAGAAAAAAAAAAGAAAAAAAAAGGGTACACCCACCCCTCCCCCCGCAAAAACGTCTTTGTAGCATCTTCCAGGTCCTCTGCTTAGCAGATTCATTTTTCTTCCTATCTATTCCTTTTCCAGCATTGAGAGAAATCCCAAGAGAAAGATTGGTTACCTATAGACAAATATTGAAAATGGACAATCAAGAACTAAGCCTCAAATCATATGAAGAAATTCAGCTGCTCATCTCCATTTCTAAGCCAAAGAGCCGGAGTTGTCCATAGACACCTCCATGGTCATGTGGCCAGCATGACTGCATGGAGCACCGTTACCTTCCTGATGGAGCAGTACCTATTGATCTACTCAGATTTGCATGTTTTCGAACTCTAGGTTGGCAGAAGTTGGGGCTAACAGCAGGAGCTCACCCCATTCCCCAGATTTGAATCACCGACCTTTTGGTCAGCAAGTTCAGCAGCTCAGCAGTTTAACTTGCTGCTCCACTGGAGGCTCCAACTACTTGCACCTTTAAACTTTAAAAATCATAGTTGAATTGATCAGGCTGGATTAAGATGGTTAAGAAACTAGAGTGGTTCAAAAATGAGAACCAATCTATGCATATGTGTGAACAGCTGGAGGAGTAGCAGGATAGAATATCAAATACTTAACTAGGTAATAGAAGAAAATACAAAGTACAAAAATATTATTCTCTCTCTCATACACACATAACATTTCTGGATACTTGCGTGTGAAAAAGATTCATATGCTTGGCCATCCAGACTTCTACTATTGTTTCTTAAAGAAAAATTGTAATAGAACTTATTACCTTAGAAATTAGCTTTCCTTGATTTTGCTTCTGCAGAGACGTTTATTTCATCTTCAAATTCATAAGTTTTATTTCTGCTGTCATTAGCACCAAAATATTTGTTGGTAGATTGAATGCTCATGTTCTCAGTTCTGAATTCTCTGCAATACAATCCAGTATTAAATGCCATTTTAAAATTTTATTAGTTTCATTTCCATCCTGCTCCTTCAACCAAGAAAATCTAGGTTGGTGCACATGGTTCACTGCACTTTACACTCACAACCACCTTTTCATGTGCATCAGACTGAGAGATTAAAACAACCTATATACTTATATCACACAGTGAGCTTTGTGTTTTAATGAAGACTAAAACTGAGATCTTCCATATCCTGGGGCATATCTACACCGAACATATAGCCTGGGGTGAGGGTAAATGGATTACATAGTGTTCACATGATACATGAAGCCAATTCACCCCCAATGCTGGGCAAGACTGCTTGATGTGGTCTTGCCCCATATTAGGTTAAGGTGGGGAATTCCCTGGGGCTTCCCTGATGCTCTGGACTATCCCTGCACTTTGGGGTAGTGTGAAGAGTTGTGACACATGACCATTCTACATGTTCACACGACCATCCCACTTTCCCTGGGGACAGGAAATGGCACATCATTGCTGTCTTGTTGCAATTGTAACAGCAGTGACAAACTTCCAAAATGTTCTTGGTCAAAGTTCATCACCTTTGCCAGTGATTGCAAAAGTGCCAGCATATCTTGGAGAGGGGAGGAGGGAAAGGAGGAGAGGGAGGTAAACTTGGCTATTTGCGAAATGGTGTGGAGATTGTCCTGCCCTTGGTCCTTTCCTTTCCAATCTCCTTACTCCCAATCACAAAACCTACTAGGCTCTAGAACTTACTGTAGTTGGTACAAAAGGGGGGAAAGCAAAGTTTAAATACTAGCAGTAGCACAATTTCGAAAGCCGAGATTACTATGAAGGAGACATGACTGGAAAAACAAAGTGGTGATAGCTTTGAAATTGTGGTATTCCTAATGATTAAATTAATTTTTAAAACTAACCATGCAAGTCTTATGAAGAAAGATCTTGGGAGAGAAATATCAATACTTAGTAGGCGACTGCCCAGAGGAATGCCTATAACTCCACATCACTGAAGTGATTCAACACAGACAAATTTGACAGATCCCATCCCACTTTCTCCCATTTCCACACAAATCATGAGCTCAGAAGACCATTTCCCCATCTTCTTCCCCCCTAAACTCTTTTAAAACAGTTCCCTAGTGAAGCATCATGGATGATAGGTGGAACTCTGTTGAGTTG
Organism: Anolis carolinensis; assembly: GCF_035594765.1. Taxonomy (NCBI): domain Eukaryota; kingdom Metazoa; phylum Chordata; class Lepidosauria; order Squamata; family Anolidae; genus Anolis; species Anolis carolinensis. The sequence goes on from NC_085843.1 coordinate 106,568,826, forward strand.
TTTGATTGGGGGGGGGGGGGGTTGTGTGTGATGAAGTCCTTACAGAGATAAGGAACAAGGCATTGACAATACCACACTGGGTACAGCTAGTAAGGGGCATATGTTCACAGTGGAAACATCTCTGAGTTGCACAAATGCATATCCTCCTGCTACCACTTTGTTACTTAAACCATGCACTCACCTTGGATTATGGGAGCACTGGCCCTGTTTGTATAATCAGACACTAGATGGGCAAAGATCTTCCACCAAGGCAGCCTTATATATTTATATAAATCTTGTATAGGAGGAGCTTGTCAAGGTTTTAGATCATTTACCCATGTTTACATTTTCATTACATTTATTTAATTCAGCCACAGACCAATTGGAAATTCAATAGCTTAAGATGTGCATGGATCACACTGTCATTGTTTACAGAGGCATGTCAGTTAGATAACAAGTTACGTGTTTTAAAAGCTTCCTCAAGATAAATATTTTTGCCATAGATTTTAATTGCTAATATTCATGCAACCATGAAATAAATTACAGGTTGGTCTTGTGTGATTTAAACTCAGTATGAGATCTGCCAGAAACAAAAGAAATGTTTCTCAGTTGGGTTTCTTTCTGCATCATTTACTCCCTGCAGTTTAGTGCAGATTAATGTGCTTAGAGACTGATTGCCCTAATTACTCTGCCCTGCTGCCTCACTATATTATGCAAACAAATGCTCAATATGGGTCAAAAGAAAGGAAGGACCAGGCTGGGGCTATTTAGAGTATCTTTCTGAAGCTGTGGGCTACATGAAAAATCTCTGGGCCCCACTTGAATAAGTGGAAATATTTAAAATATTATGTCATATTGGAATAAAGGGAGCTGTAGAAGGGGAAGGAATTTTCTGAATTATTCTATAGTGCTTGCTTTACCATCATTATCAACAATTTTCAGGTATATTTCAACTTGCTGATATTCTTAAACTGAGGTTCCCACAGCTAAACACATAGTTCAGATGGGCTGAGTAGTATTGATGAATGGTACTGTTGATCTGGGTGCTATAGGTCTGCTTTTTTGGGTACATTTTCCTAAAATTTAAGTAGTATTACCTATTTACACTTTATCTCTTTTTTTAAAAAAAAAACCCACAAAACATAGATTTTTTTCTTTTTTTAAAAATGTGGTTTAATTTTCTTTATTGTTTTTATGTTATCTATATTTTTTACATCATGTATAGCTGAAATCAATGAAAATTGATTCATTTGAAATATAGTTCTAGAGAATAATTTTATGGATACTGAAGATTGCCAAAATGACTGATGGGTCCAAGAGCACAGAAATCCTGAACTCGCTCTAGAAATTAAAACAATACAACTGAAGCTTATACTTTGGCTATATCATGAGAACAGGATATCATTCTGGCTTCCCAGAGAAGAAGGGAGTTCCAGAGTCAAGGGGCAGCCACTGAGAAGGCCCGATCTCTTGTTCCCCCCAACTGAACTTGAGATGGAGGGGGGACCAAGAGAAGTGTCTCTCCTGAAGATCTCAGGGCCTGAGCAGGCTTCTACAAGGAGATGCGGTCAGCCAAATAACCTGGACCCAAGCCATATAGGGATTTAAAGGTCATAATCAGCACTTTCTGGGCCCACTTTGAATTGGGCCCAGAAACAAACTGGCAGCCAGTGGAGCTGTTACAACAGGGGGTTGTCTGCTTCCTGTAGCCAGTCCCAGTCAGCAACCTGGCTGCAGTTCTTTGGACCAGCTGAAGTTTTTGAATACTCTTTGAAGGAAGCCCCACATAGAACATGTTACAGTAATCCAGATGGGATGTAACTAAGCATGTAACACCATGGCCAGATCTGGCCTCTCAAGGAATGGGTGCAGTTAGCACACAAAGCCCCTTCTGGCCACTGCAGAAACCTGGGTCTCCAAATTTAATGCTTAGTAGAGGAGTACACCCAAACTGTGGACCTGTGTCTTCAAGGGGAGTGTAACCCACATCTCTTCCCAAAAGAGATAAAAGAAATCATATCATGGTGGAAAGGACTGGTTTGTTTACCATTTTATGATACAGAGTTTCACTTGCACTTTATTATCAGCCTCGCCCATGTAGTATACTGTACATGCCCTTCCCAGCCTTCTCAGCTCTGAACTCAACCACTATGCCTGACTATTGATTAGTTGTTATTGAGTTCATGTTTGATAATGTTTTTTATATGTTTTATATGGTATTTTATTGTACTGTAAGGTATTTTATGTTGACATATTTGTAATCTTGTTTTTGGGCTTGGTCCCCATGTAAGCTGCCCCAAGTCCCTTCAGGGACATAGGACATAATATAAGAATAAAGTTTTATTATTATTATTATTATTATTATTATTATTATTATTATTATTATTATTATTATTCACTCATTCTGGATCACCAACACTGATAACAACACTTGCTTCACACTGGCATTTCACCTCTGTCTGAAGAGCAAGAGCAAGAAGGGTAGGTGTTGTCGGCCTGTTGTAGATTCTTTAGGCTTTAGTATGGGAAAGAAAGGGTCAGAATTTCAGGAATCACTGGAATGGCTACAAGATCACATTGCAGATGGTAGCAAATCTATTTTCTTTAGGGCTTTTTAATGCATCTATTTCACTCAGTAGGGGATGAGTCATTATTAGGTTCACTGTAAGAGTGAGCAGCAGTTTGCTAGGAGGAGAGTGTTACTATCTATGCAATTCTCATTGCACCTTTCACCAGAAAAATTCAAAGCTTATTCAAGTTATTATTTTGGATTATAAATTTCAGAATCCTTCTACCTGAAACCATGTTGGTAAAAGGGATGCTAGGCTTCAGATTTTTTTTTTAAAAAAAGTAACTTCACTATGCTGTAACTACACCATCTTAAGTTATATTCTCAGTTACATTTGTGGCCTGATTAATTCTAGCCTTTGGTGTCCACTTCTTCATTTCTGTCTCTTTGCAACATATTGGTTTCAAAAAGACTGCGTGTTGGCTGTGAATTACAAAGGCTCCATGCCAGTTCATTATTCCTATCTTTCAATCATAAAAAGGTTGGATACTATTAATATGCTCTTCACACATACTGAATGCCAGAAATAATCCTTGTGTTAAATCAATCTCCTGTTTTATTCATAGTCTCTGGTTTCATATTATTTCTGTGGCTTAGGGGAAAAATAACAACACAAGCACCCCTGCTACTCAGGGAAATAATCCAAAAATAGTGTGTTGTTTGTTTTAACGAAAACAGATAGCTCAAATAGTATGATCCTGGTCAATGAAATGGGAAGGATCTATATTTAATGCAAATTAATAGGTTTTAAAGTAAGAAGCAAACACCTTAAATCCACACTAAGTTGTTCTGACTGCATCCCAAATTCTGCCTTATACTGTAGTTGGAACTGCAACAAAAGAATTTCTACTGATGCTGAAAATAAATATGTTTCTCAGTGTTTATGAGATGTTTAAATACAACTTTAGATCATAATGCCTAAGTAGATCTTATCTTACAGTTACTAACCATAATTATGAATATTCTACATATTAATGATGATCAAGAAGGATTCAAAGAAACAAACAAAAATATTTTTGTCAAATTACAGAAAAATTAGAATCCAATTTTAGCATTGTTATTCAAAAGTGAGTCTCATTTTTTTTTCAATGGGATTTACTGGTATCCTTGAGATTACTGTTTTCTTTAGGTGGCAGCCTGAGGAATAATCCTGAACAACTCCCATTTCAGGGGAAAATGAACGGGTGATACTGAGGAGCCTGAAAAATTCACACTTGTTCGTGGTTGTTTGGTCCTCTTCCCCCAACTGGGATACTTCAAAGATTCAATGCAATCTTTTCTGTGACTGTATCTACCTAGGATTATTGCCATAACCTGGGGTTCAGGGTAGGAATGGAGTGATCCTTTTCTACTTACTCCATGCTGCCTTTTCAGAGAGGAGCAACTGATTTACTTTTGACAAGCTTCATTTATGAAACTAATATTACTGCATATTTACACAGTGTGTGGCAAGGAGGGGCCTGTGTGTGTTCTTTGGTAAGCACCTTGAGAGGTCTGCAGGATGAAATACTGCCTCTCAAACCAACTGGAGTTTTTTTTTTGGGGGGGGGGGATTTGAACAGCTGTACTATATTCAAAGTCTGGACAACTGTGGTGATACACAACTATCATGCTCCTCTTGATACACTAGCTTGGACACTAGTGTACCAATCTGGGCAATCTACACAGTTTTACATGGAGCTAGCTTTTTCTGAGATGATAGCAGAAACAAATCCCAATTTTCAGCTGAAGATACACGTGCTTGCACTGTAAGAAATTCACTGAAACTAACAAGAACCATGCTGTAGTTCTGTCTGTTAAGAGTTGTGTCCTCTTTGGTTCATTGATCCAAATCAACACTTATATAAATCCCCCTGAATCTAGAACCCACTGTAGGTTCTGTTATATAGTTTCCATATTTTTCTTGATGTAAAGATAAATTTTGAAGTTCAGGATCTCATCATTGCAATCCCTTCACTTATGCATGTCCTATTCAAGAGAGTGAAAACTTACAAGAGCTATGTTGTTTCCTATCAACATACCAGTTCTAACAGGTGTGTGTGTATGTGTGTGTGCATAGATTTTGGAAAAATTATTTTAGGAACTCCTGGTCCAGTGTCTGATAGCATCTTCCACTTCATATGCTTCATCAAAGTGCTATCCCTGAAGGCTTTCCTTCATCCAACCAAACAAGTTAAAGTCTGAATGCACCAGGTCAGAGCTGTAAGAGAGATGTGGCAGTACACCCCATTTGTGCAACTACCTGTGATGTTGCCAAAGTGGTGTGGGGTCATGCATTATTGTAATGTATTTCATTCAACTGTTTTTGTGGTGTTTTTCTTATAGATAGCTTCTCAAAGTTTTAGAGCAGGGGTCGTCAAACCTTTTAAGAGGAGGGCTGGTTCACGGTCCCTCAGACTTTTGGGGGGATGGATGAACTATAGTTTGAAAAAAAAATGAGCAAATTCTTATGCACACTGCACATATCCTATTTGTAGTGCAGAAAACCATGAAAGAACAATGCAATATTTAGAACAAAGAACAATTTTAACCAACATAAACTTACCAGTATTTCAGCGGGGAGCATGGGCTTGCTTTTGACTTTTGATAGTCAATAGGACTGTAGTCTTTGTGTATCTTCAAGTCGTTTCAGACTTAGGACAACCCTAAGTCTAAATTTTAGGGCAGGGAATGACCTTGGAGGGATGCATCTGGCCCACATGCCTTAGTTTGGGGACCCTGTTATAGAGTGATGCAATGTTTACACTGGCAATGAGATCTGGGCATACCCATATAAACCAAAGAACAAAAATCAGTCTGTGGCATGGCAGCACTCCACCTCCTCTAGATCAAAGACATTCAAAAGCTAGCACTCATAACATAACATCATGATGGATGTCTTCTGGAAATACAAGGGGGTGATTTTGCTTGATTTCTTCTAGTGTCGGGCAACAATGAACAGTGACTGCTACATTGTATCACTCCAGAAATGTGGGGAAACCATTCATAATAAAATAGCACAGAAACAATGGAAAGCACTACCATTCTGACATCTCCAATTTCTTTTGAGCTTACCTGCAATCTTTATAGCAGGTATCTTACACCTCTTCTCCTATCGAAGCACGTTGACGTTCTTGTTTGGTGCAGAATAACCATATTCAGTTCAAAATTGATCAGAAATAGAGTTGTATATTTGGTGCACTGTACATAATTGTGTGCTGCACGTGGTTGTGGCTTTCCGTTGCCATGGTTATTCAGGATGTGCATTTGATTGTCCAATGCTAGTATTCAATATGTAGGCAATGGTGTGTGAATGCCATCTTCTTCCATGAGTGTAACATTACACTCCATCTTATCAGTGTAAAACCTTGGTGGATGTTATTGTCTCTGCTAATCAAAAAGTCCTGACAGACTGATCCTGCAAGCCCTGGATTCTCTTTGCTAATGCATATGTATAGCTATCATTATGGTATATATCATACATATATTTCCTGTATGTGCTTCAGAATGGAGTTTGAATATTTGTGATAAATTTACAGGCTGTTTTATTTTATTATTTAAAAAACAAAGTTTGTTTTCATTAGATAGAAAACTTAATAATAGGGAGCACTGGTGCAGAAAAGTGGAGAGAGCTTTGTTGAAAACAGCTTTGATGCATGGAGCAAGGTCTCTGTTTCAATCTTCCTGTCCCCCTCCTCACAATTTCCAAATCACTGAAGGGAGAGGGCTATTCATATTGCTATGAAATGTTTACTGACATACACACAATGGCACATATCCTAACCTTTAGCCAGTCTTTGATTGGGTGATCTCTGCCAATGCATCAAGGGAATGACTCCTCGGCAACGAAATTAAATTCTGTCATATTCAGTTGTTTGGTTCCACAGTGTGGGAAACTAATCAAAAACTATATGCATTTTTAACAGAAATCATGAAACAGTGAAATTCATGGAATCAAAGTAAAGTACGAAAAGAATAGTGCTGGTTTACAGATTATTCCCCTCCCCATCTCTTGCTTGGTTTTGACATATTCCACATAGAGCTTGCATGGAATTGCTATTCTGGCTAATAAAAATTGTTTTTCTTTTTCTTTTTGATGAATCATAGAATCATAGAATCATAGAATAGTAGAGTTGGAAGAGACCTCAAGGGCCATCTAGTCCAACCCCCCGCTAAGAAGCAGGAAATCGCATTCAAAGCACCCCCGACAGATGGCCATCCAGCCTCTGCTTAAAAGCCTCCAAAGAAGGAGCCTCCACCACGGCCCGGGGGAGAGAGTTCCACTGCCGAACAGCCCTCACAGTGAGGAAGTTCTTCCTGATGTTCAGGTGGAATCTCCTTTCCTGTAGTTTGAAGCCATTGTTCCGTGTCCTAGTCTGCAGGGCAGCAGAAAATAAGCTTGCTCCCTCCTCCCTATGACTTCCCCTCACATATTTGTACATGGCTATCATGTCTCCTCTCAGCCTTCTCTTCTGCAGGCTAAACATGCCCAGCTCTTTAAGCCTCTCCTCATAGGGCTTGTTCTCCAGACCCTTAATCATTTTAGTTGCCCTCCTCTGGACGCTTTCCAGCTTGTCAGCATCTCCCTTCATCTGCGGTGCCCAAAACTGGACACAGTATTCCAGGTGTGGTCTGACCAAGGCAGAATAGAGGGGGAGCATGACTTCCCTGGATCTAGACGTTATTCCCCTATTGATGCAGGCCAAAATCCCATTGGCTTTTTTAGCTGCCGCATCACATTGTAGGCTCATGTTTAACTTGTTGTCCACGAGGACTCCAAGATCTTTTTCGCACACACTGCTGTCAAGCCAGGCATCCCCCATTCTGTATCTTTGATTTCCATTTTTTCTGCCGAAGTGAAGTATCTTGCATTTGTCCCTGTTGAACTTCATTTTGTTAGTTTCGGCCCATCTCTCTAGTCTGTCAAGATCGTTTTGAATTCTGCTCCTGTCTTCTGGAGTGTTAGCTATCCCTCCGAGTTTGGTGATGAGAATGTGCCATGAACTGATTTTAGATGGAAATGTTTATGGAACAAGTCTAAAGGTGAAGATGGTAAGCAGGTTGGCAGTGGAAATAGAATTAAGTGGGTCAATAGAAGGGACTACGTTTCTCTCCCACTTATGGCCTTGAGAGTTGCCTAGGAATAATGTAACATGTAGACACAAAACAGACACAAATTTTGAGTACACCCAAACCATATTGTAAAGCAGAAAACGAATAAACCAAATATATCATTATAAGTATGCATTATTTCAAGGAATCAGATAGATTGAAATTCTGGAGCACAATTCTAAGGGATGCTTATAACTTATCAAGCCCTGTATGGTTTAGGCTATCTGATGAACTTTGTCTGTCATATGAGCATGCCCAAGCTTCTTGGGGGAGGCAGTCCTCTCTATCCTACTGTTTCACATGGGAATATTTGGTGGGAACATAGAACAAGAACCCCTATATGGTTGTTCACACACACTGAAACTCATTCCTCAAGAAAGTTAGGATGGTTCTTTCTTTGCCTTTTTGGCAGCAAATTAAAAGATTTATATTCCAGTAAACATTTGGGAATTGATTGTTAACAAAGAAACATTTTTATGATGATGTATTGCTTTTAATCTTTGCTTTAAAGTAATATTTGAACAGTGTACTTCTGTTAATGCCCTGCCCAACTTACCAGGCAGGGACGTTGCAGCAGCTGGCGCACCTCACCTACCATCCTCTCTTCGGGGTTCTCCTTCCCAGGAGCCCCACGCTCTGTGCTTTTTGGCACACTCGGTTGGGCAGCCAATTGGGTTAGCTCCAGCCTGCGCCTGGATCAACTGCACACAGGCCTCTGCTTTGTTCTGCCAGTGCAGATAAAGCAGGGGCAGACTAGCACTGGGTGCCAGTCGCCTCTTGGCTGTCTCATCCTTCCCACCCTGAAATTGTATCATTGTATGCATTTATTGTTCAATTGCTCAGCATTTTCTTTCGTCACAACTTGGGGGCGTGTGGCATGGGCCCTGAATCCAGTTTGTGTACCTCCCCCCTTTATTGGCGAGGGGGATTGTCCTCGTGGCTAAGGGGTAAGGCATTCCTGGTGTCCCAGGCCGGAACTGCCAGAGACCCCTACTGCTGTGAAGTGGCATCAGTCAGCATTGGGCTGTCTGATTCTTGATCCAGGACCCATGCATGGCTGCCAACCCTGTTTCTCATTGTAACCAATAAATAAGTTGTGGCTATCCCAACCCTTTCCTTGTGGGTTCCTGGTGGGGGAAGGTTGGTCGCCACTGCCCACGCAGTTAGCTTAACACTGATTTCACTTCAAAATTTGTATGTTCTTATTATACTTCTTTTTCTACATAATTGCATTTAAGCTTTTACTAAATAAAAACTAAAATATTTAAAACTGACATATAAGCATGAGTAATGTTCATATCATCAGCCAAACAAATGAAAGTCTAAGGGCATCATATCAATGCATTTCTAATAGGTTTCAGCTACTCTACCAGGCTGTTGTAACCAAGCTGACCAGATTGGTTACCAGCTAAGTATGTCTTTTGAAGAAGAGTTTTAAAGCAGGGTTTGAGAAGCCAACTCTTGGGCATGTTTTCTTTGCAGATTCCTACATGGGAAGGAATTGGATTCTTTACAGCTTCCATACAGTGGATTTATAATTTTACCAGTAGGAACTGATTTTCCTGCCTTCTCCACTGTGAAACAACCGTATAGTACAGTGGTTCTCAACCTGTAGGTCCCCAGGTGTTTTGGCCTACAACTCCCAGAAATCCTAGCCAGTTTACCAGCTGTTAGGATTTCTTGGAGTTGAAGGCTGAAACACCTGGGAACCCATAGATTGAGAACCACTGGTATAGTGGTATTCTATTTTCTATTGAATCCAGAAAATTGTAAAATAATTTGGAAATCTGTACACATATATACACAAATACTTTTTGATGAACAGTTTTAGTTTCCAGTGAACTCTTTCTCTCTCTCTTTCAGAAACCTAAATACCTGGCTACAGACCAAATGGTTGCATATTTTCTTCATGATCAGAACATCCAAAATTTCAAAAAACAATGTTGTTTATACAGGTGATGGTTTCAGATTATTGTGCCTTTCCTGTTCATCTCAGTTTAACTGGAGAAAGGGATATCACACATGTGTTATCTTCATATTTTGATGGTAAATTAATATGAGACTTTTTTTGGACCCAATACATTTTGTGGGACAAAAAATATCTCAATGGCAAATGTAATAATTGGTTAGAATCATTTTTCTACCAGCTGTTTTTTATCCATAACAATGGAGCCTGTGTGGCACAGTGGGCTAAACGCTTTTCTGGCAGGACTGATGATTTGAAGGTTGGGTTGCTGGCCTGAAAGTTGCCAGTTTGAATTCAACCCGGGGAGAGCATAGATGACCTCCCTCTATTAGCTCCAGCTCCAAACGGTGACATGAGAGAAGCCTCCCACAAAATCTCAAAACATCCAGGTGTCCCCTAAGCAACGTCCTTGCAGACGGCCAACTCTCTCACACCAGAAGCAACTTGCAGTTTCTCAAGTCACCCCTGACATGAAAAAAATCAATAACAATAAAAATAAATGTACAAAAGAAGGCAATTGGAATTCAGGTACATTTTATAAAATTCTTGAGGCAATGATATTTTAATATGCTTCCTTTCCAGATCTAGTTTTGCAACAAAACCTGACTCTGGGGTGTTAAATTGTCCCCTCTGTCTGAGAGTTCAAATATCCTTTCCAAAAATCTTGAGAATATTAGTCAGTATATATTATTTCCTGATAAAAATGTAGCTAGCATTACATCACTGTCCTCTTCTCTCTGACCCCCCCTTCCCTCAGTCCCTGCAACAAATATTCCAGCCTCTTATAAAAAAAACAACAGAGAACTTGGATCTCAAATATAAATGTAAATGCCTAGGTACCAGATGGAGATTTCTGCAAAGATACATGCACTACTGCTGGTTTAAACTGTAGAACAAAACATATGTAACAAGCTTCAGTATTTCTTCAGAGTAGTTTTGAAAGATCTCAAAATAGATTGCAAGCCTGAAATTTAATCGGTTTCTCCAAGCAATAGCAGCATTCAGCATTCTAGAAATCTGGCAGCTTGGCCTGGCAGTTTTTCCCTTACCATCTGCCCCATCTTCGGATCTGCTGTAAGAAAAACACAATTCACCTACTAAGGGCATCTCACCCCCCCCCCTCCCAATTCTTGGTGCCTTCTGCTTACTTATGGGGGATATAATATATTACCAGTAAGCAGATTCCCCTTGAGCCTGTAATTTTGTAATTCTTCACTTTGCACATTGTTTTGTTCCACACAGGAGGAAAAGAAGATGGCTACCCAAGTACTTGTTAGCCATGTCACTAAACTTCCTAGAGTGTAAGGTTCAGAACTGCCAAGACCATAACATTGTAGGACAATGAAAACACAGCATGCCAGAACTGCTCTTAGGAAGAAGTGAAAATAGGTAACAAGTGGCTGCTAAGATAAAATGAAAAGGTTAGACTGTTGTTCTTTTGATACTGTGCTAAGGGCTGCAATGCGATCAGAAACCTGATAGCTGGTGCCTAAAGTACATATAAGATACATAGATATTGAATCCAACATTTGGATCACAGGTTTATTGCCTGTTCAATGCATACAGCTGGATTTAGTAGAAACAAGGTGCAACAGATTTATTAACATATTTAACCAAATTCTAGTTTATAATGCTTAAATGCCACTGTCTTCAAATACTGCCTTTCATGTTAAATCAACATATTCAAGAATATTCTGCATGTAACTATCTGGTCCAAATACAGCATGATCCTTTGCAAAAGATACCTTTCAAGATCCTGTGGATACCTGAAATCCCTTATAACAATAAACTCTATTTTTTGAATCTGTAGAGCGGGTGGTTATATGATACTTTCAATCAATAATACACTTAACACTTTTATTATACAGTCTGTTGTTACCAGAGGGCATAGTATTATATGTTTAAATTTCACTTTTCAATCAGTTCAAGGGCTCAGTTTTGTGATACCCTTTATAGATGCAAAGGAAAGGAAACTTTGTAAACTACATTTTCCTTCTGTCAAGAGAACCCACTCACCATCATAGAGAGCCTTGCATACAGAGGCCCCATCTACACCTAACATTTAATGCAGTTTGAGGCTAGCTTCAAACTGAGTTGGCCAGACAACAAACACCCACAAAAGCATACAAAAGAAAGGCCTTAATGTGCATCAGTTCTTTGTGGTTTGTGTAATCATTATTTGGGCCTCACACTGGTTCCAGGATTTTTTGTGTAATCATCTATACAGCAAAACCACTTTCTTTAATATTGGTTTAAAACTGAGTTAGATGGTCAATGTAAATGGCCCTTAAAACAGCTCTCTATAGAGTGTCATGGGTGGAGGAGTTTATAGAAGATTGCCTTTGCCACCAGGGCATGGTACTCAGAATCCCTGGCTTTGAGGAAGCACCCAGATAGACCCTGTTAGCTCTTTGGAGAACAATGCTAGATACTTTATGGGTGACACCAATGGCATGACAGGCTATGGCAGTGTCTCTGTGTATGTGTGGCATTAGGATTCTTCCTTCAATCTTAGCTGATAAGAATGCTTGCAGCATCATTGTATATGGGCAGTGTTTCCTGTAGATGCCTGGGGATATTATAGCTCTACAAAGTACTGTATGCATATAGCTATTTCTGACTGATCAGAGTTCTTTACACAGATTCCCTCAATGATCTGTTGAACTCCACTTAGGCTATCACCCCAACAACCTACAATTATACATACAAGGTTGTATTTAAAAGAATAATAGTGATTCAGATTAGTAATGTATGGCTAAAGTAGGCTATGCACATCGAGATGTCTTTCTGACTCACATTCTTGACTCTGTTAATCCTGGCTACAATATAATATCCATTACTATTAAAATTGTCCATATCTAAACCCCACTAAGACAATAAGCACATTGCACAAAGATACTGGCATAAGCCCGTCATTTCAAAGATGTTCACAAAAAGTAGATCAAACTACCTTAACCCTAAATCGTATCCATCTGCATTTTTTCTAGGGCTCAGTTTTTTCATCCAGTCATTTTCCATCCAATTTATTTATTTATTTATTTATTTATTGAAAATGAAGCTGAATTCAGAATATTTACCAAAGAGAAATAGCTAGGCTTGGATCACTGTTCTCCTGTCTCAAAACCATTCTGGAAAGCAGTCTCTTCAAAAACTTTAGACAACCCTCCAGCCTTCCTACCATCATCAGATGTTCCATTGTCCATGTTGTCTGAGGCTGATGAGAACTGTAGTTCAACATCTGAAGGATCATATCTACCCTGATTTCAGAGGGCTTCACCATATTTCAGATATCCAATAAACAGAGTTTGGGATATATTTCAAGGTCATTTGTCTAACACTACAGCCATATTCCTACATACCAAGAAGTCTCACTGAACACAACTGGAATTTTACATATATGTAAGTATGTACAATGTCACATTGCCTTATTTGACTGAAATGCATTGAACCAGATCAGGACCTACATTTCTTGGATTAGACCTACAGAGATTAAAAACATTCTGCACTGAACCATATACACCAAGTACCCATACCTGTCTTTTATGTGTGTTCAGAAAACAAATTGTTATGTTGAAATAGTAAATCCAGGAGCTTTTTGAAAAGCAGGGAGAGTCATTATGTTCTAGCTATGGATTCTCAGAGCGGCATGCCTCTATCTCCAAAAGACTGGAGGGAAGAGATGAGTTTAATGTGTATCCAGCTGGCATGTGGCTTGATCCAAATCCTGTTGAAGTTGGTAGAACTCATTCCATTTCCAGACTCAAAACAAACTTGTTTGTCAGCGCTTTGAACTAATCTTTTAAAGAAAGGCTTCAAAACATTAAAAGGCTGAATTGCAAAATACACCTTTGTGTTAATAACAAATACAGTTACTAGACACAGTTTTCAAGAAAAGATTTCTCAATAGTGTAATAAATATATGTACAGGTGTGATGGGAAAATGTGTAACAGACATTCCATGGGCAAAAGACAATTTCTAGTCATGCTTGGCAAAATACAGACCTAAATCCAAAGGCACAGATTAATCCTGGGGCTTGGCTCTAATATTTAGCTAGGATGAAAATTCTGTCCTCACGTTGGATGAATGGGACTTACTGAAATTTTCTTCCTTCAGAGATATAATGGACTCTGTCAATCAGTTTTTTAATTGTTATTATTTTCCACAATTGATTTCTTTTAAAAGAAAACCCATCTGTAGCACCTTTTATAGCAGATGGGGAATGTCTTGTGTGATGTGGGCTAGATGACCCTTCACACCACATCTCCCAGAGACTGGAAGATACTGTGGACATCACTCTGCCCCAACATTTTTTCAGATAACCTTATCTACCCCAGATCTTGCCCAAAGCAGAAAGATTAAGTGCAGGCAAAATAAATAAAATGCAGGCAGCTACTGAGCTGGGGGATCAGGATTCCTATGTCTAGATCCTTCCCAGGTAAGAACTACTCCTAGGTAGGGAGAACACAGGAAACTAGTTTTCCTATCCAGATGTCAGTAGTAGAAAACACCTAGAATCTTGATTGGCCTAGCAACTATTTCTTGCAAAGTAGAAACAGGGAAATAATTTCTCATTCCCATTCCATGTCACTGGCTACCAGCTGAGAGTAGGAGGCCCCGATGTTATCTCTGATCATCAATAAAAGATAACAGTAGGCTTTAGCTGCCTACTGTTATTCCCATTGGAAATCTCAGTGCCATGTAGCTCCAATTCTCCACATTGAAAATTAATCTATAGATGAAATATAGTCAACAGAAGGTGAGAGGACATTCCTTGGACCCTTGACAAGCCTGGGGAGACATTCCATCAATTAAATAAGATTCAAACTCCAAAGCCGCCCTCTTTTGTTTTAAGACAACTTGTGGATTTCTTGCCCCTGTAGGCTATTTCTTCAAGTGCTTTATATCACATTTCCCCCCAATATATAGGGCAAATCAACTTACAGTGTAAGTTAGAACACAAGTATCATTAATCTAAAATGAGAGTCATTGTTTCGCATAGCTACCCGTATGTCTTAGAAGTTTGGCTTGCATAATTCATATTCATCAAGAAGCTCTAGCTGTTTGGAGAGAATCACAGTTTTGACACATAATTCCTCCACATTGAGCATGATGAGAGGCTCATTTCCTACTGAAGGAACATGTTCTTTTCCTTTTCCTTGGGTAAGCATGTGAATTTGGATACAGGTGTAGGTGATCACAATCTCCATGTGCTGTGTACATTTGATAGAACCACTCTGCATAAGTATAAGCATCCTGTCAAACAATACAAATGTTTAGGGGATTTGCATTGCACAGCACTATGGCTTATGCGTATTTAATTCTTCTTTATATACTTCAGATCTGAGAGTAATGCAGCTGTCTTTTACCGTTCATTTCTTCCCCAATAATCTTGTCAAGTGCTAGGTCTTTAATTTAAAAGACTATCCATGACAGCTGTTTGAGAATTACCTACCTATGCTGAACTGGCAGTGAGAGAATTCACAGCAGGAAAAGAAAAATGAGCACAGTAGTGGTAGTTAGAACCAGCTGTGTGGCTGAATGAACTTGGAGGAACTGATTTGTCTAAAAAAAATTGGACAGACTTCACTGTGTTTTCACTGTCATTTGTGTGGCCTGACTGAGACCACGTAATTTAAAGAGTTATAAAGGGTGGGGAGTGGAGAAATATAGCATAACATTTAGCTGGAAATGATATTTAATGCTTAGTTCCTGAACATTTCCACAATATTATGTGAAAATGTGGTCCATTGAGAAAGAACCAAAATATGGTATGTCTTGGAGAGATGGATAGAAGGTTAATGAAGGGATGGCGCTCTTAGTCTTCCCATTATATATATTTTTAGTTTAGTCAAGCTCACTTTGTCCTATTTCCACATAATATTGTGATTTTTTAAAATAAAGGTATTTGTCCATCTACTCCCAAATATGCAATTTAAAAACTGTGTGCTGTTCTGTGACCAGGGTTCACATTGTTGCTCATCCATGGAAACTAACAGGGTAACCTTGGGCAAGTTACAAACTTGTAGCTTCAGAAGAATGCCATAGGAATTATGAACAAATCCAGACAAGAAAACCCTAGAAAACTTAGGGACACTATAAGTTGAAAACAACTTGGCAACAAAAGAAATCTGTTTGCTCACAAGGTCTTTATATTGGTTTACTTCGGTTTTATATGTACTTTTCTAAACTATCATATTTTCTGTGTACTTTACCCAATATTCATATTTTTGTGTGAAATGACTTCCATAAAAATGCTTACAAATATGGAGATCCTGGTGTATACTTCTCATCTCTTCTAAAAGTCTTAGAGGATGCAAACCAGGCACTTCCATGCAAAATTGCGGACAAAACTAGTGTCCTAGCCAATTCTTTTTCTTTTTATTAATAATTTTATTACATTTCCATTCCATTTCATTACAAAATACAATCTCTATAATTCATATATTTATTTCTTCTCATTTTCCCCACTGCGCTCCCTGTTGTGCTTCCCATCTCCAGAGTCCTTCTTTTCTTCGAAGTCCCACCAGAACTTAGTTGATTCTGGCGAGAGTTGCTTCCCATCTTCTTTTCTCAATGTTTCTTAAGTATTTTTTCCATATGCTTTCAAAATAGTTGTTTTTCCTTAAGCCTTTTTTCCCCTTTAAATTACATGTTAATTTTTCATTTATTGCTAATTTCCGTATTTCCTTATACCATTCTTCTATCTTGATTTCTACCCTTCCTTTCCAATTTTTTTGCTATTAATAGTCTTGCTTCCATTAACATCATTGTTTTCAAATTCTTTTCATTTTATTTCCAGTCATCTGTATCGTATAAAGATAACAATATAGTCACCAATTTCTGTTAAGTTTTTCTTCATAATTCTTTCTATATCTATTATAACTTTCCCCCAGAACCTCTGTATATATTTACATTCCCACCACATGTGAAAGCAAGACACCTCAATAATTTATCAATCAGAACAAAAGAAAATTACTACAAGATGATATGGAAATGGTACTTGACTCCCATAAAGATACATAATATGGATAAGAACTGTTCAAAAAAAGGTTGGAAGGGTTGCCAAGAAATGGGAATGTATATTCATGTGTTCTATCCAATTCTACTCGTTAGTCCACAAATTTGGCTAAGTAGAAATGTTATCCAGTCCATCAAAAACAAATCATGCCTGATGATAAGTTTAATTCATCTAATTATTTTTGCAAGAATATTTTGCATCTTTCATACCAAATTTCATCTCCATTTTCAGAGGAGAAATTATTCAATATCAGCATATTTGGGGGATGGAACCTACCCATACATAAGGCACCACATTGGCCATGATAGTAATGTCCCTCCACCACCATCACCAAGCAGATAGTCTCCCTCCTGCCAAAAAGGACAGGATGGGACCAGTCATCCCTGCATAACTTCATCTCTGCCCATGAAAAGGGATGCTATTGTGGATGCTCACAATAGTTGATATTTGCCTGCCTGGTATTGAGACTAGCATTGGTTCCTTATCTCTGAACAAACAAGAAAGAGAAGGCAATGTCCCAATCACTTATTAGAAGACAAGGTGAAAAGTAAGGTTACAGAGACAGCCGTAGGTCAGAAGGAGAAAGTTGAGCTGACCACTAGCAGCTCTCCAGAGTCAGGAAGCAGATGGAATGGAATGTTTGCCATTGCAGAAAAGAAGTAAACTCTTGTAAATGTGACTTAACTCATTGGAATGCCTGCTTAACTTCCAAGTTGTGCTTTGGCACATCTGTTCTAAAGAATGAATTAATTATTGAATGCTGTAAGTAATTAGACTGCATTGCTTTTCACCTGGCATATTCAGGAAGATAGGAAAATATAGGGAACTGGAGGAGTAAGTGGAAGAAACACATTATATGGCTGTGATGCAGTGCACCTGAATCCAGTCAAAAATGGCTTTGAAACAATTGAAGGGTGGGAACTGGGAAGCATTTTAATGTGAGTCCAGTCAGATTTTAAAAACCAATTAGACTCTCATTGAAGTCTGCACACACCCAGAAAGCTCGTGCAGGGAACTGGGACACACAACAAACCCCCACCCCCAGAAAAGCCTTTAAAAAGGAAAATAACTTTCCTGGTTGCCATTCCACTTTCTCTGGAGTTCTCGTGGTGCATATGAATGATGTGCCAGGAGAAAGGAGGGGCAGGAGGAATTTTCTTCCTCCCCCTTCTGCTGGCATGCCATTTCTACTAGGTATGTGCAATCCAGAAAAATAATTGTTCTAAACTCTGTTCTAAAGTAGGGGGTGCCAGTGCTTCGTTTCTAAAGTCATTTCTGAATTTTGAAGGCAAAAAGTTCAAAACTTTCCAAAACTTCTGAATATTAGTAATTACTTCGTTAATGGTGGGTGCGCATGCGCAATAGGCGAAACCAGCACTGACGGGGGGGGGACTTTAGAGGATTCTCCCACCCTCATTTTTTGAGCTATTCTGATGAAACTGATGAAACTTGCTACAGTGGTAGAACACATTTACCAGATGGTGGCCAAACACACACAACAGGCTCAGGGCTTGAACCCAGAGAAGGAGCAGTAATGTTGCTGCACTCCCCAGATGAAGGGAGAACAGTGTTCTCTTTATTTACACAGAGAGGGGTCCGGAAATGATGGGAGATGCACTACTTTGGTGCAGCTGGTGGCCAAACACGCACAACAGGCTGAGGGCTTGAACCCAGAGAACAAACAGTAACGTTGCTGCGCTCCCCAGATGAATGGACAACAGTGTTCTCTTTATTTATACAGAGAGGGGTCCGGAAATGATGGAAAACACATTGCTTTGGTGCATCTGGTGGCCAAACACACACAATAGGCTGAGGGCTTGAGCCCAGAGAATGGGATGCAGTAGTTTGCCAGGCAGGCACAGGCAGGGCTTTTGGCCAAACGTTGCTGTACTCCCCAAAATAGAGGGAGAGAACAGCCTTATCTTTATACAGAAAATGGGAGATGCAGTACTACTTTGCCAGGCAAGCAGCACACGACGTGTGTGTGGCCCGACCAGGCAACTGGAAGTGCAAAGAAACTGCGTCAGATTTTAAAAACAAAATAACCCCTTTCCCTAAAAAATCCCACCTTGCACTTTTGTCTCCCAAAATAAATGCCTTCTCTTTGTTTCACTCCTTCTCTCTTTTTGCAAAGACTCCCTCCTCTCTAACCCATGCATGCAGCAGCAGCGGCAAAAAAACGACCAACTGCTCTTGTCCCTTCCCCGGCCTGAATGAGGCTCATAGGCATGCGGGAAGGGTTTTAAGCAGGACGTCCAAAACCCCTCTCCTTACACAAATGTCAGCACTGATTGGGCAGGGAGGCAAGCCCAAGCTTAGCTGCTCCTGCCTGCAAACAAAGTTTGGTTGCATTGAAAACACTTTCTCAAATATCTCAGGTAATTCCGAGCCCATTAAATCAATGAGTTAAAATGCTTCAAATTTGAAAGTTAATTCCAAGGTGCCAAATCGCGTCGGAACTCCGTTCAGAACTCAGAAAAATCTGATTTAATACCGAGTTACAATAATTCTGAGGAAATAGCACATGCCTAATTTCTACACACCAGGAAAGCTAAAGAGAAGGGGGAATGGTGGCTGGGTAAGTTATTTTCATTTTAAAAGGCTTTTCTGGGGGTTTGGGGAGGGTGTTAGACCCCTCTTGGATATTCCAGGCTCATGAAGCCTGGAAAATGTGAGACAGTTGTGTGGATGGCCTCCTCAGAAGTCCCAGGACTTCTGAGGGGGCAGTCCAGACACTGCCCACATCTGGATGTTTTTAACAAGCACTAGTATTGGAAAGATGATGAGGGAGGCTAGAGAAATATAGAAAACTTAGTGCCAGGTTGCAACAGATCTACAAAAACAATGGTAAAAAGCAGTTCTGCTTTCTCAAAACTGGCATGCCTGCATGAATGACAAAATCAGCTACCTAGCATATTTTTAAAAACATAGATTTAAAAGTCTGGCCACTAAAATGGAAATAATAAGAAAAATAGATGGTGGTAAAAAAAACATTCCTGGATGCATTTTGGATGAAGACTTCAAATGATTTCTAGTTCAGAGTGTTTTTGTGCCCTTATGCAATGCTTACTTGACCTAGTTGCTTCATTTCACATGGGCATCTTATTAGTTTTAAATAAACTGTCTGCTGAAACTTCTTGAATTGTTCTTCTTTTAGTGCTGTTACTATTCTATCCATGCTATTTCTGCTATGATATCACATTTTCTGTAAAAAGGCAGTGCCCAGGAATAACACACTCTTTTAACTGAGGTATACCTTCAATTCCTTCATTTAAGTAAAATATACTAAAAAAATAAATGAACAATATGTGTGTGTGTGTGTGTGTGTGTGTGTTTTAACAATGGAGTGAGGATGCAGGTAACATACCGTGATTCATTTATGCAGATTTTGTTTCTAGGTACATATGCTCAAGGATACAGAAAACTACTATGATAAAGAAATCTCCCGTCTTCACTGGCTGATCTTTGTAGCCAGCCACGTATTGGTAGATTTTAGTGCATCAGTGTACTCAAATTGAAATAGGAAGTGGTTGAAAAAAAGAGTTGAGAGCTGGCATGGTTTAGTGGTTTGGCATTTAGCACTGAACTAACTCTGGAGACCAGGGTTCAAAGCCCTGCCCTTTCCCTTGCAATTTTATTTATCCAACTTTTTGATCTTTTGATGCTCATTGATGTATTTTTATGCTTTTATTCTGTGATTTTAATTTTTTAATTATATTGTTTCTATGCCTTTTATATCTTGTACACTTGTTTTTTGGTTCCCATGTAAGCTGCCCCAAGTCCCTTTGGGGAGATGGAGGCAGGTTATAAGAATAAAGTTGTTGTTGTCCAGCTTATCCAATGGATGACATTGAGGGTTTTTTTTGTGTCAGGAGCAACCTGAGTTGCTTCTGGAGTAAGAGAATTAACCATCTGCAAGGACATTGCCCAGGGGATGCCCGGATGTTTTTGATGTTTTTACCATCCTTGTGGGAGGCTTCTTTCATGTCCCCGCATGGAGCAGGAGCTGATAAAGGGAGCTCATACGCACTCTCCCCGGGTGGGATTCGAACCTGGCAGCCTTCAGGTCAGCAACCCAACCTTCAAGTCATGAGGCTTTAACCCATTATGCCACTGGGGAGTATAACATGTATAACATGATGTTTTAGTGCTTAATTTGTATAATGATTACCTAATTTGATGTTTAATCAGAAGTCCACGGTGGTCCATGCCTTAGTTACCTCTAGACTGGATTATTGCAATGCGCTCTACGTGGGGCTGCCTTTGAAGATGGCCCGGAAATTACAATTAGTACAGCGCTCGGCAGCCAGGCTTCTAACTGGAGCAAACTACAGGGCGCATTCAACGCCTCTGTTTAAGGAGCTCCACTGGCTGCCATTTATTTTCTGGGCCCAATTCAAGGTGCAGGTTATCACCTACAAAGCCCTAAACGGTTTGGGACCCACCTACCTTAGAGACCGCATCTCCCCCATGAACCTGCACGCTCTCTTCGCTCTTCGGGGAAGGCCCTCCTCTCGCTTCCACCACCTTCGCAATCGCGGTTGGTGGGGATGAGAGAGAGGGCCTTCTCCATCGTGGCCCCCCGGCTTTGGAACTCGCTCCCTAGGGAGATCAGGCAGGCCCCTACCCTACTCTCCTACCAGAAGAGCCTAAAAACTTGGCTCTTCCAAAAGGCTTTTGAGGATTAATTTTGTAGGCTGATTCATCTGCCCACTAAACAATAGGATGCCTGGCCATAATTACTTGCACTTTATTGATTATTTTAGCCATGAAGCTACCTCTCTCATGTGATGTCTTTTGCACTTTGGCCCAGATCTGTTTTTAGCCTCCCGTTTTTAATATTTTATGCAGTATATTGATTTTTATGACTGTTTTACTGATGTTGATGTCTTATTGATGTGAAAAATTGTTTTTACTGTTTTCTTGCTGTGATTGTACTTTTATGTTGGGCATGGCCCCATGTAAGCCGCTCCAAGTCCCTCCGGAGAGATGGGGCGGGGTATAAAAATAAAGTTGTTGTTGTTATTATTATTATTATTATTATTATTATTATTATTATTATTATTATTATTATTAGGAAAGCGATAACAGTGACAAGGTAGGAAGTATGTCAGAAGGAGTAAACGATTGCTTTTAAAATGAAATAATGAGCAAGCTTTTCAAGGGAAGGGACCTTGAATTTCCTTTAAGAAAATTCTCTGACAGAGTCAGAGGTGGTCACTTTGCTTTTCCAAGAGAGGAAGATCTCTGCTTCGTGTTCCTGTGAAATTTATCTCTTGAATCGAGTTCCAGCCTTGTTCTTGTTTCTGTGTATCTAGTTGAATGTTCCAGTAATTTTGCAGTTTGGGTTTCTGTTCCAGTCAAGACCCTTGCCTTGCGTTCCAGCATTGTCACTGTACCTTGGACTAAACTTGGAGTTTGTTCTTGCATTCCAGTTTTGCTTCCTGTGTTTCCAGCTTGATACATGCCTTGGATTAATCCTTGAAATCTTGTTCGGACTATTTGTGATATCTTTCTTGGGACTTACTTTGATATCCAGTTTGGACTATGGTTTGTGAGTGACTTAATTTTAATTTGCTATTGCTTGCATATAATCTTAAATAAACAGCTTGCTTGCTTATATTCTGTGGCTCCAGTGTGGTTTTGAGGTGCTTACACAGCCTAGGGCTGCAACAGGGCAGGAGGATGGATGCTGAGTGGAGGTGTGCATTTTTGTTAGTCTTCATAATTAGGATCAAATTCATTAAATTAGTAAGTACAAAATGGTATCCAATATGTATGCCTGTGCCAAAAATTTAAGCATCGAAACTTACCCCATACATTTTATTTTGGTTTTTTAAATCTCAGAAGGCTCTCAAAGTCAGATTCATATTCAGTGCAAGGAAGCAAAGCTGAAAGCAAAGCCAAAGGCTGCCTTAGTGCCTTGCCTTTCTTCTGTAAATTAATAGAGTCTCGCCATTAGGAGCGGGAAAAAGATCGAACTGTTTTCTGGGAACAGCAGAGAACTCTGGGAAATGTAGTTTGGGAAGGGAGGAGCCCTATGGCAGAGAATTCAAAAGGTCATGCCCTAAACTACATTTCCCAAAATAGACTGCACTGCTCAGCATCAGAGAGTTTTTCTCCTCTATAGCCAGCTAGAGTTCCAAAAAATTATGATTTTTGTTCCTGGATTATAAATATCATTTTCTAATGGGTTATCTCATAAAAACATGGTGAAAGTTTATTAAACTGCAAAAACTTTTGACTTTGCGCAAGGGACATCGTGTTATATCACATTTTGCTGTAGTGCTATTCAGTCCACCAACTTAAAATCATCATCCACCTGTTTAACAAAGTTTTTGGTGCAAAAACAAAGTTCCTAGTATGACACAGCAAACGAGATATATATGCTGGATTTCGTATCACAAAATCACAAGTCGAACACTTCCCAAGCGTTTAGGACTGTGTGATGTATTTTTGGATGATGCATGCAGATCCCAGTAAGGTGGACTTTTGCAGTTGACAGATTGTAATTTTGTCAATGCTTATTGTTTCCAAATGCCGGCTGAGATATTTTGGCATAGCACCCAGTGTGCCGATTACCACCGGGACCACCTGTACTAGTTTATTCCAGAGCCTTTGCAGTTCAGTTTTGAGGTCCTGATAACAGCTGAGTTTTTCCTGTTGTTTTTTGTCAATTCTACTGTCACCTGGTATGGCGACATCTATAATCCAAACTTTTTTCTTTTCCACAACTGTGAGGCCTGGTATGTTGTGTTCTAAAACTTTGTCAGTCTGGATTCGAAAGTCCCACAGTATCTTAGCGTGCTCATTTTCTACTACCTTTGAAGGTATGTGATCCCACCAGCTATTTACTGCTGGCGGGTGGTACTTGTGACATAAATTCCAATGAATCATTTGGGCCACATATTTGTGCCTCTGTTTGTAGTCTGTCTGTCTGTGATTTTCTTACAGCAGATGAGGATATGATCAATAGTTTCGGCAGCTTCCTTGCACAGTCTGCATTTTGGGTCATTTAGCTGATTTTTCGATCTCGGCCTTAAATGCATTTGTTCTGATTGCTTGCTCCTGGGCTGCAAGAATCAGGCCTCCTCTCTCCTTCATCAGTGTCCCATTCGTGAGTCATAGCCAGGTCTTATCCTTATCAACTTTTCCTTCAATTTTGTCAAGAAACTGTCCATGCAATGTTTTGTTGTGCCAGCTGTCAGCTCTAGTTTGTGGTACAGTCTTCTTGTACTGATTCTTTGTCTGCTGTGCTTTGAGGAGTTTCTGATTTTTGACTTCAATCAAAGTCGGTTCTTCAGTTTCCTTTAAATATTCTGCCAGGGCATGTTCTTCTTCTTTGACTGCTTGTTTTACTGCCACCACATCTTCTAGGCAGATATAGCAAGTAAACATCACTACGAGGATGCAGTGAATGATCAATGGTCATGAGTTTTCTTGTCTTTCTGTCCAAATTGTCCAGTTCCGCCTGTGTCCAATTTATGCCAGTGGGGGGATGATGATGATGATGATGATGATGATGATTATTCAGATGTTGGATGGCCATCTGTTGGGGGTGCTTTGATAGTTTCTACACTATGGTTTTTGTTCCTAGGTTATACATTTCATTTTCTAATTGATGCAATCATAAAACATGGTGAAAGTTTATTAAACTCCAAAAACTTTGTCTTTGCACAAGGGACACTGTGTTATAGCACATTTTGCTATCCAGTCTACCAATTTAACACCGTCATCCGCCCATTTAACAAAAATTTTGGTGCAAAAACTAAGTTTTCAGTGTAGAAAGACTACTTTCAAAGTAAGGACTACACAATTAAACAGGAAATAATACTTTCAATCTAGGAACATGTTTTTTTTATATTATAGAAATTTGTTTATAAAAACTTCAAAAATTCCCCCAAAATCCGTGGATAAATTCAATGTTTTGAAATGTTGTGGTCTAAGAGTGGCAAATGTGTTCTACCGTTGTAGTGAGTTTCACCACAATAGCTGTAAAAATAAAAGAGAAAGGAACCCCTGAACTTTCCACAATTACAGTAATTATGCACAGTTACTATAACAAAATAGTAACAAAATTCCACTACTCTCATTATAGTAACAAATTTTAACTAACTATACTTTAGAAACACTTTAAAAATGAAATACCAGACTTTTGAACCATTTTTAATGGATTGCACATCCTTAGTGCTGAGACGACTTGGCAAATCCTTGTGGTGGATGCAGGATATATCTGTATTCTTGATTTCCAGCTTCCTTGAGCTGGATGCAAGCCTCCCTTTCTCACACATCCCAGCTCCACACACATCCTATGACAAAACCTACATATACCCATGTATCAGTCTAGAATTTAAGTGGGTGGGAAGCAACACCCAAAACCTGGATTGGCTGATCCATGGGTCAATGTGAAAACTGTACCTCAACTCTCATAAAAAAGAAAAGAAAATAATCCCTTTCTCTGAGTAGAGTAGTGAAAGGTGAAAGCTTAATCCATCCCTTTACTTTCCTAGCAGTGGTGCTGCATGTGGTCTTTTTGAATACTTGGGTCGGAAAAGGATTTCAGCCAGGGGGGCTGGCCCCTGAGGCAGCATTGGTGCTTTTCTCTCCCTGTGAAATAACCCTTGACCTAGCCTTGAGTCATATCAAAATCCGTAATTCTGAGCCCCAGACCTGCCCTTGACTTGTACATGAAGTTGTCTTATCCATGTGTACAGTATATAGAGTCAATCATAATGTGGAAAATATTCAAGAAAATCATTGCAACTTTTTCTCTGTCACAAAATTAGCTATACGTGTTAGTTATATCTCTTATAAAGCCAGGAAACCCAAAGAATGATGAAAAATTCATGTGGTTATTCAGAAATAGTGTGTGTGTGTGTGTGTGTGTGTGTGTGTGTGTAGAAGGGTCAAGCATTAGTCCAGGTAGTAATCTTCTTTCTTTTGTTCCCAGCCTACTTAATGTTTTACAACATTGTCTCCTGACAGATAAAGATTATCCTTTGGAATAAGCAATTTTGAAAAGTCTTTTGGTAAAAACCTGGTCATAGTCTATTACTTTTTTTGTCTTTGACATATGCCCCACAGAGAAATTTGTACTTTTTATAGTTCTATGCTTATTTCTCTTATTACTGCTTTTTATTAGTACAACCAGAGTGAGACGATTATTTAAGAAAATGAGTAATCCTTTAAATCATCCATAAAGTTGCAGCTCCGACACAAAGCATAAAACTTGGCAGTGACATGCATGTAAACTGACAGCACAGCAAACTGACAGGACCACCCAGACTTATGTTTAAAGCAGGGATGTGAGACAGACAGATTGCATCAGATACATTAAGCCCTGACTTCACTAGTATAGAAACTGACATTCAAGGTCAGCTGTCATCACAGAAATATGTAGCCTATCAAACAGCCCAATGATGGCAAAGGTAAAAAGCAAGCTACGCATAAGAGGAAGAACCATCTGAAGGTTAAACAGTGGAGGAACCAGCAAGGAAAGCTTAGTAGCATATGAACTAAGAATAATGGAAATAGCAAAGTATGTGATACTGTGTGTGTGTATGTATGAAGATATTAAAACTGGCCAAGATCATGAATCATAGACATGGAACTCTGTCATTATTATGGTTGATGATACTATCCCATGCCACAAATACCCAATTGTTTTCAGTGTGTAAATGTGAATTCCAAGGAGTTATAAAATAGGTACATCCATCTAACAATTTTGTAACCATTGAACAGGATGCCTGCCATTGTATTATTTGTTTTGTATAATAATATTTTTCCTGTAATGGTTTTTAAAATGTTGTTAAAATATCATGTTCATTACCTAAGTTGCTTGAATGGTGCATAACAGAAAGACATCTATAAGTCCATACACACGCATGTATTAACATGGATCCCTATACCAGAATGGCAAGTTACACAACAAGTGGCTGTGATATTCTAATATTTCACCAATGCAATGGGTTAAACCCTTGTACTGGCAGGACTGCTGACCAACAGGTCAGCAGTTTGAATCCAGGGAGAGCAGGTGAGCTCCCTCTGTCAGCTTCAACTCCCCATGTGGGGACATGAGATAAGCCTTCCGCAAGGATGATAAAACATCATGTGTCCCCTGGGCAACGTTCTTGCAGACAGCCAATTCTCTCACACCAGAAGCGAGTTGCAGTTTCTCAAGTCATCCCTAACATAAAAAAAACAACAACCAAAAGATCTGTATATCAGATTCCAAAACTCCATATACTCCATATATGTTGTTGTTGTTGCATGCCTTCAGTTCAACTCAGCATCATAACAACTTTGCTGTTGAATTATTATATATGGGTGTTCGGGTATGCATGATGAAGCAATCAGTAGAACTTTTTGGAAGTATTTGTGGAAATGGTGTGGTGTATGTTATTATGTTTCTTATTTTATTTCAACATACGCAGAACCTGCCTTGGTGCATTTTGGGTCCCTCTTGTTTATTTTGTCCTAACACAATGCTCTAAAGTCCTGCCCTGATGGTCACCATATGTGTTCATTCTCATAGAGTCATCAGTTCTG
Source organism: Anolis carolinensis (assembly GCF_035594765.1). Taxonomy (NCBI): domain Eukaryota; kingdom Metazoa; phylum Chordata; class Lepidosauria; order Squamata; family Anolidae; genus Anolis; species Anolis carolinensis. Next base: position 106,595,998 of record NC_085843.1, read on the forward strand.
CCATGATGAATGCTGTTATCTCCAGTGGCCTAGGGGATAAAAGCCTTGTGACTTGAAGGTTGGGTTGCTGACCTGAAGGCTGCCAGGTTCAAATCCCACCCGGGGAGAGCGCGGATGAGCTCCCTCTATCAGCTCCTTCTCCATGCGGGGACATGAGAGAAGCCTCCCACAAGGATGGTAAAACATCAAAAACATCTAGGCGTCCCCTGGGCAACGTCCTTGTAGACAGCCAATTCTCTCACTCCAGAAGCAACTCAGGTTGCTCCTGACACATAAAAAAAAATTCTGAAATTTCACATGTATAATATGCATATTGTATTTATTCCTGTGCCTAATCCTGATGTCCTGTGTACGGATATCATCCCTCAGAATGGAGATCCTCTATATTGAATGAACTTTTATATTGCCATATGATCTTGGTATGGAAGTAACCCTGGGTTGGTACCAGTAAAGCAAAAGGTCTGGTCTTGATAGAAGACTGCCTAACTACCATCTGCAAGCCAATCTAGCTGCATGGTAAGAAGTTTAAAATTCAAAGATGGGTCGCTAACTGACAAATAGATCATAGCAACTGGGAATGCAATCTTGGTGTTAAATTTGTCTGTCCATTGGAAAAAATATTAATTCATTTATTCATCCATCCATTCATCCATCCATTCATTCATTCACACACACGGCATCTCTTCAACTGGTGGTATTAAGCAACTGAAGTACCTGTTCTATATTACAACTGGTAACTAATATTATCCAAGCAGAGTTGGAAGGGATTTTGACATTCAACTTCTTGCTCTGCTAAATAGCCACAGGTATCAAATTCTTCCTTTACATCTTACACATTTTTGTAACCCCCAACCAACAGAAGATGTCTCATCACTAAGGAATCCTTCCAGATAAAAGAAGAATCATTTACTAAAGCAAAACATGTTGCAGTCACATATATATTAGAGATGACTGGATGGTAATTGATATTCCTTTCAAAACATATGTGAAAACATAGAGAGAACATAGTGGATTCTGTGAACTTTATATGTGGTATTATTTGTTCTTGATGCTCGAATGGAAGTTCCAGTACATGTTATAACTTTTTTATTTTAAATACAATTTTATAAAAAGATTCTTAACTTACTGAAATTCTTTTTTTCTTTCTCAAAAATTCCAAAGAAATCGGCTTCAGGAGCCTGCAAATTTTTGAAATTTAATTGAATTAGATGATACAATAATAGGCCAGATGGACTGGCATTTGACTCACTGTAAGACAGATTCTATGCCCATATTTTTTCATATTGTCATATAAAAGCAAAAACTGCAGGCAGAACAGTTAATGCATCACCTTTCCATAATTTAGAAAGGCTATCTGATTTATATTTGAATGAGTGAAAATATGAAATTCTTATGTAAGTTTGGACTATAAGAGATTTGTTATGCTATGCCATCTGTCTCCCAATCCAATCAACTGATTTTTTCCTCTGCCAGATCACATTATCTTTCATGCAAAATACATTTCTACAATCATTGTTCCATTATTTATATTCTACTTTGACTTTGGAAAGATTACTCTACTTGACATAAAGTCATAAATGTGACTTTGGTGAAAGACGATGAAACAAATATGTCATACTTCTACATTCACCTAGTGAAGCTTTTTTGCTTAGCTGATGTTATACACACAATGTTTGTTGACTTTGTAGATCTGATTTTTTAAAAAAGCAACACAAATTTAAATAAACATAACTTAAAGTATGTTTTATATGGTTCCTTTGTTCTGTTGCGTGTGATCAATGCTGCCACATAAACAAATGTCAATGAGGTTTTCATGTTTTCTAGTTTTGTGCACAAGTTGAAGCTTTAAAATGTAGCCAAATTTTTTAACAAAAACATTCTCATGAGAACTTTTGGCTGGTTGTACTAACTTGTGGGTTGCACCTGTTCAGCTAGAAGGCATAATTCAGCCACAAGAAAGCCCAAAGCTGAATTTACACTTCAGTTGCTACTTCAGTTTCATTTATTTGCTTGAGTGAGCAGAGCAGTCAGAAGGCTGAGCATGTGGGTGACAAAAATATCAGACTCTAGTTAGTTACCGACCTTCACAGAATTCTGGATATTCCCTCTTATTCATATTTTGAAGAAACTGAGAAACTGATAATGAATATTTTCATATTTACATTATACTGCAATTCTTCTACACTTGGTGAGGTTTTGGAATAGCTTTTTTGGGTTCTGTAAGCGGAGGAAGAGCCTGCTTGAAACATCTAGATTTTTTTACATTATGCCTATACTGTGCTGTCATCATCATTATTGTCACCATCATAATCATGTTGATTTGTATGTTGCTTTTCAATGACACTGCCATGCTCAGTAGGCTTGTACATAGATTTGGTTTGGTCAATTCCCTTTGGCCAATCCGGCTTGTTCAGTTTGTTTGGATGGCCTTAACAGTAAGGGCTCAGCCATCACATTTTTTCATCCATAACAGGGCCACGGGACAACCGATCATGGCTCCTCCACTATTCAGCACCATGCGGTGCATGGAGAGACTGCCGCATGCTGTTCGCACTGGGGTTCCCGTATGAGCCCTCCGTGTTGGGCCAATTAGAATAAAAGAATGCTTTGCGGTGGCTTACACACTGCTTCCTTAAAGCCATTGCTCAAACCCAGACTCTCTTGAAAGGGATAAAGGAAAGGGTCCCAGGAAGGGTGCTTCCTTTACCCTGTTGCTCAAACCTAGACTCCCTTGAAAGGAAGATAGGAAAAGGTCGCAGGAAGGATGCTTCCTTCACCCCATTCTTCAAACCCAGGCTCCCTTGAAAGGAAGATAGGAAAGGATCCCAGGAGGGGTGCTTCCTTACTATCATTCTTCAAACCCAGACTCCCTTGAAAGGAAGAAAGGATAAAGTCCCAGGAAGGATGCTTTCTTAACTCCATTGTTCAAAATCAAACTCCCTTGAAAGGAAGAAAGGAAAAGATCCCAGGAATGGAAAGGAGAGCCTCGTAAGTTCCCCATTGCTACCAATGGGCTGGATATTCCCAGATCTTTTGGCTGCTTAGCCGAAAACAGATTTTCCCATTAGCCAATTTTCAGGAGGCTCCTGAAAATGGATCTGGAGACCCATCAAAATTTGGATACCAAAAACGGATCACCCTCCAGCTGAATTTCACAAGCCTAATGCTCACTGTCTTCAAGTGACATCAGGAAAAGATACACAGACACTTCCAGAAAATTCAGTAACAATTATACAAAATCGTTACTTTCCCAAATTTTATTCTGTTGAAGATATACAGAAGATAGGGGTGGGGGGGAACAGTCCATTCATTTTTTGGCATATGCAATGCATTCTTAGAAGCCACAGTAGTAATATCCTGAAATAAGACCAAAACAAAAACTGGATAAGTGACCCAAACCCAAATATTTATTTACAGTCAGCAACTCGTATAGAAACTCACTTTACAATCATCCATCCACATCAGTACAGTGTTTACATTAGGTTAGGATATAATTTAACACCATTATAATAGATACTTATGGGACCACACTCTGATACTAGGTTTTGAAAAAATAACCTGGACCTTAAAACTACATCTTGTTTAAAACATCTAGTCCAGTACTATCCGACTGCTGGATATCACATTTTATTTTTACACATTGATAGACAGAAGTGGGCCATTAATCTTGTAATTATGAGGTCACTGCCCATTAACATATAGTCCAATATATCTTTAACGTTTGAGCCAGAGACAGGTCTACCAGCCCCTTACTGTCAATTCTCTTATGGGGCTTTTCATAGACAAGGCATCTAAAAAGCATATGCTCTAGGCCTAGGGAATCTATTTCAGCAAGTGGGTAGGGCAAAATCTCCTTTCAGATGGAATTTTCTTATATTTCCTCTTTAACATCTTCAAGGGAAGAGAGTTACATCTGGCCCGAGTGAAAAATCTCAGGATGCTGTTATCAAGGAAGTAAAGGTGTTGTAATTACTTGCCACCTTAAATGTTCTGGTGCTAGAAATGTAGGTGACTTCATGAGCTCTGTTGCCTTTATCAAATATGCTCTGTTGACTAGTGCACGGGCCCTATCGTCTCCCATAGCTGGTGGAAAGACCCATCTGTTATAGGGCTCTTAAGACTGCAAGCTTCACCTTTAACATCCCAGTTTCAAGCCTGATCCATGAATTAGAAACATTATTGGGGACCTGTATAAGGGATCTAAGAAACTTGGATTGTACTCTTTCTAGTGGGCCAAATGATAAAGAAGACGATCCCAGAAAAGAACTACAAACTAATTGTGGGTTTGTTTTTGCTTTAAACAATTTCAACGCTGCGGGGACATACAAGTCCCCTCTAGTTTTATAGAACTTTAGGATCCTTTTAGCAGACTTCTCTCATATGCTTGCCATGGAGGTATAAGGAATGGATTTAGTACCTAAGGCTTGAAGTATCACAACTAGATCAATGTATTTGTTGCCACATTACATCGGTACTGTAAACTATCCTAGCCTGCATAATAACAATTTCACATACACAAGGAAAACCACAGTTATCTTAAGAGTTTCCTTGTACACTAGTACAATTTAGTTCATGATGCAATTCTTGCTAGAGCAACATTTCAAAATGTGTCCTTCAACCAAGTGGTCTTTTATCCTTACAATTGTACCGTTCAGGAATTGAAACTATCACAGAAGATACACCAACAATAATTGGTTCAATGTCAGGCACTGAAATCATACTATTAAACTGAACATCTATCTCCCTTTCTTCACAGTTCTTGCTTTAAGTTTTTATTAGACTCCTAACCGTACTTCAGAAATCATTTCACTGCACTTGTCGCCTCTTCTCTTTCCATTTAACAAACATACCTTCCATCTATCAATGTTTGTTTAAGCTGTTGAAATTTAGAACTGTGCAAAAAAGTTTACTTTTTATATATATATATATTAAAAATCATTATCTGAGTACTTTAATCATTGATGCAGGAGATGCCACTTTGGGTCTCAGTCCTGAGGGGGAAAAGCAGGATGATGATGATGATGATGATTATGATGATGATGATGGTGGTAATAAAATGTTTCATTCAATGTAGTGCATCTTGCAAATACCTCACCCAGACTCCACCACAACCCACCACTTTTTAATTTGCTCTGAAAGCAGATCTCACTTGGCAGCAGTTTTGTCAGCACATCATTCTATCTCTGAGATCAGCCAGCAGAAAATCTTCTGGCCTTAAGGGTAGCTGGAGCACCCTTAAATTAGGATGGTAATTTCTGACAGTTGTTCTGTGCACATATGCTGGACAGCACAGCATGGGTTATTTTTGAGGAGTAGAATAAATTTAACAACATGTTGAAGCAACCCAACAGTATTGGAATGTCTGGGCCCAAGTCATATCCATTATTTTAGGACATAAGAAATAGTGAAAAATAATTTGTGATGATTATATAAACATAAAAAGTCAAAAGACACACAACTAAACATTGATAGGATTGACTAGCTATGTGTAAATATGTGAATGGATGTCATAAGGAAGGAGCAGACTTTTTTTCTGCTGCCCTGGAGACTAGGACTTGGAGCAATGGGTTCAAATTACAGGAAAGGATATTCCTCTTTAACATTAAGAAGAACTTCCTGACTCTAAGAGCTGATCAACAGTGGAATTCTCTATGATTCAAGATAATATATAACAAACATTTTTAGCTTGGGATGTTAACATTCACCTAGTTTATTCTACATGTAAGAATGAAAAATATCAAATGTTCTCTTTCTTTGGGTAAGCTTACGTGCAAAAGTAAGGTCTAATGAAAGACCTAATAGCAATTCACATTTTCCCCTATGGATCAGGTAGGGATGAAAAAATATTCAAAATATTCACAAATAGTAAAAACAACAATAACATTTTCTCATGCAGAGAAACGCTAATGGAAAGAATCATGGACTGAAAATTTTTGTAGTTCAAGATTTATTCTGCACAACATGCATTGGAAATAATATCAGTTTTTAAGACATTGGAAATTGTGTTGGTTATAATTGGTTTGCCAAAAGAAAGTCTTATCATCCTCAAAACAACCATTCCATCTTACATACGTTTTCTAGACCTGGATGTTTTAATATTGTGGATAAATCTTGCTTCTGTATCCCAAAAGTTTTCTTTTCTTTTTTTTTTAAAGAAAATTCTCAGAGTTAAGGATTTACTTAATTGGTTATTGACTTCATGTACTATTAGGATATTACTTTCAGATCCTTTGGTTAATATAATTGATATTTATAAAGGTTTTTTTTTTTTTAAAAAAAAAACAACAACAACATCAGTTTGTTGCTTTTATTCTTGGTGTAAGACAGCAATATACATACATATTTTAAAAAACAAGGTGTAATATATAATGGTTTTGTAGAGTAAATCTAAATTGTAAAATGAATGCAGTTTGACAACACTTCAACTGCTGTAGTCATGGGAGTTGTAGTTTCACAAAGTCTTTATCTTTCTTGGCCAAGGCGTGTCAATCCCTAACCATACAACAAATCCCAGGATCCCATCTGAAAGTTTTTCCCTCTATCTATCTGCTTAGGTCACTGTTGAATGCATTATTCTTGCTTGCTGGCATTACCATGTTTGGAGTGAGGGATAGGTTGATGTCAGTACTTATGGAATTGATTTTTATCCTTCTAAAATCACCACAGCTTGTCAGTTGTGATATTCTAGACTTAATGTCTGCAGGTTTTCATAGAGGTCTGCTTTCTCTACTACTTTTGATTTTTGGGTAATGATAATTATAGGTTTTGAAATTGATTTTATAAAGCATGCATGTTTGTTTGTTTGTTTGTTTTAAAAAAACACATTGCAGCTTCTTAGTTAAGGTTTACATGATTGAAATCATTTAAGTATTATTATTACAAGTCTCTTGAATTATAGTTTCATGTTATGGTGGAGGTGGAAGCAAGGTTGAAAAAATAAATCAGGCTCACTTGTATACTGTACATTTTTTCTGAAATAAACACACACACACACACACACACACCTCCCCTCAGTCTTCTGCTTTCTTTATAGCCTCATATAAATTTCCTGTAGAGATTTTATCTTAGCCTTCATGAATAGAAATCCTGAACCTCAAATACAGGGGTAATCCATCTGTGAAAGACTGATTCGAAACCTAGAACAGTTGCCAACAAGGTTTCTTTCTTGCTTGCTTTCTTTTTAAAATCTCTCCATGTATAGAATCAGTCATTCATACAAGTGAGAGTTTTCAGCTGTTTCACTGTAGTTGCCTTGCTCGGATAAATTTACATGGATGAGTGAGTCAAAAAATTCTAAATGCCCCAATGTACAAAAATTCTTGGGAATGCATATGGTTCTCTTGAATTTAATTCCTATTGAGCACTCAGAAAGTTCACAACCCTCAAAATAAATGAGAACAAGCTCTAGTTCTTAAAAAAAATGCTTTCAAAATAAATTAAAGCAAACAAAAACATGATTAGTAATCAAATAAGTGTTTGCCCTCTGACTTAACGATCATATGTCACATGGCAAATATACTTCATATGGTTCCAACCACTTTAAGATGGATTGTAGTCAAATAGGTTTATTCTGAGTTTGGAAATGTTATTTTGTACTACAATGCAATCTTTCTTGGGGATTCTGGGAATTGTAATCCAAAATGTAATTTTTACAAATCTGGGTATGTTCTGTTAAGAACGTATGAAATATTAATCACAGCAATTTTCATGTTTATGGCATGATTTGTTTTTGAGAAATTCATGTTGAATTTTAGTGATCACAGCATTCTATTGTAAGTGATTACAGATTGCCTCCTTAAGGATCTATTCCAAATTTTTTTCTGGTATTGATGTCAGGCTGACTGAACAGTAATTGTTTGGGTCCTCTTTTTTCCCTTCTTTAAGATAGGGACAACATTTGTCCTCCTCTAGTCTGCTGGGACTTCTCCAGTTCTTCAAGAGTTCTGAAAGATTATTGCCAGTTCTGAAATGACTTCTGCTCTTCTTCTTCTTCTTCATTCACACAGTCGTTTCCGACTCTTCGTGACCTCATGGACCAGTCCACGCCAGAGCTCCCTGTCGGCCGTCACTGCCCCCAGTTTCTTCAAGGTCAAACCAGTCACCTCAAGGATACCATCCATCCATCTCGCCCTTGGTCGGCCTCTCTTCCTTTTTCCTTCCATTTTTCCAAGCATCATGATCTTTTCCAAGCTTTCCTGTCTTCTCATGATGTGGCCAAAATACTTCATCTTTGCCTCTAATATCCTTCCCTCCAGTGAGCAGCCGGGCATTATTTCCTGGAGGATGGGCTGGTCGGATCTTTTTGCGGTCCAAGGCACTCACAAGATTTTCCTCCAGCACCAAAGTTCAAAAGCATCTATCTTCCTTCGCTCAGCCTTCCTTATGATCCAGTTCTCGCATCCATAGGTTACTGTGGGGAATACAATTACTTTAACTATGTGGGCCTTCGTTGACAGTGTGATGTCTCTGCTTTTCACTATTTTATCAAGGTTAGCCATTGCTCTCCTCCCAAGAAGTAGGCGTCTTCTGATTTCCTGGCTGCAGTCTGTATCTGCAGTGATCTTCACACCTAGAAATATAAAGTCTGTCACTGCCTCCATGTTTTTCCCTCTATTTGCCAGTTATCTATCGGTCTGGTTGCCATAATCTTGGTTTTCTTGATGTTTAACTGCAGCCCGGCCTTTGCGGTTTCTTCTTTCACCTCCTCAGCTCTTCCTCACTTTCAGCCATCAGAGTGGTATCATCTGCATACCTAAGGTTGTTAATGTTTCTTCCAGCAATTTTAATTCCAGTGTTGGATTCATCAAGCCCCGCACGTCGCATGATGTGTTCTGCATACAAGTTGAATAGGTAGGGTGAAAGTAAACAGCCCTGCCGTACTCCTTTCCCAATCTTGAACCAGTCTGTTGTTCCGTGGTCTGTTCTTACTGTGGCTACTTGGTCTTTATACAAATTTCTCAGGAGACAGACACGGTGACTTGGTATCCCCATACCACCAAGCACATACCACAGTTTATTATGATCCACACAGTCGAAGGCTTTAGAATAGTCAATAAAGCAGAAATAGATGTTTTTCTGAAACTCCCTGGCTTCCTCCATTATCCATCGGATATTGGCAATTTGGTGTCTTATTCCTCTGCCTTTTCTGAACCCAAGCTAGTTCATTCAAACTAGCTTGGATGCTGTTCATCTTGCCTTGGAGCCTTGAATTCATTTAGAGTAGTAGTCAGGTATTCCTGGACTGCTTCTGTACCTATTTTGGGTTGCATATCCTCTATTTCCTCACCTGCCCCATATTTCTCAGGTTGAATACTGATTTGCTTTTGGGAGAAGACTGAGGCAAAGAATGTTTTGAGTATTCTGCCTTTCCCCGCCCCTGTCAGTATTTCACCACCCTTTCCATGCAGAGGTCCTACCATTTCCTTGTTCTTCCTTTTTTCTTCTGATATAACCAAAGAACCCCTTTTTTGGCTTTAATCTCTCTGGCAAGTTTGAGCTCATTTTGTGTTTTAACCTTTCGGACACTTTTCCTACATTTGTTGGTCATTCATTTGAATTCCTCTTTGGTGATTTCCCTCCTTTTTCAAGTTCCTTGGACATCCATTCTGGTTTCTTTACATTTCTGTTATTTTTTTTTCTCCTTGCTGACACTGTTTGCAATTGTGCCTTCAGTATCTCACTTTTAAGAAACCCCAACCATTATTAACTCTCTTCTCTTTTTGTATTTCTGTCCTTGGAATCACACTCAGTATTTCCTTAAATTTCCTGAAATCAGCTCTCCTAAAATCTGGAATGCATGTCTGTTTTCTCTTAGTTTCCCCTTTCTTCCATATCACAAACTCCATGAGCACATGGTCACTCCCAGCTAAGGATCCCACCACTTCCACTCTATTGACTAGATATTCAGTGTTGGTTAGAATAAGATCCAAAATATCTGATCCCCTTGTTGCCTCTTTCACCTTTTTGACAATAAAATTGTCTGAAAGGCAAGTGAGGAATTCATTTGACTTTGTACTCTTGGCAGAGCTTGTTTTCCAGCAAATAACAGAATTGTTGAAATCTCCCAATTACTATTATATCTGTTCTTTCTGCATGTTTGATCATCTGGCTTCATCCAGTTCTTCAGTCTGGCTTGGAAGTCTGTGGTAGACCCCCACAACTACATCTTTTTCAGTCCTTGTTCCTTTAATTCTTATCCAGATAGTCTAAACGTGGTTTCCAATATTAAAGTTCTGCATCTCTTCACAGGTGAAAATATTCTTGACATATAATGTTACTCCACTCCCTCTCCTGTTTGATCTGGTTCTCTGAAATAAATTATACTCCCCCACCCCCATTACTACATTCCAATTATAGGACTCATTCCATCAGGTTTCAGTTATGTCTATTACATTGTAACTATTTTGTTGTACTAAAAGTTCCAGTGCATCTTGTTTATTTCCCATGCTCTGAGCATTAGTGTAGAGACAATTAATCCCATGGGATATTCCTCGGAACTGTTTAATTAACATTATTGTCCTCTCACTGCATGGTACTTGTTCTGTCTGTATGTTCAACCTGCTGTTTAGCTTCTGGGCTCTTTTCTTCAGGCCTTGATAAACTACTGTTCCCAAAGATATTGTCATCCTTCCCCACACAACTTAATTTAAAGACCTCCTGACCAGGTTTGCTAGTCGCTCAGGGCTGAGAAGGAGCCATCACCAGTCCACCAGCAGGAGCAGGCCCAAGGCCCAATTTTGGAGAAGGAGGAAGAGGAGGAAGAGAAGGAGGGGTTTGGACTGTCCAAACCCCTCAGCCATGCAGGAAGACACAGGGGAGGGGGAGAAGCATAAGGAGGAAGAAGAGACTTCCAAAGGACATCCAGCCCAACTCCCTTCAGCAATAAAGGAAGACATAGCCAAAGCCCTATCAAAAGTCAGCCACCCAGCCGCAGTTCAAAAACCTCCAGAGAAGCAGACTCCAGAGACCCTCAAAGGGCATCTGGCCCAACCCACTTCAGTTATGAAGGAAGTGCACAATCAAAGCACCCCCAACAGATTACCAACCAGCCTCTATTTAACAACCTTCAGAGCGGTTTAATGACCATAGAAAATGAGTGCTGGTGTGGTACAAGCATATGTACTGTTATAACTTTTGTAATTTGCATAATTCTTTGATTGAGTTGCAGTAATTATAATTAATTGATAGTTTCTAGTTAAAAAAATCATTGAAAATGATGTTTGCGATTAGCCACATGGAGCAGCTATAGAGCAAACTACACAAAAATGAACTGTAGTACATAAAAAAGGTAAAGGAAAAAACCCAAACCTCATTCTCACAATAGAGATTATATGAAATATATGTACTATAAATAATATGTAACATATATAGCAAGAAAATCTTATAAGGGGTTGGTTTAATCTCCAGTTTGCTAATTAAACTGAATTACCATGGAACAAAATGATGCATGTCTAAAAAGTGTGTCATCAACATATTTATTTACAGCATTTATATTCCGCCCTTCTCACCACGAAGGGGACTCAGGGCGGATCACATTATACACATACAGGGCAAACATTCAATGCCCATAAACACAGAGACAGAGACAGACAGACAGACGCAAAGGCAATTTAACCTTCTCCTGAGGGGATGTTCGATTCTGGCCACGGGGGGAGCAGCTGCTTCATCATCCACTCTGATGGCACTTCCTCACTTCCTCATTCCAACATTGTAAATTAGTTAAACTTGCCTCCCCACTTTTATAAGTGGTACTTTATTTCCTACTTGATAGATGCAACTATCTTTTGGGTTGCTAGGTCAGCAACGAGCAGGGGCTATATTTTATTTTTAATTGACAGGTGCTCACCCTGCCACGGGCTGGCCTCGAACTCGTGACCTCATGGTCAGAGTGATTTATTGCAGCAGCTGCTCATAAAATAACAGAGTTGGAAAAGACCACATGGACCATCCTGTCATACCCCCTCTCTTGTAGGCTAAACACAATCAAAGCACTGCCCAGCCTTCTACTATTTTAACCACAGTATTGTTTTTACTTGGCGGTTTTATTTGCCATTATATTATTGTTTAAAATTGTGGTTTAATTTGTGTTAAATGTCAATGATGTTTGCTTTTATTGTGTTTTTTTAATCTTTTTGATGTGGAAATTTGGGCTTGGTCCCATGTTAGCTGCCCTGGGTCCCTGCGAGGAGATGGAGGCAGGTTACAAAAATAAAGTTGTTGTTGTTGTTGTTGTTGTTGTTGTTGTTGTTGTTAAGCACCTCTGACAGTTGGCCATCCAGCCTGTTTAAAAGGCTCCAAAGAAGGAGATTCTACCACATTCTGAGACAAAAAGTTCACTGTTGAACAGTTCTCATGGCCAGTCCTCCCTGCTGCCATCATGGCTTGCAAGGCCTCTCTGCCACTGCTACCCCTATCATAACCTGCAAGGCCTCCCCACCACTGCTTTGAATGTACCTTTACTGCAATGCAGGAGCAGGCTGGCATGGGTGGCCCCTGGAGTTCTTCCTATTATTATGTCCTTACCAAATGTAACAGTGAAAATGGTGGGAATTTTGACTACAATAAAATGAAGGCTCAGTCTGGCAAGCATTGCTAACCAATATTAATAATCAGAGTTCCAAATGAGAGACTCACCAGGTATGAAGACAAAGGGTAGAGGCATTTTAATGCATTCTGGCCAAGAATTGATGCATGTAGGGCTCCTGCCCAATAGGTACAAGCATAAAAGTTATGGCATTGTGCAATGAGTTTTATAATATTGTCCTAGTTTGAATTTCCCTCTCCTGTGTTTGACTGGCTGAGCTCCGATGATGTAGCTGGAGATCTCCCAGCCCGGCAGGAGGAGTCTTCAGGAAGTGCTGGCATTCCAGGCCAGCAGGAGTCCAGGGTGGGGATTACAAATCCCAGGCTCCTGAAAGCTCTAAACGGTTCCGGCCTAGCTTATCTGTTCGAACGTGTCTCCTGCTACGACCCACCTCGAAGCTTAAGATCATCAGATGAGGCCCTGCTCACGGTCCCATCAGCCTCACAGGTGCGACTGGCGGGGACGAGAGACAGGGCTTTTTCAGTAGTGGCTCCCCGCCTATGGAACGCCCTCCCCATTGAAGTCAGGCAGGCTCCCTTCCTCCTATCCTTCCGTAGGAAGGTTAAAACTTGGTTATGGGGCCAGGCTTTTGAATAATAATTGGCAGCGTTAATTATTATCATGTAATAATAACTCAATAGACAGACCAAATTTTTTTTTAACTGAACACGCCTACCTGTATTTTATAATGTGTTTTATGAATACTGATGTAAGTTAATATTTTTTTAACTAATTTATATTGCACTGTATAATTTTTATATATGAGTTTTATTGTAAGCCGCCCCGAGTCCCCTGTTGGGTGAGAAGGGTGGGATATAAATATTGTAATAAATAAATAAATAAATAAATAAATAAAAACAATGAGCTGATCTCTGCAGTCCAATTTTGGTTAGGTAAACAAACAGAGGGTCTCAGGACATCTGTTCAGGTGGCTGCAATTGAGCTGTTGGGAAACACTGTCTATAGAATGATAGGCCTTTTTTTATACCTTTGCCTGAGTCTCATTCCTGAGTGGTGGCCCTGCCTTGAGTCAGCCAGTTCAGATAGTTTCTTATACTTAGTGCATTTAATAAACTAATGATAAACTTTATTTATACCCCATCACCATCTCCCAAAGGGACTTGTGGCAGCTCACAAAAGCACTCCAAACTGCTACATATAAAATAGAAAATACATGAGCATAAAATGATTACAACATAAAATTATAGCAACAATCCCAAAGAATGCACATAACATCACATACTAATAAAATTGTTAAAATGTATAAAATGCAGAAGTACTTGCGGATAAAACTAGCTGTCATCAATTAACGAACTAAAGTGCCAATGTGAATAATCAGTCCTCACATGCACCCATTTCAGTCTACTCAAGGTCAAAGGCCTGTTTTAAAAACCATGTTTTAAGCTAGATCGAAAGGTTTGGAGAGTGAGGGATAACTTAATCTCTCTAGGGAGGGCATTCCAGAGCTGGGGGGGGAGGGGCACCAATATACTTGAGATGGATCTCAGAGCCCGTGCCGGTTCATAGAAGGAGATGTGGTCTTGAAGATAGGTTGGACCTGAAGCTTATTTAAGAATAGAGTAGAATAAAAGTTTGTTTTTTTTGTGTCAGGAGCAACTTGAGTCACTTCTGGAGTGAGAGAATTGGCGGTCTGCAAGGACGTTGCCCAGGGGACGCCCAGATGTTTTTTTGATGTTTTTACCATCCTTGTGGGAGGCTTCTCTCATGTCCGCGCGTGGAGCTGAAGCTGATAGAGAGAGCTCATCTGCACTCTCCCCAGGTGGGATTCGAACCTGGCAGCTTTCAGGTCAGCAACCCAACCTTCAAGTCGCGAGTCCACTACGCCATCGGGGGCTCCTAGAATAAAAGTATAGTTTATACATTCTATAAATCTATGGAATAGCTATAGTATACAGTAGATATAAACATGACAACTGATGTTTTTAATAACCAAGCTTTGGATTATAATTCAGTGTCGATATAAGACCTACACAATGAGTTTTTGTTTGAGGATCACCCCACCCTTAAGAGTTCAGGGAATTCCTCTCTGGGGTCAATGAAATGTGACTGACCCTGGTGATTTTTAGCAGAAATAATATATACATTTTGCTATAGATGCACACATAAAACCCCAACAAAAGATACATGTATATAAAATGAGTAGGAAACCTTGGTGTTGTTGGTCTGCTGTGGGGTGACAAAGACTTCACATGAAAGAAAACAATTTCTTTTATTCTGGCTTGATTGATATCCTTTAGGAAACTATAAATCCTGGGAAGTACTGCTGTGTTCAACAACAGGACCCAGAGGAAACATCTTCTCAAATATCTCATAGTTTACTCAGGCTTGGATAGAAAAATGCATAAGCAAACATGCATAAAAATATTCTAAGAAAAATCATATTATAATATTATTATTGGAATCTAATTTTAGTAATGGTTACAGTTAGGGAATTGGCTTACTAAAGGTGAGGAAATGTGATTAAAATGTCTCATGTTTTTAATGTCCTACAATGTGTGAGGAGCCTTATCACCAAGGTGAAAGAAGAAAGTGCAAAAGCTGGGTTGCAATTAAATATCAAGAAAACCAAAATTATGGCAACCACACCTATTGACAACTGGCAAATAGAAGGAGAAAACGTGGAGGCAGTGACAGACTTTATATTTCTAGGCACGAAGATCACTGTAGATGCAGACTGCAGCCAGGAAATCAAAAGATGTTTACTTCTTGGAAGGAGAGCAATGGCCAACCTTGACAAAATAGTGAAAAGCAGAGACATCACACTGACAACGAAGGTCCACATAGTCAAAGCAATGGTATTCCCCATAGTAACCTATGGATGCGAGAACTGGACCATAAGGAAGGCTGAGAGAAGGAAGATAGATGCTTCTGAACTCAGGTGCTGGAGGAAAATCCTGAGAGTGCCTTGGACCGCAAGAAGATCCAACCAGTCCATTCTCCAGGAAATAATGCCCGGCTGCTCACTGGAGGGAAGGATATTGGAGGCAAAGTTGAAGTATTTTGGCCACATCATGAGAAGACGGGAAAGTTTAGAAAAGATCATGATGCTGGGGAAAATGGAAGGAAAATGGAAGAGAGGCCGACCAAGGGTGAGATGGATGGATGGTATCCTTGAAGTTATGGCATGAACTTGAAGCAGAGCCAGCCCTAGGTATTTTTCAAGTGTAGGCGAACAGAATTTTGGCGCCCCCCCCCCAAACCAATCACTGAAAAATAAAAGCGTTGGATAAGCAAAAATGTTCGATAATAAGGAGGGATTAAGGAAAAGCCTATTAAACATCAAATTACATTAAGATTTTATAAATCAAGCACCAAAACATCATGTTTTACAACAAATCAACAGAAAAATCAGTCTCAACTGCGCCCCCGTATGTTTTGTGCCTCATTGTTGGACCGGCTCTGACTTGAAGGAACTGGGGGGCAGCGACGGATAACAGGGAGCTCTGGCGCAGACTGGTCCATGAGGTCACGAAGAGTTAGAATTGACTGACCGAATAAAGAAGATGTGTGTTGAAGCAATAGCAAGACAGATACCAGAAGAATATGCTTTGGTCAGGACATAGGCATGCAGCATCAAGATTTTTCAATCAGGACATTAATCTTTTGCGAACCTCAAGTTATTTTGAAAATTTAACTACAGCAGTACTATTTGAGCTGGACTATGAAAATAGTTAATTACTTTTAAAATATCTTCTCAAGTTATGAGTTCCTATACAGGTAGAAATAATAGTTATCTTTTATCATAGCATGTTATTTTAAATGGAGATCTAGTCCTACTAGAGAATAATTGGAATTAAATGACTAACACCTCACAAGTAGCTCTGCTGAGTACAATTTACTCTAATTAAAGTTAATGTTGATTTTGCCCATAAGAATTTGAGGAAGATGTAGCCGGGAAAATGCTTTGATTCAAACACAGCCCTTCCATGGTACACCCAAATGGTTCTTATTCCAAAACAAGCCTTCTTCTGACTTTCCACACAAAGCAGGTGATTAATCTGAAGATACAGCTTTTTATGTTGTGATTTTCTTCCAGGAATTATTTATTCCTTTCTTAGCTGATACTTACAGAAGAAGAAAGGATACCTTCCTGCCTGGCTACTCCAGTCATTCCCTGAAAAAAGATATGAGCTAGCTTGTGGGTCAGATCAGTGTGTTCTCAGATTACACTCTCCCAAATTTTGATTTATGAATGAGTATAATTACAGTGTTTAAAAATACTTGAAAATCATCAGGGTTCTTTTTCATATATATATTTTTAAAAAAGATTTGGTCCTGAGCTATGCCTCTCTCCAGCAAGGTTTCCAAATGATATAAACATGTCTAATCACACAGGCGCTGCAAAATCACCTTTGTTACATTAGTCAAAAGCTTGATTGAAGCAAAATGTTAAGATTTATAAAGACAAATGAAACACAAGATTTATAATGGCATTTTCTTTTGTTGGGACGTTTCTCACGCTGAGAAATGATACCCTACTTTTAAAATAGCAGCATGTTCCCCGGCCCTCCCCTCCCGTAATGGACCTACCCATCTGTGAATAATTGTTCATGGGAGGGAGAGATGGCGTAATAAATCAGCTACCCTCATGAGTCAGCCTTGGCTGTTAGGAGTATTAAGCCTGGTGTGTTGTAATGAGCACACTGGAGTGCAAAAGTAGAAGGGAAAAAAATCACACAGCCACTAACAATTTTCTCAGCACAGCCTGCAGAGACTTTTAAGAGAGAGAGGCCCCCCTAATGGTAGAGTTTGATGTGCAAGCAGGCCTGTAATGCTTCACCCAATATGCCACGGAGCTATTTTAGGGTTGTGTCATCCCTTGTCAGTGATAACAAGAAGCCAGAGAAGGACTACATGTTAATAAATATTGCCTGGGCTGGGTACAATTCATATAGATTCATTGGAGACTAATTGCTTGTAAGGGGTTTCAAATTACAATCTTTGAACAAAGAGGATCAATTTCAATTTAAAACAAAACATTAAGGAGATGAAGCGGGAGCCAAGTGCTGACATTCACATTGTGAATCAAACATTCAACGCCATGAATTTGTTTAACTCAGAATTACTGTTTAACTTTCAGCTTTGCTTTAATGCCTGCTTATGAACAGATGGAGTTGTGCTTGCAATAAAAACAGTACATAGTATGGAAGGGAAACAGATCCCACCAACAATATGGGTATTTTAGGCCAAACATTTAGCTCTCTCTATAGAGAGAGATTTATATTCCTGATAGGTTGTCAATAAGGGATCACCCAGCTGCAGCAATGTTAGAAGATTATAACACTGATCCCAGCATTACAAAAGTATATGGTCAAAGGGACCCATTTTGTTCTTTTTATCTTGAGAACATTTATTTTAACTTGGGAATCTATCCTAATGACATTTCAGACTCACTTATCACAGCATTCAGTGTGGAGACATTGCTTTTTAGTCTACACTTTTTTCTGTTAAATGAAGAGAACAAATGGAATTGCAAAAGGTGCAGAGATACTGGATACATATCTGATCAATTCCAATAAATAATTCTACAACTGAATTTCCTTAGTTCCTATTTGTTTAAAAGAAATGGACTATTGGAGACAAAGAAAATACAGAAAGCAGTTAAGCAAAAAGAAATCTCTTAGGCCCACAACCTTTACAGACATTTTTGTTAGCACCAAAGTAAATGGCTTTCTTGGTGTGTGTTCCCAAAGTCTGGAACTTCTTCTCTTAGGAAACTACTACGTTACCTCCCCCCACCCCCACCCCCAAACACCCCACCAATGCACTTCCATTGGCAAGTTGTTCTAACAAGCCTTTTGGAAACAGGTTCTATGAGTTTTAATTGTGTAATATTCATACATTTTCAAATTCATATTTTTTATGTGTAAAAGAATGGCTATGTTATGGGAAACAGCAGAGGAATTTACCGGCAATAGCAGGAAAAAGCACCTCATAATTGGATTGTCTTCTTCTCAGAGTCCTTTTTCACACCACACAACCTAATTCTATGATTTTGCCCTCATTACCATGATTCCTTCTGGTACTATTCCATTATCCAGGCGGACTCCAAAAGGGAGCCTAGACAGATGGTTGCTTTGATGATGGCGACATGGGTGGGGGAATGACAGGAAAACAGGAAGAAATTGTTTAACTCCTTTAACCCCCCCCCCCCCCCGGTAAAATGGACTATGCTTCTCTGTCTAGACCCCCTTGTGGCCTCTGTCCTGAAAATGGAGCAGTACTTTCCATCCTATGGAATTCTGGGATTTACAGTTTATAGAGGTTTTATTTTCAACCCAGGATATCTTAGGCAGTTAAAGTGGAATCACAATCATATATCTGTTTAGTGTAAAATAGTATCAAATGCTGCCACCAAGAGGATTTCTGTTTTTGAGACTATTCCATTATATGTTTGCTAACTTCATGGGGGGAGTTGGTTGACCATCAAATGGAAACAAGACTGTTGAACTGCTTGGATATTTAATCTGATCCAGTACAATTTCCTCTTGTGATTGATAATGCTGTCTCCTATGATTTCATTTCCTCTCTGTTTCACCACCACTACCAGACATTGATGACAATGATTTAATGATTGTGGGAAGAATTCAGACTTAGTCATGCAAAAAGACTGAAGTATATTGAAATCCTAAATTACTATCTAAGATTATTGACACTGCTGTGAACTCAGGTTAAGGTTCTATTTTTTTCCAGTTTTGACTAAAATGATACATTTAATAGACTTAAATTCAATTGTTTATCCCACTTCAAATAGATGCACTGAATCAATGGGAATTTGGTAAAGCCTTGCTTACAAAAATTCTATCCATTTAATAGATCTAATCTAATGGGCTCTGGCAGTTCAATTGAAGCTTGTGCACATATAAATCTATATATAATCTATATCAATCTATTTCTATCAATCTCTCTCTTTAAAAAAAACTGCAATATTTCCATCACATATAAAACATTGTGCATATTTCCTCACTATTTTGGCTCTAATCCACATGTCATTAATCACCCATCTTTTAGGTACATATCTCCATGACTAATTTCATTTCTCTTGAACTCACTAGAGACTCTATTATTTTCCTGGTCATGCTTTAAAGTAATCTAGGTGTAATTTCTTTGTCCACATTCATATTATAACATTTATTAAAGTGAAGCAGAGTGAAATCTAAAAGTGCTAATGATTAATGATATTAATATATGAAGTATAAGGGAGAGAGAAAAAAACTATCTACTTAAAATAATTACTCTCAAACAGGTTTTTAAAAAATACTGAAAACCAAAAGCTAAATTTAACCAGTGTGGTTACCCATCGCAATTCACAAGGGAAGAATGGGATGACCTTAGAATATCTTTATATATTATAATTTTTCTGCACACAGATAAATTCAATTCACAAACTCTCACTCTCTCTCATTCTCATTCTCTCTCTCTCTCTCCCTCTCCCTCTCTCATGGCCTTAAATGTGTGTTCATAGAAATGCCAATCAAATTGAAACAAAGGAGATCTAACCTATTTTTGCTAACAGAATTAATTTGCTCTCTGAGAGAGAATGAGAGAAACTACAATTAACTGTGCTGCAAATTGCATTCAGTTCTTGTCATGACAGTGACAGTTTTCATTATGAACCCATGCCCTATTTTATGGTCTAATATGCCATAAAATCATGGTCTTAGATCGGTATTCACAAGTTCTGGTCCTCCAGATGCTTTGCATTTCATTTCCCAGAAGTCTCAGTTGCCTTGGTCAATGTTCAATGATTTTGGAAGATAAAGTCCAAAATACTGAGAGGAATAGAGCTTGGGAACCACTGTCTTAGACCAACAATACAGAGTGCTGAAGAAAAAGGCTCTTTGGACTTGGACTTGTTTGCCTTTTATCACTACCATTGTCCATCTATGGAAATATGCAGTCATTAATATAGAGCATCCAAAAGTTTAGAAGCTATGGGTTGTTGTGTGTTTTCCGGGCTGTCTGGCCATGTTCCAGAAGTATTCTCTCCTGACGTTTTGCCCACATCTATGGCATGCATCCTCAGAGGTTGTGAGGTATATGGAGAAACGAAGCAAGGAAGGTTTATATATCTGTGGAAGATCGTGGGTGGGGAAAAGAATTATTGTCTGTTGGAGGCCAGTGTGAATGTTATAATTAATCACCGCATTAAATGGTCTTCCCAGCTTCACCTCCTGGTCTGGGGGAATCCTTTGTTCAGAGTCATTAGCTGCTGATGTTGATATGGAGGTGCAGCAGTTCTTTGTCTGTGTTTGTGAGTTCTTTGTGAATGGTGTGAATTCTCTCTCTTAAGAGGTTGTGTTCCAGGCAGTTGTAAATACGGTAAACCTGTGGTGTTTTGAAAGTCCTTTTGGATGTGAGAAATTGTGGGATGGTATCTGTGTCTCTGCAGCATAGAAGGAAGGTCAGGGAGCACAGCAGATTTGCTTTCCTAATCCTTAGTTTTTCCAATCTCCGTGTGTCTTTGAACAATTTCTCCCCGTAGAGATGTTCAATGTGTTGTTGAAGGCTTTCATGGCTGGGGTCACAGGGTTGTTGTGTGTTTTCGCCCACATCTATGGCAGGCAACCTCTTAAGAGAGAGTTTTTCCATATACCTCACAACCTCTGAGGATGCCTGTCATAGATGTGGGCAAAACATTAGGAGAGAATACTTCTGGAACATGGTCATACTGCCCAGAAAACACACAACAACCCTGTGATTCCGGCCATGAAAGCCTTTGACAACACGGTTAAAAGCTATCTTGGCAAAACAAAACAAAAAAGCCTTTATAGGAAGACAGTTCCAGTGTTCAGGGACTTCCACCAAGAAGACCCTGTAAAGTAGATGGGACTGAGCAAAGTGCAAGCACAATTCAAAGGGCTGTTTATCATTTATAAATTCCTTTATGTTTTATGCCCATGCTATCTACTAGGCTTGTGCACAGATTTATTATGGATGTTTGTCTTCGGCTTTTTCAGTTGGTTTGGAAGCCCGTAACAGCATGGGAAAGCACGAGGGGGGAAATGGCACCACTCCAGCATCTTCAAATCAAGAGATAAGAGAGGGCTTTTAAAAGGAAGCCCAGAATAGGATACGTCCAAGTTGATCCCTCTTCCTTCCCTGGGAAGTGGGAAGCCTCCTTAAAATACCTTGGAAAACTGCTTGCTGCAGGGAGAGAGCATGCACACCTGCGGCTCCTGTCTCCACTAGAATAGAAACAGCTCTAACGAAGCATTAAATCTGCTCTCCTCTATAGACAGAAGAGAAAGGATCACAAAAAGAGTTATCATAACTTTGATACTTTTAATCCAGGTCTTAATGAAGGATATAAGGACAAACAATGCCTAAAACAATGGGAAGGGGATCCTGTGGGAAGTCCACTGCAATTGCCACCAATGGGCTGGATAGAAAACAAATCTTTCAGCTTCCCAGATTGAAAATGGATTTCTGTCCTCCCAAATTCAGGAGACTCCCAAAAAATGGATCAGCACCCCCTCCTGAAATCCGGGACACCAAAACGGATCGCAATTTACCTGGATTGCATAAGCCTACTATCTACCCCTCTGAGCTTGCCTGGGTGCTGAGTTCCTGAGGAAAGGCTGTTTTGCCATCTTCACAGATAAGTCTGCTGAGTATGAGACACCACCTTATTACTGTTTTCCCCTTTTATCTAGAACTAGCTTCCTAGGAAGGCTAGAATGGTTCCTTTTTGTGGTCTTTCCATTGACATAGGAATATTTTTGTTTCACGTTGACAGATTTTTTAAACAGAAGGCTTTTATAGGAAAGCTGTTCTAAGGGTTTTATTTTAATTATATTGTTGCTGTTGCTTTAACTTGCTCTTAATTCTTGTTAAGTGTATGCTATCAATGGCTTTCATAGTATAATTTTATTATAATGTTTATCTCTTGTATGTTTTGAACTATATTGCACCTATTTTAACTTGTAAGCTGCCTTGAGATCCAGTAATGGGCAAAAAGATGTTGAATAATTTATCACCATCATTAACTTCTACTTAGAAATATATATAGTATCTACAGATTCTGTGTCCATAGATTCAATCATCCACAGCTTGAAAATAATTTTTAAAACCCTAAAAGCAAACCTTGATTTTTGCCATTTTATATAAAGGGCACCATTTTACTACAGTGTGGTAAGTAATCAGACTTGAGCATCCACATATTTTGTTATCTCTGGGGGGGGGGGGGGGGTTCTGGAATCAAACTCCAACACATATCAAGGGCCCACTGTATTAGGAAGACATCTTTCTGTCAATCTGTCAATTTGAATGTTGTCACATAATATTGTGTCTATAAATTAAGTATGATCCTTAAGATGTAACCATTATAGAGAACCATGCAATTTGGTTGATTGTTTTGCTCCTGTTAAATAAACTGAGGTGTTCAAGGGGCCTTTGTAAAAGACAACAATGATCATGCATTTCTTCTGTGATCCTGAAAACACCAAACTTGTAAAATGTTCTCTGCATTGCTTTCTATTATTTTTATAGCTTTAAATTACACATAAAAAACCTGCTATCTGAGCCTAATAATGCAATGGATTGATATCTGTGATATAGCAGTCCCAGCATCACAAAGATGCAGTTGAAAGATCTTTATACTTATTCTTCTGGGCAATTACAATTAGCCTATATATTACTTGGCATCAATATGACTTTTTATCATGGGTTCTGGTTGCTCCATAAATCAGATGTTAAAAGGCCAAAAGACTCTCTTTTGACATGTTATCTTCCTTACATTATCATTTGCAGCTGACTCAGGAAGTGTAGATGTTCTCATTCCCTCTAGGTACTGATAATGAACCATATTTTAGAGTGCTGGCCAAGTTCCAGAGCACCACCAGAGTACCACCTTAATGCTGCAGTCTAGAAATGTAAAAAGAACTTGACAAAAAAGCAAAACCCACTATAGAATTAATGACAGTATTTCTTCAGTATGTGAGTCAAGCTTCATTATCCTTATAGGCTTCTCTCTAAATGTATTATAATGCACCAATATAACCTCTCGAATCCCAGTAGATTTAACACATACTGAATGGTATTCACTGATCAAACCTATCCTCTTGCTGGATATCACACAACTCATCTCATAAATCATGTGCTTTGCGTTAAGTTTAATAAAAATACAGAAAATATTAAAGATAGTAAAGCCTTTTGAAAAAAACTTTTAAAAATAAAACTCTTTGTGTGTTAAAATAAGCAATGTTTTTTTAAAAATAATAATAATTGCCTGTGGGTTTAAATCCTACTGAGCATTGTAACCCATTTTTTCAAATGAATTTAGATAGTAAACTGTATAAGGCAGATCTCAACCAATTGCTGAAGTCCGAAGTGCTGCTATAAATATGAATACATGGTTTGGATGCAACCCACAACAAAGGGTTGAAAAATAACATCCCTGCCTGTTTCCATCATACAAATCATGCTTGGCATATAAAATTGTAGTCTGTAGACTGTTTTATACAATAATATCTTGGCTTAATTAAGTGACATACAAATGGGTTTTGTTGGTACATCTGCATCTCCTTTACTCTTTGGTCTGCGATAGCACTGAACAAAGCAGAAACTCTTGAAGGAACCTTTTTATCCAGACTGGGGAAAGAGAGACAGTGGCTTCAAAGAAACCAAGATACTGAGCCAGTTCCAAACCATTGCTTCATATCTTGGTTCACTCTGAATCCTAATGCTCCAGAATCCATGTTAGGACCTTGTTACATGTGCTGTTATAATCGCCATGGATCACGGGGGCATTGGCCCAGGGAGCGTGGAACCTATCATCCCAGGCCCCACATTCTGAACCATCCCAGCTTCCCCCTTACCTCATCACATTGGGGGTAGCCTCCTTAAGCTGGCTCAACCATCTTTCCTTATGGAAAGACAGGGAGCCTCAGATTGTGCGCTGCTGGCAATTTTTCCACGGCAGCCAGATTTTTGTGGCAGTTCAGTCACTGAACCTCCCTGGAAGCAAATTTTCAGAGTGTGATGGGAGCCAACAGGCTCCGTGGCTAAAGTAGAAAAAACCTGTTGCTGCCAAGAAAGCAACTTCATCAGGGATTCACAGTAGCATCTTGTTTTGCTAGATTCTAGTTAGGATGATACCTCAACAAGAAAATAGTACATGTCAGAGTCTCTACTATGAAATGATTAGTCACTCTATATATGTATAGAAACATAGGCTCTTTTAGTCAGATATGCATGCACACAGAACCAAAAAGTCACAAATATGTTCTGTGAGTAGTGGTTGAAAAGGAGATGTGGAGATAAAAAGACAAGCCCAGAGGAACATGTTAAGTTCTGCATTGTATGTTGCATGCTTTGTTACAACACACAATGCATGTGTGCTTTCTATACTTGTGGACGTGCATCCTATACACTGCACTGCAGTTTTGCACCCTATACTTTGCATGTAGTCATAGACTTGTGCTGGACAATGGTATTATTCTGCATTGGGTTTGCATATGTTATACATGTGGCAGGCAAGAATTCCACCAATGCTGCATATGTTATACATGTGGACATTTGTACTATGCTTAGGGGATGCTGAATTATAGCAATAGTGTGTGGGGATGAGGCACAGGTGCATGCACACATAGGAGGCACTGTTACAGCTTTTGATACATTGCTTCAATGTTTCCAGAATTTCAGAGGTTTATTAAATTTCCTGATTGTAGGCTAGAAATGCCAGTCACAAAATAGCATCTCTCTTCTCCCTTTTATGAAGGGTTTGCCTAAGGAAGGTTCAAGGCATTTGAACTAGACATAGATAATACTTAAACCAAACCCAAACAGGCTTCCACAGCTTATTTGCTTCAGATGCCTTTGTGCAAGAGACATTTTGTGATTAGAATACCTTTAAAGCAAGCTTCTTTCATACAGTATTTGGATTTTATCCAAAGCAGGTGCACAGCTCTGGTCTTGATCATTGTTCACTAGTTTGTAATTTGATCGAAATTAGAAACTATTCTTAATGAAATGCTTTGAGATTGTGTGTGTGGACAAATGAAGAAATGAAAGCTATAGTTGTACAGTCAAAGGGATACTTTATCTACCAGTTCATTAAGGAAGGGATTTGACCATATGAATGAAACCAAGGTACAGAATGATTTTCTTTTTACCTATAAAGGAAATTGGATGAAATCTAATGTTTTTCTTTTCCAGGTTCCAGTTTATAAGGTGAAAATTATCTCATATGAAAAGGCTTTGCCATCTAAATTGCTACATGTCAGTTAGGAGTTAAAAGGTAGAACAAATACAGGAAACTTATTTGAATAACATCTATTTTATGTGGTCTGAAATGGTTAAACTTCAACAATGATGTTTTTGTGTGATCCAGATCATAAAATCATTAGCAAATAATGTTTTATGGACAAAGGTACTGTAATGAAATGATCACAATATGAATGTAATATTTTTATATAATTGTAATGCAGGTATATATCAGTTCTACACCCAAAAATCTTTATATGAGCAACTAGGGACATAAAGAGGTTATATATCTTTAACAAATTAACTTTAATTACAAGCAAAGCGAATTAATGTCTCATAGAAGAGGCTACAAGGTTCATTGAGTCTAACCCTTCCTTGCGGGAATACACAATCAAAGTACTCTTTACAGATAGCCATCCACCTTCTGTTTAAAAACTTCAGTAGAAGCAGATTCCAACACATTACAAGGCACTGGATTTTACTGTGAAACAGTTCTTATCATTAAGATGCTCTTTCTAATGTTTAGGGAAAATATGTTTCTTATAGTTTCAATCCATAGTTTCAATCCATGTTGTAGTTTCTGTAGCAGCAGAAAGCAAACTTGCTGCATCTTCATTATAATATGCTTTCAAATATTTAAAAATGGCTATCATATCACTTCTTAAACTTCTCTTCTTCACACTAAACATTAACATATCTAGTTCCCTAATTGGCTCCTCATAAGGGATGGTAGTTCTAGCTTGTCAATAGCCTTCTGAAATGTGCCTAGAAATTCGAGGTAAGGTCTGCCCAAAGCAGAATAGAAATGTAATATTACTTCCTATAGATACTATAGATCCTAGAATTGCACTGGCTTTTTAAACTACTACATCACACTTTTGAATTGTGTTCAGTTTGTGGTCTACTAAGATCCTTTCAAATGTACTATTGTCAAACTAGATCTCACTCATCCCATATCTGTAGATTACTTCATGTTGAAATGTATCTTGTTAGTTTTGTCCAGCTCTCCGATCTGTGAAGATCATTTTAAATTCTTTTTCAAAATTATTTTTATTAATTACTAGCTTGCCCGGCCACGCATTGCTGTGGCTTATGGGAATCATTTGTTGACCAGGTGGAATAGCAGTGAATAGCCTTGCAGCCTCAAAGCCTGGCCGTTTTCTTCTTAGGCAAATCCTTGTTTGGTGAGTTGGAATAAAATGGAATAGGCTTGCTACTTGGAAGGCTGGGTACTTGAGTTCTTGGGGAATAATTTTTTTGCCAATTTGAATTGCACTGAATAGCCTCGCTGCTTCAAAGCCTGGCCACTTTCTATATAGGGGCATCCTTCCTTGGGCAGGTTGAATGGGATGGAGTAGCCACGTGGCTTCAAAACCTGAGGGTTTTCTATCTAGGGGAAATCTTGGTTGGCCAGGTTGAACAGCACTGAATAGCCTTGCTGCTTGCAAGCCTGGCCGCTTTCTACCTTGTGGAATTTTTGGTTGGCCAGGTTGAATAGCAATGAATAGTCTCAGTGCAGCAAGTATGAATGCTGCAATTAGTCACCTTGATTAGCATTTAATTGCCTTGTAGCTTCAAAGCCTGGCTACTTCTGCCTGGGGGAATCCTTTCTGGGGAGGTGTTAGCTGGCCCTGGTTGTTTCCTTTCTGGAATTCCCGTTTTCAGAGTGTTTATCTTTATTTACTGTCCTGATTTTAAAGATTATATTGTTCTGTATTATTATACCACAGTAATTTTAGATATTATATTTATAATCTTATATTATCTGCCTAGAACTGGATTATATGAGGCCCCTTCTACACAACTGCATAAAATCTGCTCTGAACTGGATTATATGGCAGTGTGAACTCAAGATAATCCAGTTCAAAGCAGATACTGTGGATTATCCTGCCTTGGCATTCTGGGTTTTATAGGTGTGTGGTAAGGCCTTGAGTCTACACTGCCATATAATCCAGTTCTAATCAGACAATCTGTATTTTATAGGCAATGTGGAAGAGGCTTAACTGAACCCTGGCTGTCCCTTGGCCGAGGGGGTTGCAGAGCCTACCCTTCTAACTGGCAGCAAGGGGAAAAAACAGTTCTTCTTCCTCTGATTTGGACTTGATTTTTCTAGGTTTTTTGTTTGAAAGACATATTTTGGATGACTATGTCTTTTGTGATCAAATTTGGTGTGATTTGGTTCAGTGGTTTTGTTGTTTACTCCATAATAAAATGCACATTACATTTATAGATAGATAGATAGATAGATAGATAGATAGATAGATAGGTAGATAGATTTGGCACAAACAGTCTAATATACAATCAGAAGATACACATTCAAAAATAATAAAATGTGTCTAGATCTGTATTCAGATGACAACTTGCACAAAATAAATATAACATCCTTTACTGTTCACTCTAATTCAAAACATTTTCAAAGCAAAATTCATCAGCTACTTCTCCCCCCTCCTTATCATATGCAGAAATCCTAATTTAGAGAGAGAGAGAGAGAGAGAGAGAGAGAGAGAGAGAGAGAGAGAGAGACTCCTTGCAAGGCAGGGAATATATCTTCATGATCAAGAGAATTTCAGAGTATGTCTAAACACATCATGACATCACATTAGTAAAAAAAACCCATAAGAATGAGAACAGGCAATAAAATATTTTCTGTGATTTGAGCTTTTTGATTGCTTTACATACACTAGTATGGATAGCTATAAAAACCCAATTTGCATAAACTGAAAGATGTTGAAAGTCATAATCAAATGTTTCATTAACATTATTCCAACATATTTTAT
This sequence comes from Anolis carolinensis, assembly GCF_035594765.1. NCBI lineage: Eukaryota > Metazoa > Chordata > Lepidosauria > Squamata > Anolidae > Anolis > Anolis carolinensis. The sequence goes on from NC_085843.1 coordinate 106,624,585, forward strand.
TAACATTATTCCAACCCTAACAAGCCCTACGAGGAGCAGCTTAAAGAACTGGGCATGCTTAGCTTGCAGAAGAGAAGGCTGAGAGGAGACATGATAGCCATGTACAAATATGTGAGGGGAAGTCATAGGGAGGAGGGAGCAAGCTTGTTTTCTGCTGCCCTCCTGACTAGGATGCAGAACAATGGCTTCAAACTACGGGAAACGAGATTCCACCTGAACATCAGGAAGAACTTCCTCACTGTGAGGGCTGTTCAGCAGTGGAACTCTCTCCCCCGGACTGTGGTGGAGGCTCCTTCTTTGGAGGCTTTTAAGCAGAGGTTGGATTGCCATCTGTCAGGGGTGCTTTGAATGCGATTTCCTGCTACTTGGCAGGGGGTTGGACTGGGTGGCCCATGAGGTCTCTTCCAACTGTACTATTCTATGATTCTATGATTCTATATTTAACCTTTTCAGGAAAAACTTATTTCTAATTTTATAACATTCCAGCTTGTCCAAATAGCATTACATATTTCTTTTTCTTTAAATATTTTTTTTCTTTTTTCTCTTCTTTTTTTCCTTCCTCCCTTCCCTTCCCTTACTTTCCTTGACAATCACACATAATACCTTTTCTGAACACAAACATAAAGTTCACATCTCAAGGGTTCTGCCATAATATATATATACTAAAGAAAATAAGGTCACATCAGATAGTTCCAAAGGATTCTTCATCATGACATTCTTCAGAAAGAAGTTAAACAATGTGATGAAAATTTAGATTTTATAATAGTCAAACTTGAAACCCCCACATTGAAATAGTCCTTCCTTCTAAGAACCTTTTGAAGGGATCCCAGTCTTTCCTAAACTCCGCAGGGTCTTTTGACTGGAGATCATTTTAAATTCTGATCCTGTCCTCTTAGATATTAGCTATCCTTATATAAATACTAGCTGTGCCCGGCCATGCATTGCTGTGGCTAAGTATGGTGGTATGGGAAATATAGTATTGAGGAATTGGTGGTCGTTAAGGTAAAGTGTAAAGGTTTTCCCTTGACATTAAGTCCAGCCGTGTCTGACTCTGGGGGTTGATGCTCATGTCCATTTCTAAGCCGAAGAGCTGGCATTTCTGTAGACTCCTCCAAGGTCCTGTGGCATGACTGCATGGAGCGCCGTTACCTTCCCGCCAGAGTAGTATCTATTGATCTACTCACATTTTTTTCGAACTTTAGGGTTGGAAGCTGGGGCTAAAGGTGGGGGCTCTCTCCGCTCCCCCAATTCAAACCTGCAACCTTTCAGTGCAGAAGTTCAGCAGGACAGCACTTTAACATGCTGCGCCATCAAGGGATATTATTTCCTAAAGCTTGTGAATATACAATATTTCTGATCGTTCTTTTTTTTTTTTTGTCTGTTGGAGGCAAGTATGAATGCTGCAATTAGGCAAAATGATTAGCATGTAATGGCCTTGCAGCTTTAAAGCCTGGCTGCTTCCTCCCTGGGTGAATTTTTTGTTGGGAGGTGTTAGCTGGCCCTGATTGTTTCCTGTCTGGCATTCCCTTGTTTTCAGAGTGGTGTTCTTTGTGATATTTTATGCTTCTACTGTCTGTGTAGATGAAGAAGTACCCATATTCAGTGCTTGAACACACACAGCCCCCCCCCCCAAAAAAAGTCTGTGGCCCTGAGAAAACAGAGAAAACAGAGGATTTGCAGACTTTGGTGATGGAGGTGTTAGCTGGTCCTGATTGTTTCCTGCCCGGAATTCCCATTTTCAGAGTAGTGTTCTGATTTTAGAGATTGTATTGTTCTGTTTTATTATACCACAGTAATTTTTATATATTCTGACTTTAGTGTTTTTTAATACTTGGAGCCAGATTGAATTCATTTTCACAGTTCACAGCAACACAATAATAATAATAATAATAATAATAATAATAATAATAATAATAACAATAATAATGATGATGATGATGATGACTTTAGTAATACACACTGCTTCACTCCCTTCTCAGCTTCTTTTGTGGAAGAATCCTTTCTTGGGAGGTGTTAGCTGGCCCCGATTGTTTCCTTTGTGGAATTCCCAATGTCCCTGCTTTCAGAGTGTTGCTCTTTATTTACTGTCCTGGTTTTAGAGATTATTTTGTTCTGTATTATTCTACCACAGTAATTATTTCATATTACAGTAGAATCTCACTTATCCAACATTCGCTTATCCAATGTTCTAGATTATCCAACGCAGTCTGCCTTTTAGTAGTCAATGTTTTTGTAGTCAGTGTTTTAAATTCATTGTGATATTTTGGTGCTAAATTTGTAAATACAGTAATTACTACATAACATTACTGCTCATTGAACTATGTTTTCTGTCAAATTTGTTGTATAACATGATTTTTTTTTTGTGTCAGGAGCGACTTGAGAAACTGCAAGTCACTTCTGGAGTGAGAGAATTGGCCGTCTGCAAGGACATTGCCCAGAGGACTGACAGATGTTTTGATGTTTTTACCATCTTTGTGGGAGGCTTCTCTCATGTCCCCGCATGGAGCTGGAGCTGATAGAAAGAAGTCATCCGCGCTCTCCCTGGGTTGGATTTGAACCTGGCAGCCTTCAGGTCAGCAACCCAACCTTGAAGTCACAAGGCTTTAACCCATTATGCCACTGGGGGGCATAACATGTATAACATGATGTTTTAGTGCTTCATTTGTATAATGATTACCTAATTTGATGTTTACTCGGCTTTTCCTGAATCCCTTCTTATTATCCAACATATTCACTTATCCAACGTTCTACTGGCCTGTTTATGTTGGATAAGTAAGACTCTACTGTATATTTATAATCTTATATTATCTGCTTGGAACTGGATTATATGAGGTCCCTTCTACAAAGCTAGATAAAATGCACACCGAAGTGCATATGGCAGTGTGGAGTCAAGATAATCCAGTTCAAAGCAGATAATATTATAAATAGGTTATATAGCTATGTGGAAGGGCCTTGAGTCTATACTGCCATATACTCCAGTTAAAATCTGATAATCTGTATTTTATATTTAATGATGATGATTATTTTTTAAAGAATTTTAAGAATTTTTAAGAATTAAGAATAAGAATAAGATAAAATATACATATATTTAATGATGATTTGTTTTAATGACTATTCTCTAGTACTTAAAGGGGAAGTGCATGGGCATACCATATTATTCAGTTTTTCAATTTTTCATTCTTCTGATATGGAAATAAAAACACTTCCTATTCAGTCCCACTGAGTTTAAATGAATGTGACTCGTTAGTCATTATTTACACAAGTTCAGTTTCAATCGATCTAATTATTTGAGAGTAGTCCAAATGCAATCCTTTCCTTTGGAAAGCACGAAGATCTCCATACTAACTTCATTAACCACAACCTTGTGAAGCTTAAATACTATATTTGTGTGTAGTATTTACTATGTCATCAGTCCCTGAATTTCATAGACTTTTTGTGTGTGATAACATCATTATTTTGTAAACTTTCCTTTTTATGTACTGCTTCTCATGACTTTTCAGTATGGAAAATCTAAGAATGAAAAGAAATATGACATGAGAGCATGGGCCTGTCCTGTGTACACTACTTGGAAGAAGTGATTTACATTACAAATCAGTTAACTTCAGTAATGAAGGTGTAATGAATCAATGTTCAGAAATAGAATATTATACAAAGGTGAAGTTACAGTATGACCTCTATATCAAAGAGGGGTGCATTCCCAGACTTCAAGTAAATACATGAAACCACAGATAACAATATAACCCCTATTTTCAATGGGATGCACAGTAGAGGTACCAAGAAGATGGTGTAGCTTGTACAGGAGCATTTGAGACCCATTCTACACCGCCATATAATCTAGATTATCAAATCAGATAATCCAGATTATTTTCTTTGAACTGCATATATGAGTCTGCCATACACTGCGATATAATCCAGTTCAAATTAGATAATCTAGATTTATATGGCCTTGTAGAAGGGGCCTAAGTGAATAAGTGAAACCATGGATGATGCTTATATTGGTTCTGTGTACTTTATAAGTAAAACTAGCTTGGAGACCCAGCCACAATTCCCGGATTCCCTCCTCAGTCCAGATGGCTGTTATCAGTAGCCAGTTCTTTACTCCTGTTCCAATTAAACTGGCGTGGGGTGGACAGATCAGCTTGTTGGAAATATTGAGACGGGCACATCCTGACATGTATGAAAGCCTTCACTTCAGTATGGTATTTGTGGAGGACATTGGCAGGGCTATTGGACATGTTCATGGCACTCTCTATAACCTGCAAGGTCCTTCGAGGGAGGGATATGGGTGTCTCCTGCTTAGTGGGAACTATTGCCTGTTTGTGGAGGCAGGACTCTATGTGAGCAGACACCCTTGCTACATACACACATACACATTTTCACTTTTATTATATGTATAGATAAGGGATTCAAAACAAACTTTAAAATAAGTGCGTCATTTCCTTTCATTTTTTATTTCATTCACTTAAGAAACTTGGGAATGTTTCTCCATTTCACAAAAATACTCAAAAAGAAACAAGTAGTGAAATATGTAACATCTGAAGCATAGCAAAAAGTAACAGCAAGGGGTAATTACATTGTAACATGTAACAGTAAAGAGGGTTCGCTATTATCTATGTTTTCCTATGTTAACAGTAAATTGATGAACAAATATCCCATGTTTTTGGGGTTATACTGAATGTGCAGAAATATAGAAACAATGAATTTTTACAATTCTCATCAGCCCCGGTCAACATTTTGTGATGGGAAATTAAGTGTCAGTGATGTCTTTCTGTTTCCCCTCCACATCCCCCCCCCCCCGAAAAAAAACCCCACCTGATGTAGTGCATTAAGTAGCATTTTACAATAGACTTCATGTAAATTTGAAAAATATGTAAAGAAAGCTCTGATGAGAGTAATTTTATCACTTAACCTGGAACCTGGACTATTTTCATTGATCTAACAATAATTCCAAATCAAAGCTATTAGTACTTTAAACAGCAGGGTTGCTTTGATAAATTCATGTGATCAACAAACACCATAAAATAACAGGCAGGCTGTGAACATCACTTGAAGCAAAGCTCAGATAATAAAAGAAAAATGATGCAGATCTGTTAACACATGGTTAATCCTCTCAATTAGAATCTCAGTTGAGGGGAAATAAAGACAAATACAGTATTTGGAAGTTAATCGAAAATGGATAACATTTACTTGCACAAATAATTGTGAGTCAAATCAAAAAGCAGTATTTCCTATAAGCAAAATATTTCAGTTCTTTTTTAAAATAAGACCCAAGCAAAAACAATGCAAGAACTGCATTGCTAAACATCACCAAACACTACATATTTATGATATAGTAATTGGATGCAGCATATATCCACTGATTGTAAAATAAACCAAAAGAAAAACCTTGATTGCCCTGCAAGATCCAACCAGTTCACTGCAAAAAAAAAATCTGAAAGTACACTCCAAAGCTGATGTGTTATAAAAACTATTGCATAAAGTGTATGATTTCTTTCAAAGCAATCACTTGAAGAGAAATAGCTGAAATGTTATCCTTTCATGCCTAAAAACTTAGCCATGTGTCATACTGATAGAAGCAATGATATTCTATGCATCTCTCAGTTAAACCAAAGGCTTACAAATCTAGGCATGAGTGGATTTCTACCCTTCCATTCCTTTAGCATTTATGGGTTTAATCTGTCCTGAATTTCACTCTTCCAGAATTACAGTTACCAATTTGAGGAAATGTATGAGACAAGAGCCCAAATTGGAGCATGCACATTTTACCACAGTGTTTGGATCCTTCCATTCCTTCCTCCTTTTCCATGATTTACACACAGCCAATTCCCGTTTAAATGCAGAATAGATTACAATTTCCTGCTTCTCTACCTCCAACCTACAGTTCCACTCTTCTCCACTTGATATTCCCTCATGTATGACTCAAGCTCCCTTTTGGGGCCAGCAAGAAGACTGGTTTCTATCATACTTCTTACAGTCTACCCTGGATTTCTATCATTTTAGTAGGGATGAAGTCATTTTTGTTAAATATTTATACATTTGGCTGTCTGTATCCATAGATAGTTTGAAAATATTTTTGAACAATCCTTGATTATTATCATTTGTGTACATGCTATTTTACTATACCATTATATACCATATTTACTCGAATCTAAAGCTCATCTTTTTTGACTAAATGACCTTGCCAAAATTGGGGTGCACAATTAGATTCATGTCATATGATCATCTTAGTGCTGAGCCAAAGCCAAAGGGGGAAGCTGCTTCAGGAGCTGCACCAGGAACCCCTACTTGAGGAATGCCCTTTTTAATTCAAAGGCCCTGGATCAATGCTATGAGATACTGGGATTTGTAATTTGGTGAGACATCAGCATCCTTTGGCAGCTCCCATGATCCCACACTACAGCCCCTATGACCCCATAGCCAGGGTAGTTAAAGGGGATTCCTTCTACTGCATAGATGCATCCCTTTGCTAGAAGCTTTGGAGTCCTAACACTTTTTTTAAAAAAAGATAGAATTCTAAGCATGCAGCCACTGTAATGAGCTCCCTTTTTGGACCAAATTGCAAAGAGTGCATTTTTTGCCACTGCGTATTACATTTGGCAGCAAAAACTTTTCCTTGTTTCAGTGTTTTGAAAATGGATGTGTGCATCAGATTTCATATCGCATTAGACTCGACTAAATATGGGTATATAGGGATGTGAGCACCCATGAATTTTGGTATCCATGGTGGGTACTGGAACCAAACTCCAGCAGCTCCCACTGTACATTATACGATTCTATGCTGGCTTTTAAAGAAATTATAATAAAAAGAAACTCTCCTGTCCATGATGTCACTGTCAAGCTTGTTAACTGTTGCCTATCCAGCACTTCACCTGAAGAGTTGCCTTAGAAGCACAAGCTGTTCTTGTGGTTATTAGCCGTGAAATTGAACGTGGGGATAAGGAGGTATTAATAACATAGCAATGGGGAAACCAGTTACAGAGAAGTAAGAAGAATAAGTGTTCCTAAAGCACTAGTTTAATGCTTAACTGTTTTAAAAACGGTGGTTTGAAGAGAAGTATTACTCAAATGATAGAAATTAGCACTATCTCTTAATCTTGGTGAAAGAGATTATATACTTCCAACAGAGAAATTGTGATTAGAGGAATTTAAAGAAGTCGGTACAATCCATAGTAACATTTAGCACCTTACATTGTGCTAAATATAGTAGCTTTGCTTGTCTAGAGATCCAGGTGCTTAAAGGTTGGATTTCATTTTTTAGATTAAATATAAGAGTTTCTTTTTCTCTTTTCACTTAATCAGTTGCAGTTCTCGGGCATGCTCCTTCACTATACATATGTACATATCTCAAGTTGAGGGCTCTCATATTTATATTAAGAAGATACATGGACTAATTAGTTATAAGAGGAAAACATTATAGTACTTTCCTTTGGAGATGGCAAGGCAGGGAGCGAGCTGAGAAATGGGGCCACACGCGCGGGCCCAGTGTGTTCATTCTAGTATATCTGCATCCCCACTATCTATATTTTGTTATACTGAGGCATAAAATTGGAAAGGACAATTTACTCCTGTTCAATGACATTTTGTTTCTGTTCATCTCATGAAGTGTACCACCTGTATCTAATGGAATGCTAGAAGAGCAAAGAAAAGGGGCTTTTGGGTGTGTGGACAAAGGAGGGAGAACATACTTTTCAGTGACATTTCTTTCCACTAGTTCCTCCCCCTACACGCACATGCACACACACACACACACACACACACACACGGGCCAATGCCTTGTAATCCTTCAAAGACATCAATGTTTAACAAATATCTTTAAATATGAGCAAAGCAGATATGGTACAGAAGGGAGTGAGGTTTCATGTCACAAGCTCAGATTGGCTCATGCTCCTAAGGCCTGTTAAATACTTGCTTAGTAGTCCCTGACAGTCTCTCTGCAGGCAACAGTGAGGAGGGATTGCCATTTTTGGAGACAAATATGGGATTTATGTTTTCCAGTTCAGTTGGGGAGCAGATGAAATTATGATATTTGTGCTCCCAGAAAGAAATGATTCATAGGAGAAATCACCTATATTTCACAAGAAGTCAACAATAGTTCATTCCAATACTAACTCATTGGTTTACTATCTTCTTCCACTCCTCAAAGGTGAGTGATTGAGGCAAAGCCTTTTATAATAGAAAGCACAGAAAAGAAGACCACCTTTCCTTGGACCTGAGTCTCAAGGTGTAAGCCTGAGTCTCAGGATCTTGAGCTTATTTGGAGGTTCTAGTACGGGAGTGCAGCTATCGTATATCTAGGACCGAAGACTGGAGACCTCGGTACACTCCTTCTATACCTGGGATGTCGTCCTCTTCCACTGAGTGGACCCCCGCCTAGGCAGCCAGATCAGCTGAATCAACCCTGGTGATCAATGGGGTGACAGATGTTGCAGCCAGATCGCCCTCACATCCTATTTGAATGACTTTTTATGTGCAACTGTGGTTGATCTTTAATGTATCACCCAGGCCTTTAAATACTATAACCCCGTGGTACCACAACAGGTTTGGGGTCTCAAATTTCAGTGCCTGCAATAGTTCTGACATGACATTCTTTTTAAAATGCATTTTCTCATATTTGAAATGAAAAATGGTGTTGCTTTTCAATATTTTTTCTGTGTACTGTAGAATTTGAATTTTCTTTTGGACTTAGCTTTGCTAATGCCAAGAGATTTCAAATCCTTTACTAAGCAAGAAAAAAAAGTTCTGTTATTTCCTTTAATAATCATGCAATGCTTTTTTTCAATGTGTATGAAAGTCACTATGATTAGCTCTGGCTATTTTTGAAGAGTTAATCAATTTTAAAAATGTGAGCCATCAGATTGCTTACGTATATACAATTTACACCTTTCTTGGAAATAGGCAGCACCAAATTTAACAGATTTTCTTTCCCAGGAAATACATTAAAGATTTTAATTTTGAATTTCTCTTTAATGGAGACAATTAATACATTTTAGGAAAGGATTTCTCCAGGCACCTGGAGCTGCAAAGGGTTCTCCGAACTGGGTGAAAAGTCATAATAAACCTCATCTGTGTCAGAGTTCAGCTGCTGATCAGGCTCTGAAGCCATGGCTGGCTGGGGTATAACACTATAATTGAGAGATCTCCAAGTCACACTGTTATTAACAAACTATTTCTTGCAAAATCAAGGCTGTGACATTATGAAATATCTGTTACATGATTTGCTATAATCTATTGTATATGTTAATCCAGTCTCTGGGTCTCTCAAACTCAAGGCCAGAGAAGGTGAGGTCATTAGACATGATAGCATCAATAAACAAGCATTGCTTTCCTATAATATAAAAAAGTACTTTAAACAGCAGAACGGTTATAAATACTTGTCTGAAAAGGAATTTAAAAACTACTTTAAAAAAAAAGGGGGGGGGAGAACAAAAGGAACTTTTGGTCTCTAACCTCATCAATAAACATGCATCTAAATTGTAGAATTAATGCAGTTTGACACTACTTTAGCTGCCACTAGCCCAGCGCTGTGGAATCATAGGATTTGTAGTTCGATGAGGTATAAGAACTGTTTGGCAGAGAAAAATAAATACTTTGTAAAGCTTCAGATCCCATTAGTCCATAGCATTCAGCCATGGAGGTTAAAGTCCTTCCTTGTGAGCTTTTATGAACTAAAGACAAGTTAGTTGTCTGTCTTGGCTTTTAAAAATTGAATTGTATTTTATATATTCATATTTTGACATGCTGCCTTGAGCATCTGCCAGAATATTTGAAATATAATAGTAATAATAAATAGAATGAGAAAATGTGATCACATAAACCAATCTAGAGTGGGGTGACACATAGGAAGCCAGGGCTTCCTCTTATTCACATTCCTGAGGCTGTTTTATGATTCCATTGAAGTGTATTGTCAAGGACAGAACGCCACAAGATTCAAAGTAACAGAGTTTATTAGATTACAGAACTCAAAAATGCCCGTAAAACACAAGGGCCAGGCAGTTTTTGCCTTTAGGAGCAAAAAGGGGCAAAAGTAAATGTTCAAAAGATAAACCGGATTAAACCGGAGTTTAATCCGGGTAAAAACAAACTGCTTGCTTCAGCCTGGGTATAAACGAAACGAAAGCCAAGGAACAAAAGATACAAAGAATGCAACTAATTGGCAGCAGATTCCTCTCTGCTGCCAACACTGTGCTTAGAGTAACTTGCGTCGCTCCCCCACACACACAGCAGACAGGATCTCCAACACGAGTAAATCAGCCAAGGATTGTAGCAGTTGAGTAGACCAGTTCCGTTCCGTAGATCAAAGCCAGAAGCAGACGTTTGTAGTTTTTCCAAGTCCAAGAAGGGGGGAAGACAAGCCGTGGTCAGTTCAGTCCGAGTTCTCAAAGCAGGAGATGGCGTCCGTCAAGAAGACGACGGAAGGTCAAGCTAATAAGAGTAAGCACAGGTTTGCACAAACAAATGCCCACACAATCCCTCCCGCCGTCTGACCCTGGATTCCAATCAACTTACGTCACAGCACAGGAAAGCACACAAGTCTTCAGGGAAGCGTCCCACACACACACGGATCCCAAGCGTTTGCCCAGATTACCTTGCCCAACGCAATTTGCAATTGCTCTCAAGCCCCATTTTATGCCAGTTACAAATCTTCATCACTGTCAGCTGTCCTCCTTAACCCGGGCGTTTCCTCATCACTTTCCTCGTCAGAGCTGGAACACCTCTGACTACGCCCAACAGCATCTCCAGCTGTGGATCCCGTCCCATCCCTCCAGCTAAACCATGGGTCTAATCCTGAAGGTCCCCATTCATCTTCTGTCCCATCATGGCCAGTGGCACCCAATTCCTCCCTTACCCGAGTCCAATCCATCTCATCCTCCTCTGAGCTAACCAGCCCCTCCTCCATTCTCTCCGTAAACCCTTCGAAAGACTCCTCGTCAGATGGTGCTGCAAATATGTCTCGCAGTCTTTTTCTCTCTCGCTCCTCGAGAGTATCTGACTCTCGAGGAGTCTTACGCCCACGTCTGTCAGTAACAGAGCCATGAGGCTCAATCATAACACTATCCCCTCTCACAAAGGCCTCCTCCCCCGATGGCGGAGAAGTGGCAGTGATACCCTCCGCTATAGCACCACGACGACTAGAGGTATCAAGTTTCAACAGCGAACGATGAAAGACTGGATGGACCTTTAAACTAGACGGTAAACGCAAACGAAACGCAACAGAAGAAATCTTTTTAACGATAGGAAAGGGACCCAAATACCGAGGCGCAAACTTTCCCCCAGCCTGTTTAATATGTTTGGAAGATAACCACACCAAATCCCCTTCTTCCAACTCCTCCCCTGCCTGCCTGTGGCGGTCAGCCTGAGTCTTCTGCGTTGCCTTAGCTTCCAACAGTAAGCGACGGGCAACATCATGCAATGCAGCCATTTCCGAAGAGCGGTACACAGGGTCCGAAGAGACCACATTGGTCGACGGCGCCACACCTCCCCGTGGGTGAAAACCATAAGTTAGCTCAAATGGCGTATGCTGACTAGACGTGTGCACCGCATTGTTGTAAGCAAATTCCGCCACCGGTAACCACTTTACCCAAGCCGTGGGTTGATCTAAACAAAAACAACGCAGATACTGCTCTAAGAGCCCATTAACCCGTTCCGACTGTCCATCCGTTTGCGGATGGAAAGCTGAAGACACGTTTAACTTAGTCCCCAAACACTCATGGAAGTGTTTCCAAAAGCGTGACACAAATTGCGGAGCCCTATCTGAAATAATCACCTCGGGTGCTCCGTGCAAACGATAGATGTGCTTTGTAAATAGTAAGGCCAACGTAGGGGCCGCCGGAATGGTTGAACAAGGAATAAAATGAGCCAGTTTACTAAATAAATCCACCACCACCCAAATACAAGTATAACCCCCAGACTTAGGCAAATCTGAAATAAAATCCATGGAAATGATTTGCCATGGCCTCTCCGGAACAGGTAAAGACGATAACAACCCTCTAGGGCGCCCAACAGGCGTCTTACTCTGCTGACAAACGGCGCAGCTGTCACAAAAGCGCAGAATGTCTTGCCGCATCTTTGGCCACCAGTAGCTCCTGGTGATAAGCTGTACGGTCTTGAACCTGCCAAAGTGCCCAGCCATGGGTTCGTCATGGTGGGCTCTAATCACCTCCAACCTGAGGGTCCCTACTGGTACGTAAACCTGCCCCCTACGCACCAATACCCCGTCTTGATCCTGGAGATGCGGCAGTATGGTACGGTTACCTGCAGAGAGCAGCATCAGTTGCTCCTGAGTCCACACATCATCCTTCTGTGCCTCAAGGATCTGGTCATGTAACCCAAGCTCATTATCTACAACACACAGAGAGGCAGTAGGCAAGATGGTCTGACATACTACCTGCTCATTGGTCTTAAATTCCGGCTTGCGGGATAAAGCATCGGCCCGCAAGTTTGCCTTCCCCTCCACGAACTGCACCTTGAAGTTAAACCTGGAGAAAAACAAAGCCCAGCGGATTTGACGCTGGTTTAACTTCTTTGCTGTTTGCAAGTGCTCTAAGTTCTTGTGATCAGATCTGACCACGATCTGGTGCCGTGCCCCTTCAAGCCAGTGCCGCCACACCTCAAACGCCACCTTAATCGCCAACAACTCCTTCTCCCATATGGTATAGTTCTGCTCGAAGGGTGTTAGTTGCCGCGAGTAAAATCCACAGGGACGCAAGGTCCCTGAGGAATCCTTCTGAGACAATACAGCCCCCAACGCGTAGCTAGAAGCGTCCGCTTCTACCACGAACGGTCTGTCAACATCAGGATGGGTTAGTATGTTGTCCGATTGAAAACTAGACTTTAGTTGTAGAAACGCCTCGTGAGCTTCCCGCCCCCACACAAATGGCTGTTTCTTGCGCAGAAGCTGCGTCAAAGGTACCGTGAGCTTTGCAAAATTCGGAATAAACTCCCGGTAGTAATTAGCGAAACCCAAGAACCTTTGTACATCCTTCTTAGTCTTCAGCTCCTGCCATGAGTTGACGGCGTCAACCTTATGTGGGTCCATTTTAAGTTCCCTACCTGACACTACATGACCTAGGAACTCCACTTCAGGCACATGAAAGACGCACTTGGAAGCCTTGGCGAAAAGCCCATTAGCCCGCAGTCGGTGCAGAACCTGCTTGACATGTTGACGATGTTCTTTCTCGTCCTTAGAAAAAATCAAGATATCATCCAAATAAATCACTAAAAATTGGTCAATTAGGTCCCTGAACACATCGTTCATGAACCTCTGGAATACCGCAGGAGCATTACAAAGCCCAAAAGGCATGACTCGGAACTCGTGGCATCCGAAACACGTGTTAAATGCCGTCTTCCATTCATCCCCTTCCCGTATACGGATTAAGTTATAGGCCCCCCGCAGGTCAAGCTTGGTAAAGACCTTAGCCCCTTGCACCCTTGATAACAGTTCCGAGATTAAAGGCAGCGGGTACCTATCCCGAATGGTGTATTTGTTTAGGATCCGATAATCGCAGACCAACCTAAGTTCCCCAGTCTTTTTGGCTACAAAGAATACCGGTGCCGCAGTTGGAGAACTAGATGGGCGAATAAACCCCTTGGCTAAATTTTCATCTAGAAACTCCCGCAAAGCTTGCCTTTCCGGTACAGTCAAGGCATACAGCCTCCCTGCTGGCAGTTTCGCACCTTCTGCCAACTTGATGGCGCAATCATATGGCCTGTGCGGTGGTAATTTGTCCGCTTCTCTTTTACAAAATACATCAGAGAACTCCCCATACTCAGCAGGCACTCCCTCCATATCAGAATGAGTAACATTTAGAGTGCAACAATCCTGCCTCTTTAAGATCACTTTACGTGTTGCCCAATCTACATGTGGGTTTACTACAGCTAGCCAATCCATCCCCAGGATCACATCATATCTAGGCAAGCTCGTAATATCCCACACAAACGTTCCCGTTACTCCCTGCACCTCCCACGTTACTGCTGAGGTTTCATGGTTAACCACCCCAGTCTCCAGCAGTCTCCCATCTGCTCCTTCCACCCACACGTCGCATGCCTTGCGCACTCTAGGAATGCCATGCTTCTTAGCAAACTCAATATCTACATAGGAGACCGTAGCCCCTGAGTCCAGCAGTGCCAAAGTAGAAACAAGTTCCCTTCCCCCAACAGATAATGTAATGGGTACGAAAACATGCTTCCTCCCCTCAGTTGACTGCTTGAGGAGCCCTAGTGCGTTGGACTCACGTCGCACTAGGGCTGGCCTTTTCCCGAAAACTGGGAAGGTTTCACATTACAATTTTTGGCAAAATGCCCAGCATTCCCACAGTACAAACACAAGCCCAGCTGCCTCCTACGGCTCTTTTCCTCTGTAGACAGCTTTTTAAAGACCCCAAGCTCCATGGGCTCTTCCCCCATCACCACAGGTGCCCTGGTTACATGCATGGGTGGCGCACACATTGCTTTTGAGTGTTTACGAGCCTCGAACCTTGCGTCTAAACGCAGCACCTTAGCTACTAAGGCGTCCCAGCTTTCAGCCGGCTCCAAGCGTGCTAATTCATCCTGGAGCATATCACTTAACCCGGCAGTAAATAAAAGCATGAATGCATTTTCCCCCCAATCCAGCTGGTGGCGATACAGGTTAAACTTATTTAAGTAATCCAAAACAGTCCCCTTTCCCTGTTTCAACCGATACAGAGCCCACCCAGCGTTCTCCGTGCGGAGAGGATCCCCAAAAGTATCAGTTAACAACTTTTTGAAATTATTCAAATTGTCCTTGACTGGGTCATTTCCCAAAATTAAATTAGTGGCCCATTGTCCTGCGGGACCGGTCAACAAACTCAAAATAAAGGCCACCTTGCTAGTGTCTGTAGGAAAAGCATGAGCACTGAGCTGAGAAAAATAAAGCTCCACTTGTGCCAAAAAGGTTGGCAACTTGCACCTGGTTCCGTCAAAGCGTTCAGGAGTCAAAACATGTCCTTTCACAGCCTGAGCTGTTTGGATAACGGTAAAAGCCGTTTGCAATTGGTCTACTTTGGCCCTTAACTCATCCATCGTCTTCCTGACGGGTTTATTGCTGCAATAAACTTTTTTATGGGCGTTGGGCAATCTGTCAAGGACAGAACGCCACAAGATTCAAAGTAACAGAGTTTATTAGATTACAGAACTCAAAAATGCCCGTAAAACACAAGGGCCAGGCAGTTTTTGCCTTTAGGAGCAAAAAGGGGCAAAAGTAAATGTTCAAAAGATAAACCGGATTAAACCGGAGTTTAATCCGGGTAAAAACAAACTGCTTGCTTCAGCCTGGGTATAAACGAAACGAAAGCCAAGGAACAAAAGATACAAAGAATGCAACTAATTGGCAGCAGATTCCTCTCTGCTGCCAACACTGTGCTTAGAGTAACTTGCGTCGCTCCCCCACACACACAGCAGACAGGATCTCCAACACGAGTAAATCAGCCAAGGATTGTAGCAGTTGAGTAGACCAGTTCCGTTCCGTAGATCAAAGCCAGAAGCAGACGTTTGTAGTTTTTCCAAGTCCAAGAAGGGGGGAAGACAAGCCGTGGTCAGTTCAGTCCGAGTTCTCAAAGCAGGAGATGGCGTCCGTCAAGAAGACGACGGAAGGTCAAGCTAATAAGAGTAAGCACAGGTTTGCACAAACAAATGCCCACACAATCCCTCCCGCCGTCTGACCCTGGATTCCAATCAACTTACGTCACAGCACAGGAAAGCACACAAGTCTTCAGGGAAGCGTCCCACACACACACGGATCCCAAGCGTTTGCCCAGATTACCTTGCCCAACGCAATTTGCAATTGCTCTCAAGCCCCATTTTATGCCAGTTACAAATCTTCATCACTGTCAGCTGTCCTCCTTAACCCGGGCGTTTCCTCATCACTTTCCTCGTCAGAGCTGGAACACCTCTGACTACGCCCAACAGCATCTCCAGCTGTGGATCCCGTCCCATCCCTCCAGCTAAACCATGGGTCTAATCCTGAAGGTCCCCATTCATCTTCTGTCCCATCATGGCCAGTGGCACCCACTTCCTCCCTTACCCGAGTCCAATCCATCTCATCCTCCTCTGAGCTAACCAGCCCCTCCTCCATTCTCTCCGTAAACCCTTCGAAAGACTCCTCGTCAGATGGTGCTGCAAATATGTCTCGCAGTCTTTTTCTCTCTCGCTCCTCGAGAGTATCTGACTCTCGAGGAGTCTTACGCCCACGTCTGTCAGTAACAGAGCCATGAGGCTCAATCATAACATGTATTGTTGAGTTTGCATTAGGAGCACACTCAGTCATCAGTGAAGAAGTGAAAAGGGTGACAAGCTTGTTTAATAAAACTATCCTTTCTTTTAGAGATGAAAACTCCTTTGCTATTTGCAATGTTATCAGCAACTCTCATTGTCTTAAAAAAAACTAAAACACAATCAAACTTTACTCAGTATAACTCTTGATTGCCATCTTTATAGTGGCAACTAGCTGTGTGCAGTTAAAAATACTGATAACTCTGTTAATTAAATTTTTAATTGTCTTTGTATAAATTGCCAAGGGCAGAGGTAAAAAAAATCATATATAGAACTGCTGTAGGTATGTTGCTCTTGTTTCTCTCTCTCTTTCCCTTTTTTTTCAAACTTGTTTGATTCAACTAAAAGAGTCCAAGAGCATCCCCTACAGGAACTTTTCCAGTCATGTTTTGCTTTATTTGCCTTTTTCATTTCCCCCCTCTTTTGCAGTGGTTCTTTCTTCTGATAATTTGTATGCACTCTGCATGGTGCTCAGTAATTGTGTCTAGAGAATTAGAAAGGGATGGCTATTGCAGTGGTAATAGAATTACTATCAGTGTTCTAAGCTAGTAAAAGGATTCAGTGTTTCAGTCAAAGGATTTAAAAATACATGCTGAAATGGATATCAGGTTCTATCCCTCCTTCCTCCATGGAGCTAGTTTTCAGTTAAATTTTGGAAAAATGGGATTTCAGATTTGAGGAATTAAAAACAGTGTTAGTCTATGACATTTTGGTGACTGAAACAGATCCTTGCTTCCCGTGCTTTAAAAAGTCTTCATGCTTCTGTTCATTCCTACCTTAATCTATCAACATTTTGGCTTTCTGGATATTGTCCCCCTCAGATATAGCCAGCATAGTAAAAGGTGAAGGATACTGGGAACTGTAGTTGAATAAGAGGGATATGGTGTTCCATTGATGAAAAAAAATTTCCTGGGAGGATGTCAGTGTTGGTTGGGCAAGTCAAAACATGACATTTTAGTCAAGCCTTTAAGGCTGAATTTGCTTGTATGAGTATAATTCTTTTAGCCTTCTCAGGCTTTGTGCATACTGTATAATTAGTGCAGTTTTACACCATGTTAACTGCCATGACTCGGTGCTATGGAATCATGGGATTTATAAGGCACAAGAACCCTTGAGCAGAGATGGCTATGACCTTGTAAAACTGCAATTCACATGATTCCATAGTTTTGAGCCATGGCACTTAAAGTGGTGCCAGATTGCAGTGTAGACACACTCATAGACTTGTTTGACTCATCTGATATGATTGTATCGATAAATTTTAATTTTGAATTGTTTAGATTGTTTTATTTGTCTGCTACCCAAAGCTGTCATGATACCAGAGTGGGATAAGAATATTTTGATAAATAAATGCCTGGAGGGCTATAAAATTGCCATATATGATGTTGTGAATGAGTCTTCTGAAGCTGTTAGTACTAATGGTGGGATCAGGAGGGGAAGAAAGACGCCTCGCGAGGAAGGCTCATTGGAAAATTTACACAGGAAAAGGATCAGGGAAATACTTGAGGAATCCTCAGATGAGGATTCATTCGGGGATCTGGAAGGGGATCCTGAGGTGGGAATGACTGTTGAAGACCCAGAGGTGGTGGAAGAGGTTGGCATGGACTGGACACGGGCTCCGGAGGATCTTGGGGAGAAAACTGGATCCATGGATGCTGAGGACACAGGAGAAGCTTGGGCTCCTTCAGAAGCAGATCCCACATGGTCTGCCTGGAGGAATGAGGGTAATTCCACAGGTGTGGACAGGGTTGGGTGTGGGCAGGGCGATTCTGGCTCTGATGAGGAACTAGGGATGGCTGATCCTAGGGCGTTGGCTGTTTGGAGCTCGGATTCTGATGAGGAGTTTGGGACACCTGATCCTAACTAAGGTATTGGTTGTTTGGATGCCCAAGGAAACCTAAATAAATTAGAGGCTTTTGGCCATTGTTCTTTGCATGTGGCAAGGTGTTGTTGGGCGCCATTGGGTTTCTTGTACGTGACTCCGAAGACTGGCTTGGGACTTTGCAACCGATGTAAGTTAATCCGGGTTATTCTACGACGGAGAGCTGGAACTGTGTGGGTTTTCTCTTGGACTGCATTGTTATTACTGTTTTGCATTAGCTACTGCTCGCCTCCATCGTTTTGGCTCTTTGTGTTATCCTGTGACGTGGACCTTGCTGTGACGACTTCATCCTTTGGACCTTGGACCGGAACTCGACTTGGCATATCTCTTCGCTCCTTAACTCGGCTTGGCATCATTCCCGTCTCCGTGGCTGACTTCCGTTGCTGACTGCTGGCTTCACCTTTGACTCCGATGTGGTTCTCCAATCCTGACTCCGGATCGGTTTGACTTCGCTACGCGTTTCGTTCCCTTGACATCTGGCTTGGTTTTCGACTCCGCAGTGGCTTGTCGCTATTGCCTCAGCATTTTCCAGCTTTGTTTGCCTGTGCCGCTCTTGGCGAAGAACTTTAGCCAGGTTTGGGCTTTCTCTTTGGGATTTTTTCTGTACTTTTGGGTTTTGGGGAGGTTTTGAGCCTTTTGGATTTCTTGCCCTTGTTTGTTTTGCCATTTTGACTCTGCTTTGCAATTCTGAGCTGTTTTCAAGCACTTTGGTTTTAATCCGGATTATATCTCCGGACAATCCGGATTATATTCCGGTTTGCGTTTTTGAGGTTTCTTTGCTCTGAACTGTTTAATCGCACTGATGTTAAAGTTTTGTGAGCTCTCTGGAATTTGTGCTGAGCTTTTTGAGTTATTTTTGAATAAATTATATTTATCTAACTGGCTGGCATCTGACCTTTGACATATGATCTATGATTTCATGGTGACAACTGGTATAAAAAACAACTTTGATTCATAATAGGGTCAGCTCTATCAAAGGGGCAATTCATACAGCTAGTGTGGTTTCTGGAGAACGCAGTTTGAGTGTCCCAAAAAGGGGTAAGAAATTTGTTAAAGCAAAGGCCATTAAAAAACCTCTCTAAATTAAGGCATGCAAATTAGATGCCCAAGCAATCTGAGCACAGTGCTGAATTTTCCCCTAGGAATATTTTGTTTGTTTGTTTCTTTATTAAAGAGGAATGCATTTTAATGAAAATGAATAGAGGCACTGCACTGAAGAATTTGTTTTGAAATTTTGCAATAAAGAGGCAGCCTATTATTACTTTTGTTCCCTGAAGGCAGTGTTATCTTTCAAAGTGTTAAGAAAAATCCTCAGCTCCCAGTGGTTAGAGTACTTGTTTCCATGTAGCGTAGAGATATATAGCACTAGGTCCCTTCAAATTGTCTCATTAACATAACAAGCTTCCCAAAAATACACGAAGCTGTATTTTCTCTCTTTGCTTGTTTACAAAACCTGTGCATAAGTTGGATTTATGTTTTTGTTGTTGCTCCCTGAAAAAGACAGATATGTGGGCAAAGGGTAACGAGACTGTGCATGTAAGTACTGGCAGGATGAAGCCTCTTGTGGAATAGGGCTGTTCTCAACAAGATAAGTGGATGATGTTGTCCAGCTGGAAGCAGGGGTGTAGCAGGTGAGAGAACACTTTCAAAACCTGTTCCAGCAACTTAGTAAGGGGGGGGGGAGAAAACACTGTAGGGACAAAATTACCTGACTTGTCACACATCTTCTATGAGGATTGTATATTAAAGAGATTCTACAAGAGATGTTCAGTTGTAGGCATCTCAAAGTGCCTACTGAGCTCACCAGATGTGCATTTGTCCTTTATCAAACGCCATAAAATTCCTAATGTCTGTGCCAAAGTCACTCCACTGGTTACCAATTAATAGGCTTGTGCATTTCGGGTGAATCGCTATCAGTTTCTGCTTGCCGGATACCAGAAGCCCCCACATCCATTTTACAGCGCCTCCTGAAAATGGGTGCACTACCGAATTGGTGTTTTTGTTTAGCATCCAAAAAACCCAGCTATTTTTGGTCCATTGAAGGCAATGGGGAATTTACGAGGCTCCCTTTTTCCCTGGGAGCCTTTCTTCTCTTCAAGAGAGCCTGAGTGTCAGCAACAGGGTTAAGAAAATATAACATATTTCTAAACCACCCTTTCTCTTTGAAGGGACTCAAGGCAGTTTACACACCAAAGAAGGCAAACATTCAATGCCCTAAATAAGTACAAACACATCAAAAATGCAGAATAATACACAATAATAACAGTAACCTTGAAACAAAAGAATGAACCATCACAATGCAAACAGAATAAAAATAACCCAGTAAGACATACAAACAGTAATAGCATGGGTTAACATTAAGACATATACCCTAAAAGACAATTAAAATACATTAGAAATGGCTATCAGAGGTGTTCACTTAAAATGTATCATAGCCAGCATTGTGACGGCATTCATTTAAGGCAGTGGTTCCCAACCTGTAGGCTGCAGCCCAGCAGTGGGCTGTGAGAACAAAAGTAAAAAGAAGCAGGAAAACATAAGAAAATTAAAAAGATTCAATTGTGATGCTGAATAGGGGAGGAGGAGCTAAGTTTGGCTCCCACTGGCTTTCATGTCAGGCATGTTTTTGTACTGGGAGGGGCCTTACCATTACAAGCTCCTGAAGGACAGAAGGTACAGAAAGAAATGGAAAAAACTAATTCAGTGCACAAGTCTACCAGTTAGTTCCTGGGCAAAGTACAAAGTGTTGGTAATAGCCTGCAAAGCCGTATATGGTTTGGGGCCAGGTTACCTACAGGATTGCCTTCTGTATAGGTCCTCTGGTAGATGTTTACTCCAACCATCCAGAATACAACTAGCAATCATCACCCAGAGGACCTTTTATTCTGCTGTCCCTAAACTGTAGAATAGTCTGTGGGAAGGGCTCTGACAGCTAAATGAGATGTCTAAATTCGAAATATAATTCATGTATTCTATGAATTTTAAATTTCAATTTTTTTACTATTGTACTTTAATCTTCATACCATGTATTTAAATATATGTATTTGATAGCAATATGTTTGAATATATACATTTTATTGTATGTACTGTATTTTATTTTATCTTATGATGATGTGTTTTAACTGTGTTGTGCTCTGCTTTGAGCCATGAGGAGAAACAGTTAACAACTAAAATGTATTATTGTCATTGTTATTATTATACTATGTAACACAAATTTTGCTCCTGGGTTATAAATGTCATTTCCTAATTGGTTCTATCATGAAAACATGGAAAAGGTTTATTAAACTGCAAAAATTTGGTTTTGCCAGACATCCTGCAGCACATTCTGCTCTAGTTTTTCAATGAATAATATCTCATAGAGTCTCAACCAATTCAACATAGTTTGTGACAGCCACAAAAAAGTAAGTTTCTAGAGTATAACAGCTACTTTCAAAGTAAGTACCATACAATTAAACAAGGAATAACACTTTCAAACTAGTAAGAGTTTTCAAATTTGTTACATAGTACCTCTTCATGCTGCCTGCCAGAACTGTAGTATATTGTACTTTAAGATTGCCATTCACCCTGTCACAATATGTGGCTTCCCATTATACCTGTTTGCCTTTTTTGTCTTTCCCCGTAGTTTCTTGAATTCAGCCCATCACATTTGAATTCTCCTTTCTGTTCTCTTAATAATAATAATAATAATAATAATAATAATAATAATAATAATAATAATAATAAACTTTATTTTTATATCCTGCCCCATCTCCTCGAAGGGACTCGGGGCGGCTCACAACAGGGACAAGCCTGAAACAACAACACAACATATTTGACAAAAACTTAAAACATTCCAACGACACACAAACTAAAATAATGGACAATATATTAAAATCCAAGCAGATAAAATCAGAGTAATTAAAAGCAAACCAGTGGGGATAGGTTTCATAAAGTGCTGTATCATGGAAATAAGTAACAGTGATAAGGTGCCATACGCTTTTAAAACAGAAAGAAGTATTCTAATGACAGCTCTATTGGGCCTATTCATTCAAACGCGCTCTGGAACAACTATGTTTTCAATTCCCAGCGGAAAATGGGCAGAGAAGGAGCTAACCTGATCTTCTTAGGGAAAGAGTTCCAGAGCCGGGGAGCCACTGCCGAGAAGGCCCTCTCCCTCGTTCCCACCAGCCGCATTTGAGACAAAGGCGGGGGCAAGAGGAGCACTTCCCCGGATGATCTTAGGGTTCGCGTTGGTTCGTAGGAGAGGAGATGATCATGGAGATAGGCAGGTCCTGAACCGTTTAAGGCTTTATAGGTAATAACCTGCACCTTGAATTGGGCCCGGAAACTTATCGGTAGCCAGTGGAGCTGTTTAAACAAAGGAGTTGACCGTTCTCTGTAACTAGCTCCTGTTATTAATTTGGCTGCTGATCTCTGAACCAACTGAAGTTTCCGAACCATCTTCAAGGGCAGCCCCACATAGAGTGCATTGCAGTAATTCAACCTGGAGGTGGCTAATGCGTGGACCACCATGGCCAAGTCAGACTTCACGAGGTACGGTTGCAGCTGGCGCACAAGCTTTAACTGTGCAAAGGCCCTCCCGGCCACTGCCGACACCTGAGCATCAAGTGACAGCGATGAGTCCAGAAGGACCCCCAAGCTGCGGACTTGCGTCTTAAGGGGGAGTGTGACCCCGTCGAGCGCAGGTTGCCACCCTATGCCCCGATCGGCCGCATGACTGACCTGGAGGACCTCTTTCTTGTCAGGATTATGTTTTAGCTTATTCACCCTCGTCCAGCCCATCACAGCGGCCAGGCACCGGTCAAGGATCTGAGGGGCTTCCTTGGAGTTTGGTGGAAAGGAGTAGTAGAGCTGAGTGTCATCTGCATAGTGATGGCACCCAACTCCAAAACTCCGGATGACCTCTCCCAGCGGTTTCATGTAGATGTTAAAAAACATGGGAGACAGAATAGAACCTTGCGGGACCCCACAGGTCAATGGCCAGGGCAGGAGTCTCCCAGCTTCACCAACTGGGAACGGCCCTCCAGGAAGGAGCGGAGCCATTGCAAAGCAACGCCCCCAATACCCATTCAGAAGAGCCGTCCCAGAAGGATACCATGGTCAATGGTATCGAAAGCCGCTGAGATGTCCAAGAGAATCAACAGGGTCACACTCCCCCTGTCAAGTTTTCTGCGGAGGTCATCCACCAAGGCGACCAAAGCCGTCTCCGTACCATGACTGGGTCTGAACCTAGACTGTGATGGATCCAGATAGTCGGTCTCTGTCAGGAACCCCTGGAGCTGCGAGGTGACCACCCGCTTCAGAACCTTGCCCAAAAAGGGAAGGTTCGAAATTGGCCAGTAGTTGTTAAGAACCAATGGGTCAAGGGATGCCTTTTTCAGGATCAGTTTAACCAATGCCTGCTTTAAGGTAGATGGAAAAAGTCCCTGATCCAGTGAGGTGTTTATTATCCCCACGAACCAATTTGCCAACCCCCCACTGGCAAGTTTTCTTAGCCAAGATGGGCAAGGGTCTGAAGCGCATGTGGTCGCTCTCAAAGCTCCAAGGATCCCCTCAACGTCATCAGGGTAAACGATCTGAAATGAATCCATTAACACTGGACAAGCAGGTGCCTTGGTCACCTCCACAGATACTGCGTTAAGGCTGGTGTCTAAGTCAGAGCGTATCCGAGCGACTTTGTCTGCAAAGTGATGGGCAACCTTGCCACATCGAGTTGTCAGGTGGCAAGGGGCAGCCCCCCCCCCCATCACAAGGGTGGAGGAGCTCCCCCACCACCCAAAACAACTCAGCTGGTCTGTTTGTTGCAGACACAATGCGGGCAGTCGAGAAAACTTTCCTGGCTGCCCACAAGAGTAGGCCCTAAGAGAGGCTCTAGCCCGTGCTCGGTCGGATACGTCCTGAGATCTGCACCAGATGCACTCCAGTCTCCGTCTCATCCGCTTCATCACAGTCAGCTCCTCAGAAAACTAAGGAGCTGACCTGACTCTGCGAGACGATAGGGGACGTTCAGGGGCGATCGTGTCTACTGCCCTGGCCATCTCGGTGTTATAGAGATCAACCAAGACTTCGACAGGATCACCAGCTGACATGACGGGAAAATCCCCAAGAGACATCAGGAATCCATTTGGATCCATAAGTCTCCTGGGGCGGACCATCTTAATCGGTCCACCACCCCTGCAGAGGGTTTGAGCTGTGGTTAGTCTAAAACTGACCAGATGATGATCAGTCCATGACAATGGAAGAATATTTTGCTCTTCCACACTGATTTTTCCTCCGTCCGCAACAAAAACTAGGTCTAATGTGTGTCCTGCCTGATGAGTTGGTCCAGAAATCATTTGGGACAGGCCCGTGGCCATCATGGCAACCATGAAATCCTGTGCTGCGCCAGAAAGGATGGACTCTACATGGATATTGAAATCTTCCAGCACCACAAGGTGCTGAGGCTCCAACACCAAGCTGGAGACCACCTCAGCGAGCTCAGGCAGCGAGACTGCTGTGTCGCAGGGTGGTCGGTACACAAGCAGAATCCCCTACCTGTCCCAGTTTCCAACTCTCAGATAGACACAATCAAACCCAGAAGATTGTGGAACGGGGCACCTGGTCAGAGAGATGGAATCTCGATAGACCACCGCAACCCCACCTCTCTGCCCCCCAGACCTGGCCTGCTGGTGCACCCCGAAACCCAGAGGACACAGCTAGGTAAGGTTGACCCCTCCCAACTCATCCAACCAGGTTTCGGTGATGCATGCCAGATCCGCTTTTTCATCCAGGATTAAATCCTGGAT
Source organism: Anolis carolinensis (assembly GCF_035594765.1). Classification (NCBI taxonomy): domain Eukaryota; kingdom Metazoa; phylum Chordata; class Lepidosauria; order Squamata; family Anolidae; genus Anolis; species Anolis carolinensis. Next base: position 106,649,536 of record NC_085843.1, read on the forward strand.
GGCCGTTGTTTTACCATTTACGGATCTGGCATTTAACAGCAGGACCTTGAGTCCAGGGGGACTGTCATGTAGGCTATCTGACCTATCTCTCCTTAGGGTCGCAAGTACTCTTGTGCGCTTCTCCCTGGGTTGATGGAACTGATCACGCCTTCTCCTACCCCACACAACCCCGATAGTGTTCCCCGGGCTCTGGAACTCTCCCCCCTCCCCATGGATGGGACTAGCAGGTGTAAGGTCTGAGGAGGTTAGTCAGCTCTCTGATTCTAACGAATCAGTAAGGGTGTTACTAAAAAGAGAAGCTGACGGGGAAAATTTGTGTGTTGATTGCTGAGAGATGTAATTTTGAATGTTTGAAGGGGAGGGGAGCTATTTGATGATGATAACCATAGAATGGGAGGGGTCTTTCCTTGTAAGGGAGTTGAGGCCTGTATTGGACTAACGGAATCTCTCACAGAGACTTCCTATGATGGACCGGGTGGGCTTTTGGGACGGCTTACATTCCCAGTGCTTGGAGTGCCTAATTTGAGTCCTGGGATAAGGGGGCAAATAATTCGATCTCTAACCACTCTTTTAATATAAATGCCCCAGATGTTTAATTGAGGTTTATGTGCCAGGATCTCTACAGGTAATAAATTGTCCTCAAATGTTATTAAAAGGACTGAAGAGCAATCCTGGCTATGATAGTCTCTATGGAGCCAATTGATATTACAGTAGAGTCTCACTTATCCAACATAAACGGGCCGGCAGAACGTTGGATAAGCGAATATGTTGGATAATAAGGAGAGATTAAGAAAAAGCCTATTAAACATCAAAATAGGTTATGATTTTACAAATTAAGCACCAAAACATCATGTTATACAACAAATTTGACAGAAAAAGTAGTTCAATACGCAGTAATGTTATGTTGTAATTACTGTATTTACAAAATTAGCACCAAAATATCACGTTATATTGAAAACATTGACTTCAAAAATGCGTTGGATAATCCAGAACATTGGATAAGCGAGTGTTGGATAAGTGAGACTCTACTGTACTAATTTTGACCTCCACAGGGCTTCTTCTTAAAATCTGGCCCAAGGACCTCCTCACTGATCTGTGAGAGCACCATCTGCCCCTGTTTAGTTGGAAATTGGAGACCTGGGTTGCCAGCATATTGGGATGTAAGGACCATTGTTCTTGTAAAAGGTCAAGTTGTTGGCCATCTGAGGTGGGAAAATTTCCTTTAAGCTCTTCTTGTAGAAGGTCCTCAGTGGGCCTTAAAGCTGCTCCCTCTTGCCCATTCCCTTTTCCTCGTAGTTCCTCCCCTCCCAATTCACAGTCTAACTGCACAACATCCTCCTTTCCCTGTCTATCCTCCCTACCTTGTCCCATCCTAACTCCAACCCAGGATTGGTTGTCTCTGATTGAATTTGTACCCCGCCCATCTTCTAGGTTCCATGAGCAGCATTCAGGTGTCGAACTTCTTAACAATAGTGAAATCCCCGTAAAAGGAAGATCAAGTTTCTTAAACATAGAATCTAAATTTTGAAAAATAAAGGAAAACGATCTTCCTAATAACTTGCATAAATGAGTTAACTCCACATTCCTCAACTCTTCAAAATTATCCATGTTCCAAGTTCTTCTCACTCCGTTCTACAATATCTTCCTCTCTATCCCTCTCAATAACAATCCAGTCCGGTTCCAATTATTCCACTCTATTCCCAACTTCCTTCCTCATTCAGACCTTCCAGCCATACCCTTCCTTCAACAACTTCCACACACCCTCTTATCAACACACTTCACCCTCAACCTTCCTAGGGTTATCTCATTTATGTTAACAAGGATTTCTTGGCCCCAATTTCTAGTCTGTATTATTGGCACTATCTTCGAATCAGTGATAATTAGTATATCCTATAAACTCTTATTCCCAACTCTGACCCCAAAATTCAATCTCTGATTACATAATATAATAAATTAAATTAAATGGTATAACATATAACAATAATATATATAAAATTTTGATGTGAGAATTTCTCTCATTCCTGTGAAGACAGCAATGGCAGCGGGTGGAAGCTCTAACAGGCAGTTTATATTACCAACACCAATTCATAGGTCTTATTATTTGTTGATAAAGTATCTTCCTAAGCCGATAGTCTCCTCAGTCAGCTACAATTGTGTCCACAAGATGGTGTTGGGCACAGGTACACAGTGCATCCGAATGTCAAGCTGGCAACAAGGCCTTGCATCAGCCAATAATGAAGGTCCTTTAGGGGGATAGACAATGTAGAAGGTGGACAGCAAACCCCAATGCTGCCAACAGCAATGGTAAGCTGTAGTTCTTAAAGGCCACATCAAAATTTCTGCAATGGTGGACAATAGCGATGTTCCAGTGGTCAGATTACCGCTACAGCACCAAGGTGGAAACACTGGAGGGTACCAGGGCAGTCAGGGCAGCAACGATGCCGAAACGAGGACAATTGAGCAGTCAGGGAAGCACTGGGCAGTGAGAATGACTTTAACTGTAGTGGATGGCGAATAGCAGCTGCAGTAACAAGAAGGCCTCCAGTTTTTTTAAAAAAGGTCTCTAACAACAACTGTGGCAGCAGCAGTAGAAGTCTTTGAAGCCTTTTAAAAGCCTTTGAAGCAACTAGCAATGGTAATTAGGTGTTAATGGCTTCGGAAACAGCCAGCCCCAGATGGAGGGCTGCCTCAGATGGAAGGCTGGCTGCCACGAGTAAAACAGGCAGGCAGGCAGGCAGTGTTAGGCGTTAGGCAACACAGAGCAGCCAGCCGCGGAGCAATGGTCGGCTCCGAGGAATTCAAAGCAGCAGGAGGAGTGTAACCCCCCCTCCCATCGTCATTAACGATGGAGAGGTTGGAGACCAGCAGTGGCCCTGGTGACAAAAGTAAGTTCCAAACAGCAGCAACAGCAGCAGCAGTTGTTTAATATAGAGAGGCAGAATGAGAGAGTGCGTTCCGGCAGCCTATTGCAATGGCTGCTGCAACAGCTCTCTACCTCTTTTCTCCCAATCTTCTCTTTCCCCTTTCTTCTTGCTGAGCCACACAAAATTAGCCCCCAGGGCCTCCTCTGAGACCCTGGATGACCAAACAAGTGCTCTAGCTGGCAAGGGTAGACTCAGATGGGAGGATTAGCTCGGATTGTGTTTTCTCTTACCGAGCTGCTGTATGGTTCCTGCTGCCAATCTGCCATCTTGCCTCTCTTGTTGTTTCTCATCACATTGGAAGGCTTATCTCCACCCCCACACCTTTTTTTAAAGTTGAAGGAAAAGAATAATAATAATAATAATAATAACAACAACAACAACAACAACAACAACAACAGCAGAAACAACTTTATTTTTGTACCCCACCTCCATTTCCCCCATGGGACTCAGGGCGGCTCACATGGGGCAAGACCCAACAACACAATTAAAATGTAAGTTACATAAAAATGCAATTCACAGTGTAAACAGAATAAAAACATTATAACAATAAATAATAACATCAGTCAACAACGAAACAACAGTTTCTGTTATCTTCATGGGTGGGTGGACTAATTCCCTGCAGACTAGTCTCAGATCTCGCTATACTTCCTGCTTGTTAAAGATTTTGATCTCCTGGCACAGGACAGCCAGTATATAGCAAGTTAACTATTTAATAATATACTTTGTGTTGTACTGTGCCAAGTTGGATATGGATCCCAAAAGATGTTGTTTTGTGTACCTCAGTTCCCACTGTCCATGGAGCTCCCCTTGGAAAACCAGACCTGACATTGATTCTTTCCCTATTCAATATGTGTCTGGGTTAGAAGTACATTGACCACATAATCATAAGTCCCATCACTTTTGGTCCCTCCCGCATGACATCAGACCTGAAGTTGCATCATGCCATGCTTGTTTTTTGTCACAAGTGCAGACTAGAAGCAAAGGATGATTGCATTTGAAGTACTTTGACCATAATAGCTTGGGGTACTTCAAGCCCCATCATCCATGGAGCTACCCTCAGAAAACCAACATAGCACTGCATCATGGCATTATTATTATTATTATTATTATTATTATTATTATTATTATTAATGTTCCAATAGAGTGCATATCAGATGCATGGTTAATGGTGTTTATAGTACTCCTAGCAATGTTGTTTTGGGTACCTCAAGTCCTATCATCCATGGAGCTACCCTAGAAAAACCAGATTAGGCATTTCCTTATTGTATTGTGGAGTATGTTTCCAGAGTTTGATGTATTCGCATAGACAATAGGTTTTGAGAACTTCCAACATTATAGGAGTTGGTACTTTAATTCCAATTGCTTATGGTTATTTCACTAAAAAAAACAACAACCTGTATTTGTCTTACATTACTTTTGGGGGAATGTATATTTTTATTATTTGAAATACCTTGTTTTATTTCAATATTCAAAATATTATTTTTTTAAAAAACTAAAAACTGACATAATACCTTAAAGTAATTTTTTTTTATAAAGACATACATTCATAAGCATCAGTTTGATTCAGATCCTCACTATGCACGTCATTATTTCTACTGAGAATAGGGTTACATTTCTAGTTTTATTGCTCTCTCTTCAGAAGCACTTTTTCTCATTCCCAATGTGAAGTCACACTTTCTCAGTTCAACCTTTTAAACTTAGAAAATTATATAAAGAAAAGGTGATATCCCATTTTAATATCTTTATTTAGCTTAAGTAAGTGATATTCCCCAATATAAAGAAATGAAAATCAAGGGTTATGTGTTTTGTTGTTTTATCTATTATCTATATAATTCAAACTAATAATACTGTTTTGCAAATAAATGAGTACTAGCAATTTTTTTGGGGGGGTGGGGGGTGGGAAGACTTACCAGAATTTTTTTTTTACAAAAAAGTGTGAATTTGATATTCCCTCCTTTTTAGCACAATGTTCAAATTCAAAAATAGTGCTATTATGAAAATGGTAATACAAAAAAATAAGAATTAAAAAGATGAATTCATAGCATTTCATGATTCTTTTGTTGTCCTTCTCAGTCCATATTTATAATTACAAAGGTACAGAATTGCTATTGTTGTTTATATTATGAAAATAAAAAGAAATTATATATAAAAACAAACTTAAACTGTTGTTCACTGATAGAAAATAGTTTTTAGTAATGGCCTCTTTTCTTTGGTCACCTAAGACTATAGGAATTTTTTTTTTTGGGGGGGGGGGAGGCATAGAGTCAGCACAGCATGGTTCCGTGTTTACAAAACACTAACTTGAAGATAGTTTCTGGCTCAGTTTTTTCCATACTCTTGAATGGAAACCATAGCTGCTTGTTGTTCACAATGACTTTATTTGAAGGCAGATAGAAGACATTAAGAAAGGAAGGAATGAAGGAAAATTCCTTGTTAGCAACAAGTACCTTGGCAGAGAGCTGAAGCAAGGCAAAGGGGAAGGGGGTAAGGGAAGGGACGAGACTATCTGGACCTGGTGACATCATCATCTCCTCCTCCTCCTCCTCCTCCTCCTCCTTCTCCTTGCTGATTTGGAAGGGATAAAAGGCCAGCCAGTCAGTTCCTCCCTTCCTGGGAAACCTAAGTAAATGCTCTAAAAATACTAGCTAATGGGAAAAGTCAGATGTGAGCTCTCCCTGGGAAACAGGGTTGCTACTCTCCCTGCCTCGCTACTTTGGATCTAAAGTCCTCCCATTTGTTCTCCCTTGCCTTGCTACAAAAGAGCACAGAAGGGTTAGACACTTGCCATCAGACATGCTTTTCACTTAATTTACCAATTGGAGGCACAGTTGGAGCTCTCAACATGATTTCTCTCCCCTTGTTGTGAAAGCTACACTTTTTTCAATTAATCTTCATTTCAAGGATGGGAGGCAACAAATTACCACCCGAAGTGGGGCAGCGTCATGTGATGGGATCAGTCCCTCTATGTCCTTCATGTGAGTATAAAGTGTAAAACTACTGAAAAAAGCTCAATGTGATCAAGTTCATAGTGTTATTATTGTCAGGTGGGCCGGCATCCTGTTTCTGTCATTATTACAGATTTTGGAAGTTGGATCAAGGGCAATAGTGACTTGTTTAAGGCCACCCAGGGTGCCTCTACACTGTTGAATTAATGCAGTTTGACACCATTTAAACTGTCATGGCTCAGTGCTATGGAATCATGTGAGTTATCGTTTTACAACATCTTTAACTTTCTCTGCCAAAAGAGTGCTGGTGTTGGCCAAACTACAACTTACAGGATCCCATAGCTTTGTACCATGTTAATGTGGTGTCAAAGCACATTAATTCTACAGTGTAGATGCACCCCTAGTGAGATTATGCTGAGACAACATGAACCAATGTGGTGCAGTGCATTGAGTATTGGACTAGAACTTCACAAGTCCACGGTTCAAAGCAAGGGTCCTCAAATTTTTTTAAGTAGAGGGCCAGTTCACAGTCCCTCAGACTTTTGGGGGCACTATAGTTTGAAAAAAAGAATGAATTCCTATGCACACTACACATATTTCAATGGGAAGTGTGGGCCTGCTTTCGGTTAATGAAATAGTCAAATTAATTAGGATTGTTTTGTTGTGTGTCTTTGAGCTGTTTCAGACCTAGGGCAAACCTGAGTCTACAGTTTAGGGTGGAGGACTGGTAAATTGTCAGAGTAATTGCAGTGCAGCAGTAGTTGAATGGAATCAGTGGAACGCAGAACGAAGAGACATCAGAGACATAAATGACTGGGGGGGGGAGGCTCATTCAACCCAAGGACTTCAGTTTGGTGGCCCCTGGTTCAAAGCCTTGCTCAGCTGTGTGTTTACATGGGATGGCTCCCAGCTTTGGGCAAGTCATACTCTCTTATCCTGAGAAGAAGACAAAATCAAACCTGCTGTGGTCACTTTGTGGTGGAGTTGATTTGAAGGCACATTGCAACAAAGCAAAATACTAAAAATAACTTTTAAAAATTAGTGTGGTGTCCAGCAAACAAATACATGCCCAGTTTTAGAGAGCACAAGTACTCTCTTTCACACACACACACACACACACACACACAATTCATCTAAATTAATTTCACTGTCACCTTCTGTGGTTTGAGTCCTTGAGCCATCTCTATGTCTGGCTGCATTAGCACACCTGCCTGACATTGGACATTCCTCTGTACATGTTCATGTAGATGGAAAAAAAATACACAAATACTTGTGGATAAGTAGTTTGTGGGGTGTGTGTGTGTGTGTGACTTCTTCTATCTTCATGGTCACTCTTGGATATCCACATTAAGCAGTTGAGAACCAGCAGGCAAAAGTGAAATTACTTAGCCTTTGTCAGCATCAAGAGCTGTAGGCTATATGAGCAAAAATGTAAATAGTCTTTCCTGACAAGTGGAGAGGAACTGTAAAATGAGAAATGTTAGCCTGAAACACCAGTAACATCAGAATTGTCAAGATTTTTAATGAATCACATTAACTGTTTTGGGAGAAATTGTCTTAAACAGCCATAGATAAGAGCTCACTCACTCCAAATCCTTGTACACAGATAGACATTATATCCTCCATCTTTAGGCTCTCACCTCACATTATACATTTCTCTACCTTCAGGGCTTAGTCTCCTTCCCTTTCTGTCTGAAAAGTAAAATAAAACTTATTTTTGAGAACAATTTTACAGACGAGTGCCTCCACATTTACCTTCATATCTCAGCTACAAAAACAAGAGACAGTTTTTGAAAAAAGAAAGCTTGGAATCCAGGCCAGATTATGGTTTAAATGGTGGCATGCTTAGAATCCATATACAGTAGAGTCTCACTTATCCAACACTCACTTATCCAACGTTCTGGATTATCCAACATATTTTTTTAGTCAATGTTTTCAATATATCGTGATATTTTGGTGCTAAATTAGTAAATTCAGTAATTACTACAAAGCATTACTGTGTATTGAACTACTTTTTCTGTCAAATTTGTTGTATAACATGATGTTTTGGTGCTTAATTTGTAAAATCATAACCTAATTTGATGTTTAATAGGCTTTTCCTTAATTCCTCCTTATTATCCAACGTATTCGCTTATCCAACGTTCTGCCGGCCCGTTTATGTTGGATAAGTGAGACTCTACTGTAAAACCTAAACAAACCAGGGCTATTGCAACTCTACTGGGCTACATTGAGAAATAGTTGCAAACCGATCTATATCTCTTAGGTAAAAAAAATTGAAATTTACACAAACTGTGATCATGAATGAAAACAGCCTGTCAGCAATGTCTTTTAGAATCCTTGTAGCTTCATCACACTAGTGCATGGATCCACTTTAAATCTGGTTTCTGCCTCCTGCAGAATTCTGGGATTTGTAATTTAATGAGGCCCAGGACCTGCCTGGCTAAGCAGCTTAAATGCCCTGTCCCTAAACTACAAGCCCCAGAATTCTGCAGGAGGCAGAAACTGGTTTTAAAGTCAATTCATGCTCCAATGTGATGCATGTCCTCTTCTTTACAAACCCATATAGGGAAAGGAAATAAAATCCCCAAAGCATTGCTTGGTCAAAGATATGCTTCTTTCCTCATATAGCCTTGGAATTCTCCAGGAAACAGAGAAGATCTGGGGATTACAAGATAGGCTGTGTTAAGCTGCTTGTTGAACTCATTGTTACTAAGCTGTGAACTAAATAATGAGAGTATTCCTAAAGACAGAGGTTAGCAATGCATAGAAGGGATGAAATAAGTAGAAACAGGCAATTCATATTGATTTGTATACTCTGAAAAGCGTAGGTTGATCAAGACATTTCCTGATATTTCTTCATCCAGTCAAAACAACTATATCTTCCCTAAGAAATCATATCATGTATGTAGCATGATGTTGCAATAAGCAATGTTTACTTGGACCTTGTTAATCACTCCTATCCATCTATTTATTTTATTATTTATTTATTTCCAATATTTATATCCCGCCCTTCTCACCCGAAGGGACTCAGGGTGGCTTACAACACTGGTACAATTAGATGTCTATACAAAATCAATCAACAGTACATAAAATCAGTTAAAAACAATTAAATACAATATAAAATTACAGTATATAAAATTAAAAATATGTATATACTCAGATCTGTTCATCCGAAAACCTCGTGGCTTATTCATAGGTCAGTCTGTGTCCTCTTTATCATTTATTCGTTAAAAGCCTGGGCACATAGCCATGTTTTTAGGACTCTTCTAAAGCCCAAAAGAGTTGGAACTTGTCTGATCTCTCTGGGGAGGGTGTTCCACAGCCAGGGAGCCACCACCGAGAAGGCCCTGTCCCTCGTTCCCACCAGCCGCGTTTGCGAGGCAGGCGGGACTGAGAGCAGGGCCTCTCCGGATGATCTTAAGGATCTTGCTGGTTCATAGGAAGAGATACGTTCGGACAAGTAGATTGGGCCAGAACCATTTAGGGCTTTATAGGTCAAACCCAGCACTTTGAATTGGGCTCAGTATCATATCGGTAGCCAGTGGAGCTGGCTTAGCAGAGGGGTGGTGCACTCCCTGTATGCCACCCTAGTTATTAATCTGGCTGCCGCCCGTTGTACTAGTTGGAGCTTCTGGGCTGTCTTCAAAGGCAATCCCACGTAGAGAGCATTGCAGTAGTCTAAATGGGATGTAACCAGAGTGTGGACCACCATGGCCAAGTCAGACCTCCCAAGGTACGGGCGCAGCTGGCGCGCAAGTCTGAGTTGTGCGAAGGCTCCCTGGCCACCGCCTAAACCTGGAGCTCCAGGCTCAGCGATGAGTCCAGGAGAACACCCAGACTGCAAACCTGTGTCTTCAGGGGGAGTGCGACCCCATCCAACACAGGCTGTAACTCTATACCCTGTTTGGCCCTGCGACTGACCAGGAGGACTTCTGTCTTGTCTAGATTCAATTTCAATTTGTTCGCCCTCATCTGTGATGACTCATGGGCCTTGTAGTCCTGCTCATGACATGGTGATACCTGATGAAGAAGAAAACTTGGGTTTTTTACCTTCCCAGTCAGAACTGGAATCTTCCCAGCCAGATTCTTCCCAGCCAGATCTGGGAACCTTGCACCTGCAAGAGAGTTGTGTTCCAGAAGTATGTCAAACAAACCCTGAGCCTACATCTCCTGTGTTTTCTCGCCATGAGTTTTGTAAACAACAGAGAGGTTTGGAAGCGGCCTCGCGCAGGAGTGCTAGAATAGCTGCTAAGAATTTAGCCAATTAAGCCTGCTTTCCATGAGAATCTTTAAGGAGTCAAACATCTGGTCTCAGAGATTAGCTTTCGTTTCTGGTTCCCAGAGAACTGCTCTCGGCGGGAAAGTTAGACTCTATATAGGTGTTTTACCCGCGAAGTAACTTCGCGGAGTCAATTCGTCAGCCTCCGGAGCGAGTTGTGTCTGGACAGCGCGCTCCGTTCCAAGCCTCGTTCCTGTTCAAGCCTTGTCCTTGTTCTCAAGCCTTCGCTCCTGCTTCCCAGCCTTGTTTACCTTCGGACCTTGCCTCGCCTTCCAGGACTAAACCTTGCCTTGTTTCACGGATTTTACCAAGTAATTCCACGGGCCTTGTTCCTGTTCCACGTTACCTTGTGTCACGATTCAAGCCTTGTTTTCAAGTATCAAGTTAATTCCTAGCCTTGCTCAAGTTCATGGACTAAAGGACCTTGTCATCTCCCCTCACCTTGCCTGGCAAGGTGAGTGTTTCGGTTATTGGATTACAACTTTGGACCTTAATATTTCATATTGGACATTGTTTTCTTGGACTAATTTTGACCTTTCCTGAAAGGTCTACTCCTGGACTATTTCATACACTTGCTTTTATTAACTTTATATATTCCTTCAATAAAGATATTAGATAGATTCTGGCCTCTGTGTATGGTTATTGGTGCCTTGCAGCCTGGGTCCTGACATCATCCCATCCGACACAGTGGCCAGACACCGGTTCAGGACCTGAACAGCCTCCTTAGTGACAGGTGGGAAGGAGTGACAGAGCTGGACATCATCTGCGTACAGATGACACAGCACCCCGAAACTCCAGATGATCTCTCCCAGCGGCTTCATGAACAACATGGGGGACAGTACTGAACCCTGCAGGACCCCACAAGTCGATGGTTGTGGGGCCGAGCAGGTATCCCCCAGTGACACCATCTGGGAACGACCCTCCAGAAAGGACCGGAGCCACTGCAGAACAGTACCCCCGAGCCCCATTCCGGCCAGGCACCCCAGAAGGATACCGTGATTGATGGTATCAAAGGCCGCTGAGAGGTCCAGCAGAACCAGCAGGGAAACACTCCCCCTGGCCAGTTCCCTGCATAGATCCTCAACTAAGGCGACCACGGCTGTCTCGGTACCATGCCCCGGCCTGAAGCCAGACTGTGCCAGATCTATCTGCCAGTATATGTCTTTGAGTTTTTATGAGATGCTTTTTGATTGTAAAATCCTGGTGATTTCACACAAAAAATGTGTTCTTTACACTACGAGATTATAATGGAAATATGGAATCTTTACAGTGTTCATTCTTTTCATACTGCTTGTCATGACTGCCAACTAAGAAATTCTCTCTAGTTCAGAACAAGTTCAGTGTGGTTCTCAATACAATCTTTTATCTGTCAAAAATATCAACAATTCCCCAGTAATAGCACAATATTCAAAATGAACATTATTAACTGAGACAGGTTTATATTTTGAATATGCATACAGAGTTTTGTTATTTTACTATTTACAATGTTGGATACTCATTGCTGCTTTCAGTTTCATGTTATTCAGTTTGATGAGTTTCATGGAAATTATTGCTTTGGAAATTACACATGAAAATATAGAGCACCAGTATTATAATTGGTAATAGTTAAATGAAGAATAAGTTGGACTTAAGGGAGCAATATCAAGGCTTTCAGGCATTCATGAGATACATGAAATTCCTTTCAAGTCTATTTTTAAATAAGGAAGCAAATACAGAAAGAGCAACTGCTGAAACATCGATCACATATTAATGTTTTCATTTGAAAGTTTAAAACTTGTGACTCATCAGTTAAAGTGCTGACACCTGTGAAATGCTTAATGATGGCAGCATTAGTGAAAAAAATTCTGCAGCAACTCTCATTTCAGGATATGGAAAATGGTAAGGATGATCTTCCCATGATATGACAAGAACATATAGCTGGAGCTTGACCTAACCTTGGGTTTAATGGTGAGAGAGGCCACATGATCTATTTCATGGTTCAATACAGATTGCAGCAACTCTTTTTAAGCAGAGGTTGTATTTCTAAGGAAAGGGCAAGCCAAACTGGTGTATTTGCATTATTGCAATCATCAGAAATGAAAGAAAAAATGGACCACAACTCCCAGAATCCTCAAAACATTATGAATTCCTGTATATGTCTACCCAAAAGCAAATATTTGCCTCATTTTTCCTCCACATGGCTGCATCCTTTTGTCATGGTTTCATAGCAAATGTATTGCTCAAAAGACTATATTAGAGTTGAATGAAAATTATATTGGTTCTGTATTTGCAAAATTTCCTCGTAAATTCTATACAAATCAAGCAGAGATTGCAAAAAAATAACATTAAATGAGGGAGACAGTGAAACTGGAAGATTTACCTATCAGCACTGACAGTTTTGCCCTAGAAAATCTTTTTTTAATCCCTTTTATACTGAGCAGCTGAATCAAGGTTGTAACTCTTTTGTTCTTTTTGCCTGGCATTTTTGGGCATATTTAACAGCAACATGCATATCTGGAGAGTGTGAATTGGGGAGAATCCTTGGGTTCCCAACCTCTTAGAATATAGTCACTGAAAACACAAGTGGTGTAATTCAAAAGCAATTTGAATTACAACCAGATTGTTACTTTTATGGATATTATTAAATTAAGGAAACCATGCATTTTCTCTCAGAGAATCTAACAAAATGGTAGGGCATGACAGCATGATTCTATCCTTTCCTGTTCTTCTCCAGCTGTATTTCTTGGATTTAGCCAGTGCAGATGAGGGAGAATGTTTATGCATTTTTATTAAGAGGCAACCTCTCTTGCCTTCATGAATCTGACAGAAAGAACTACATGTGGGAAGAAGAAAAACTGACACTGAGCTGTAATAAAAAGCGGGTTACTTCTGTGAACTTCTTTTGTGAAGGCCACAGATCTCAGGCACACATCTGCACTGGCTAAATCCAAGAAATACAGCTTGAGAAGAACAGGAAAGGATAGAATCATGCTGTCATGCCCTACCATTTTGTTAGATTCTCTGAGAGAAAATGCATGGTTTCCTTAATTTAATAATATCCATAAAAGTAACAATCTGGTTGTAATTCAAATTGCTTTTGAATTACACCACTTGTGTTTTCAGTGACTATATTCTAAGAGGTTGGGAACCCAAGGATTCTCCCCAATTCACACTCTCCAGATATGCATGTTGCTGTTAAATATGCCCAAAAATGCCAGGCAAAAAGAACAAAAGAGTTACAACCTTGATTCAGCTGCTCAGTATAAAAGGGATTAAAAAAAGATTTTCTAGGGCAAAACTGTCAGTGCTGATAGGTAAATCTTCCAGTGGTTCTTCATCCTTCTTCTTTTTTTCTTGAGCAGAGAGAGGTTTAACATTTTAGCTAAATGATCTGGTGTCCTGCAAAGTGGAGCAGCAGTTCTGGTATATCTAGGTCCAGATGAGCCCAGTTTATTCTTAGAAAATGCAAATAACAAGGTTATTGCTTTCCTCTGAAAAATGCCTGTCTGCCCATCTGGAATGCTTAGAAACTTTTGCTGGGTATAGGAAGATGATGGGAAGCAATAGTAGAAGACTCGGCAGACTAGTGGACAGGATCATGTGGGGAAGAGTGTTAGGGAGGAATTGACAGGGCTGGGGAAGGCTACTAGAAAGTTATCCGGACAGACGTAAACCAACAATGTTGACTGGGACTATAGCTTGAAGCATACTTTGACTTAGGTCTTTATGATTTATTAGCAAGACAATTCTTGTAAGAGTAACTATGACCAATATCACTCAATGGGCTTCCATGGTTGACTAGGAATATCAGCTTTGATTTTGCAAATTGTTCATCAATAAAGCTACGACCCCAAGCTATCTTATCAAGCTGTTAGATCATTGGTATATTAACAATAAAAATACTTTATGCAAGGTCTCGCCAAACATTACAAGACTATGAGGAAATAACCAGTTGAAACCAGACATAGACCATGTCATCTATTTCAGTAAGTCCTTTCAGCTCTACAGTACAGCATTTCCAGAACAGTTTGTTCTGCAGGTGACAGTAGTGGGGTACTTGGAAAAGCTACTTGAAACTGCATGACCTTGTAATCCTTTTATCAAAGCATTTAATGTTTCCTCTTTCAAGCAGGTAGGGAAAAAATAAATGTTGTGCAAACAAAGTTAATCTGTATGCAGAGGATTTTATTGAATGATAAAGAAGAGAATAAAAGAGTAACTACTGCAGGCTTGTTTGTTCAGGCATACAGTTTTCAGCATTTGATGATGTACAGCAAAAAGGTAGGCTTAAATAAAAATGAGTGAGACAATATTAAAATGGAAATAAAAGTAATACTAATGTGCTAGAGAAAAGAGGCTGTATCAAGAAGAAATATGGCACCAGAGAAGGAGGAAACTTTGAATGATCTGTTATTTGCCTCTTGTCCTTCTGAATTTTTCAAATGCCTACTTTGCTTATTGACAGTATCCAAAAGTACATAGAGCAATGGTTCTCAACCTGTGGGTCCCTGGGTATTTTGGCCTACAACTCCCAGAAATCCCAGCCAGTTTACCAGCTGTTAGTATTTCTGGGAGTTGAAGGCCAAAACATCTGGGGACCCACAGGTTGTGAATTACTGATATAGAGGTTCATCCAAAACAACGGTATTCATTCTAAGCAGTTATCTGAAGAATGTAGATATTTTGAAAATAGAAAGCCACTTGCTGAGTTTATATTCACATTCCCTCCCCATCATTTCCCCCTCATTTTCTGACTTCTTTTAAATAAATTTTGTCCGAAACAAATAAAATAACTTCAGTTTTCCAGTTATTCATACTATTTGTTTTGCTATGCTATTGCATATTGCTGAATATTTAGATTAGATTGAGAGAGATATTTGATACTCCACTTCGGCAGAAAAAATGGAATGCAAAGATACAGAATGAGGAATGCCTGACTCGACAGCAGTACATGTGAAAAAGACCTTGGAGTCCTCGTGGACAACAAGTGAAACATGAGCCTACAATGTGATGCGGCAGCTTAAAAAACCAATGAGATTTTAGCATACATCAATAGGAGTAAAGCGTCTAGATCCAGGGAAGTTATGCTACCCCTATATTCTGCCTTGGTCAGACCACACCTGAAATACTGTGTCCAATTCTGGGCATCGCAGTTGAAGGGAGATGTTGACAAGCTGGAAAGCGTCCAAAGGAGGGCAACTAAAATGATCAAAGGTCTGGAGAACAAGCCCTATGAGGAGAGGCTTAAAGAACTGGGCATGTTTAGCCTGCAGAAGAGAAGGCTGAGAGGAGACAGGATAGCCATGTATAAATATGTGAGGGGAAGTCATAGGGAGGAGGGAGCAAGCTTGTTTTCTGCTGCCCTGAAGACTAGGACGTGGAACAAAGGCTTTAAATTACAGGAAAGGAGATTCCACCTGAACATCAGGAAGAACTTCCTCACTGTGAGAGCTGTTTGGCAGTGGAACACTCTGCCCCGGACTGTGATGGAGGCTCCTCTTTTGGAGGCTTTTAAGCAGAGGCTGGATGGCCATCTGTCGGGGATGATTTGAATACGATTTCCTGCTTCTTGTCAGGGGGTTGGATTTGATGGCCCATCAGGTCTCTTCCAACTCTATTATTCTATGATTCTGTGAAGACATTAAAAATAACAATCAAATTTGCATACATTTGTTAAGTGACATAGAAGTGCAGGGGCCAAAGAAGAATTTCCTTCATGAAAAAATCAATTTTTATATTCCTATCCTATCCATCAAATCATAAAATAGTTGTTGCACCCCAAGGCAGCGTGAGCACTCGAAAACCAATATAACACACAAGCCGTTTATTGAAGCAGAATATATATATTTATGCGCATTTAAGGTGGGAAGTCAGAGTAAGAAATAGTCCATAATATATAGTATATTGCAATTCAGAAAGAGTTTATCAATGTCCAATTTGTAATCCACAAGTGAAGCTTGAGAGCTTCCTTTAGAAATCAAAGTTTGTCCACGAAGCAATAGCAGAAACAAAGCACTCCAAATCCATTTGAAAAGTCTTGTAGCAAAGTCAAGGAAGCAAGGTAAACAAAGCAGAGTCAATCTCGATTCAGGAACAAGGAAGTCGCGGTAACAAGGCAAGGTCTACCCGGGAGTCGCGGTTCGGCTCAGCTCTCCTGAAACTGGAAACTTGGCACAGATTCAGAAGACAAGGCAAGGAGCTGGAAACTGGAACCTCTTCTGAGGAAAGGCAAAGTTGACATCACAATCAGAATAGAGTGAGGAGTACTTTTAACAGAATCCCAAGTCTGCAAGAATTAGGGAGTGCAGGACCCACAAAGTTCTCATGGGAAATTTAATCATTATCGAATTTGAGAGCGAGTCTTTGACTTCTTCTCACCCCTTGTTTCCTGCTTCTATCTTTTGTAACAAAATCTCTCCAATTAAAAGTTCCATTCTCCACCATGTCTGTACCATCTGGTACAGGTAACACTGGAGAGACTTTGGAATGTTCATCAATTAGCGGATCCTGTGATACCACAATATCCGGCACTTGCAAGGCCTGGAGCCTGGAACTGAAGCAGGAATGCCCTTGAAATCCATCGCCTCATCTGTTTCTAACTCTAACTCTCAATGAAACCTGGGCCATGATGGCTGAGCCACAACAATAGTGTTATGGGAAGTAGCAACCACCGCTTAAATCCAATTGCTATTTTTGAGAATCATCAAGCTTAACTTATGAAAAGTATGTAGTATCCAGAAAAAACCAGAAGGGTTTATGCAATCAAAAATATGTGCAGAAAGTTATTCTCAATTTTTTAAAATGAGTTTTTCAGAAAATGTTGTTTTCTGAATAAATCTGCCAATTTTGAGCAGGATAAATCTTGAATTGTAAATAGTCTGCAAAAAACAGACCAATTTTCATATACTTTGGTGCAGTGGAAAGCGGATTGCAAAAATATTTGTTTCTTCCTTTCAGAAGGAAATTAATGAAGAATTACATGACTGAATTTGTAATTGCACTTAACAGAAAATCTGAGAATAAACTGTTTAAAGAAGACTTATAAGGATTGATGGTTCATTGCAAGATCATACTGGCAAAAAATCCTCCTATTCAACACTACACTGATAGTGGAATGAAGCTATGACTATCATAATTCTTATAAAGGGGACTCTGCTAGTTAAATGATATCTGCAAATAGGAGAAGGTATATGGTGGTGGAAAAATAATAGATCTTAGGAAATTTCTAATGTCAAAACATAGTTGTTCACCCCATGACAGTGTTATACTATGAATCCAAAAGAAGTGGTGTGTGTCAACATTCTCCCATTGACAACTGCACAATACAGTCCTTGCATATCCCTCTCTATTTCCACATCTTCAGCAAGGACAGAATTCTGACAAATGCTCAGTTCATGTTTTCTTTGCATGAGCTCAATGTGTGGAAACAACACATGGCTCTAACTCCAATGCTGTATGCCTCCTCCTGCAATATTCTGTCTGTCTGTCTGATATATCTAAACAGAACACTTAATTCCTAGTTAAAAATAAGTATTGCAGGGAACAGTGTATTGTCTGAAATAGTGTATACTGTGCAAGGTGTTTTGTTGGGCTTTGCCTAGGAAGTGAAAATTCTGTACAAAAAAATCATGTTTGTGCAAAAAAAGCATATTTTTAAGACAAAATTTTTGGGGAGGGATCCTGACATAAATAGTAGTTGGAAATGGCATATTTTGGCTCCATCTACACTGCCATATAATGCAGTTCAATGCAGTGAAACTTCTGTATGAGACTGTATTATATGATAGTGTAGATGATAGGGGCCTTTGTCAGTGAGTCCATTCTCTTTTTTGGCAAGGATGAAAAAATATGTCTTTGTGTTCTTTACATTTCTACTAGATATAAATTAAGAGGCTTTGTATTTAATTAGTTACGAATCATGCAAATCTGTAGAATATTGTGGCTCATCATTCTGTCTAACTCCTGTGACTTGTGTCTTGTTCTTTCATTCTGTGGTTTTGAGAAGAAAACAATTTAGGCAACATTGTCTGTTCATGTATCCAGAGCACCAAGACTTTATCTGCTTGCACTATCTTTTTGTGAGTATTGATCAGTTATCCCAATGTGCTAAAAATATGTGTCCTGTCCATTTATAAATTATCTGCTCAGCTCTATAAAACAAGACAGGAATCATATGGATAATGCCAGGAGTAACCTACGTTGATTTGTAATGCTGTCAGAGCCAGTTTGAAAAGAGCTCTAAATATGATTACACACAACTGAATCACAGATGTAGTAACATTACTTTGCTCTGTATGTGTTCATGATGATAAATTCAGTCAATTCTAAATATCATCTTAGTTTGTTATTTCACTAGGCAATTTTCATTTATGAATCTTTTTGGATTAAGATAAGATTACTAGTATTCTTCATTGAGTTTATCTGATTTATTTCCCCTAAAGTATCATTGTGCTTCTATCTTGAAATGTTTATTTTATTTCTATAGACTCTGAAAAACCCCTGCAATTTAGAGTCAGTGGAACTTGCATTTGGAAATCAACTAATAAGCTGTGATTTTATCTTGGAATGTTCATCTTTAAACTATGTTTGTAATGTTTAGATGAAAATATTTATCACATTTCCCCTCAAAATAATTCCAAACTAAATGATCAAACTGAGGCAAAATATTATTAAGGTTTTAGAGGGAGGGAACTGATAATGATTTCCTCCAATTCCACTTCATTCATTGTGTTTATGAAATTTTGCAACAATGGTACAAATATTACATTTTGTGACAATTATATTTTGTGACAGTCTCCTTAATTCCTCAATTCATTCTTGTGGAACTGGTAGGAGAAGAATTTGTTTTTGAACATAAGCTGCCAAAATAACTTGTCCCACCTCGGCTTTGCCTCAGGTAGCAAGCTATCTTGAGAACAATATCACAAAATTTGGCAGAAGCTAAAGTTAAACCATCCAACAGAGTTTGAGCACAAGGCCCAGGGCAGATTCTTCATTATTTTGAGATAAAAGCCATCAACGGCCACTGCTAGTAATAGCAATTCACTTTATCCTTAAACATAAAAAGATGACTTTCCTGCTCCATCATTCCTTGGCCCAGAAGCAGAAGAGAGGCCCTCCTTCCATCCCAACTGCCATTGCCCTAGCCATAGAAGGAAAGAAAAACTGGCAATATCTGCCAGACTTAATCTTCTCCCCTACTACCATTCTCATTTCCCTATTTTTTTTTCAGATTATCAGTCTGAGGACAGAAGGCTATCAAATTAACAATTTGTATACCATTTTGAAATGTTTTATAGCCTAAGAGTGGGTTATAAATCTCTAATATAAATAAGTAAATTCCCTCATATCTCCATATGACTTTACCATTCTGAATTCTTTTTTCAAGATAGAACATACAGATCAGCGGAAGGTCTCTGATGGTCTTACCCATGGTTCATAACAGAATGTCTGTATGCATGTAGTCCAGGGATGAGAAATATTGCTACAATATTGAAAATGTAGTTAAAAAAGAAGATTCAATGTCCTACTCAGCTATGAAGCTCATTTGTGATCACCTTTTCATTATTTTATTTTTAGTGTATGAGTGACAGTCCTGCATATTTTATATTAATAGGCAGATGCTTCATTTCCTGGCAAAAGCAGCTGTTACAAAAAATTAGCATCAAAAACGCTGAAGAAACCATTCATGAAAACAAGGTAGCTTAAATCACAGAGTAGCTCAGAGCTTTAGTATTAAAAATGTTCTTTATAATTGTCAACATGATGTCACATTTAATTTCTTTTAGTTGGAGGAAAGAGATTGTCCTACTCACAAGCACTTTGGGACATTTGCTGACTCCTTCCCCTAAAGTACAGGTCATCTCGAAGGTTTCCATACATAGGAAAAATTAAATAACTCATATTTTGCATTATATTTATATTATTTATTTTTAATACTTTATGCTTTTTAGACTTTCAGATAAGCAACACATAGAACATATTTTGTTAATATTTTGTAAATTTTTGTAATGAATGCTTTGGAAATAAAGGTTAAATAAACATTTAGCTACAATTTCCCATTTCTCCTCTGTATGGTAACTTCTCAGATAACCTGTAGTTTGATTCCTAACAATGCTTGCATGACATGATATGGTTTATCTCACCATTAGAATTATATAATTATAGAATCATAGATTTGGAATAGACCTCACATGCCATCCATTCCAACCCCCCACCAAGAAGTAGGAAAATTACATTCAAAGCACCCCCAACAGATGTCCATCCAGCCTCTGCTTAAAAGCCTCCAAAGACGGAGCCTCCACCACACTCCTTCTTGCTCCCTCTTTCCTATGACTTCCTCTCACATATTTATATATGGCTATCATGTCTCCTCTCAGCCTTCTCTTCTGCAGGCTAAACATGCCCAGCTCTTTAAGCCGATCCTCATAGGGCTTGTCCTCCAGACCCTTGATCGTTTTAGTCACCCTCCTCTGGACACTTTCCAGCTTGTCAACATCTCCCTTCACAATGGTGCCCAGAATTGGACACAGTATTCCAGGTGTGGTCTGACCAAGGCAGAATAAATAAATAGAAGTATAGAGTCTAGATCTAGAAGTCTAGACACTATACTCCTATTTATGCAGGCCAAAATCCCATTGGCTTTTTTTTTTTTTGCCACTGCATCACATTGTAGGCTCATTTTTAACTTGTTGTCCACAAGGACGCCAAGATCTTTTCACATGTACTGCTGTCGAGCCAGGTGTCCCCTATTCTGTATCTTTGCATTTCGTTTTTTCTGCCTAAGTGGAGTATCTTGCATTTGTCCCTGTTCAACTTCATTTTGTTAGTTTTGGCCAATCTCTCTAATCTGTTAAGATGCCATCTAAGACAAGGCTTAGCTAAAGCAAAGGAGCAAAGCTGACTTCTTGCTTCCTCACTTCTGTGGGAACACAACTGCCACTTGAGTTCAGCCTCTGGCTCAAAAAGCTTCAACAGTAAACCAACAATCACTCACATTACTGCTAAATTGTCAATCAACTTCAGTACCTAGCCTTGCCTCACCTTCAAAACAACAGCAGAGCAGCTAGCCTTAACTACAGGAGTCAAACACATACTAAGTTTTTTAATGCAATCTAAGAGAAGGCTTACTAAAGCAACGGAGCAAAGCTGACTCCTTGCTTCCTCACTTCTATGGAACCCAACTGCCACAAAGTGAACAAGTTCTCTTCAATATGAAACTAACTGAAGTCCAAGATCCGCTGTTAAGAAAGTGCCTGGTGTTATTCACTTGGAACAGAAGACATTTCTTCAAGGATAATATAGGGGATATGTGCAAATTAGGTATAGTGAAGATGGAGTCGAAGAGGGCTGGGCCACTATTTCTCTCTACCATAACTTTTTCTTGTCTCTCTTTTTTGACACCTTTTTCCTCCCCACCAACCCTCTACTTTTCCAGCCCTCAAAACTGTTTATAGTTCATGATTTTGGTTCTTTTAATTTTTTAAAAGCACAATCTGAAGACTTTTAGTAGAAGTAATAATAGATAAATTTGGAGTGCCAGCCGGGTTCACATTATGACAATCTATGCAGCAGTATCCCAAGGAATGTCCAAAAATGTATACTTCTGTGTTGACCTACTTTTTCAAACAAATTCCTTGCAATTTTCATCTCAAATGGGTTACAATCAGGAATTCTTGTAAAACAAATTATTTTTGCACTCTCAAGGCCCAGCTATCCTAACATAATTTTGATGAGGTGAAGGATGGTGATAAATTTGATATATATCATTTTTTTCTCCATAACAGGACTTAAGTAGGCTTACAAATGAAAATAAATATATTACAAACACTTAAAACCTGAAATTAAAAATGATAAAAAGTTTAAAAGTTTGATTTAAAATGCACTGTTCTGTTAAAAACTTATACTTTAAAATCTTTAGCTCTTTTTAAAAATACTTTTTATTAAAGATTTTCTAAATATTTGTACAACGAAAGAGTGGGAACATTATAGAAAAGTTTGGAAAAGAGAAAAAAAGGAAGAAAGACAGAGAAAAGGAGAGAGAGAGAGAAAAAAGAAAAAAGAAAAAAAGTATTGAGCTTCCGTTCATCTCTTATTCTGTCCATTGTTCTTCAAGTCTGTTTATTTTCAGTTCTCTCCCTTTTGTTTATAAAATTTTTGATTTTTTTTCTCTTAAGGATTGTACGTCGTCTTCATATGTTCTTCAAATGCTGACCAGTCAGTCTTTTTTAGAATCTTTAGCTCTAAAAGCCTATTAGAATAAAATAAAATGCCCTCCAACACAAGGATTACTGTTGTAGTTGAGCCGGCTGGCAATATTAAAAACGATAGTAGAAGTACTAGTAGAAGTAAAAGGGGTAATCTTGAGCAGCTGCCAGATGAGGAACAGCAAAGGAAACGGATCCGGGAGATATTTATGGCACCTTCTGAAGAAGACACGTTTGAAGGGTTTTCAAGTGTTGAGGAGTCAATGATTGAAGAGGGAGATGGGATGGATATGAATAGAGGAACTAAAAGGGTTACTCAGGAGCAGGAATCAGATGAGGAAAGGGAGAGGAAGAAGCTCTGGGATATACTTACTGCTCCCACAGAGGAGGATTCGTTTTTGGGTTTCTCTGGGGATGATGGGTCTGGGAGTGATGAAAATGTGGAGGGCACATCGGATTGGACTAGGGTACAAGAAATGAGGAATGTGTTTGCAGAGCCAACTTCTGGTGATACGTTTGTGGGGTTTTCGTGTCAGGAGGATTGGCAAGCAGCTGATACACCCGGGGCATGGGGAGACCTAAGTCTTTACAGAAGATGGAGAAGCTGGAGGGATGATGGGCGGGGTTCATGTGTAACGACAGGAACAGCTGTGGGGGATGATGATGGGGTGGAGGCCAGCTCATCTTCAGATAATGATGTGTAAGATAAAAGTAGGGTCCAAAATGGGGATCCTTTGCAGAAGGCAAAGTGTCGTTTTGGCGAAGGTTTGTCCCTGCCTGTTTTTCCTGTTGGGCTTTGGGTCCTGGCTCTACAGCTTGGTGTTCCTGGTTCCTGTGTTTCTTGGATATGGACTGGACTATCGTGTATGTGCTTTTCTCCCTCCCTGGACCTTTGGACTGGCAACTTTGGCTCTGTTTGATGACCTCCGATAATGATGCTTGGATTGGCTAATCGTGATTGCAGCTTTCTCCCTCCCTGGACCTTTGGACTGGCAACTTTGGCTCTGTTTGACGACCTCCGGTAATGTGATGCCTCATGGGCCTTGTAGTCCTGTTCCTAGTGCTATCGTGGCAGATGAAGATGAAAACATGGGGTTTTCGCCGGTTCAACAAGAACCGGAGTCCTTTCACCTTTCATGTTGATGTTTGTCCTCAAGAATTCAGTAAAACAGACCTTGGGCATTCCCCGCCTCCATTTCCCAGGAGGGAATCTTACTCTAGAGACAGAGGAGTCAGAGAAGCAAATCGCAGGAGTTTACAGATCGCTGCCAAACAACAGGCTGATTAGGCCTGCTTCCCTTGGGAAATTCTAAGGAGTCTTTCATCTGGACAGAGTTGGGTTTCGCTTTTCGTTCTCTAGGGAAAGAGATTGTTGGCGGGAAAACGAGACCCAATATAGGTGTTTGACGCGGGAGATTCTTTGCGGAGTCAACAGAGCTGCTTCAGGAGTGAGATCGTGTGTGGACTTCGTAACCCCAGTTCCTTGCTTCCCGGATCAAGAATTCAAGTACTGCCTTGCTTTGCTGTTATCCACGGACCTTGTTCCAAGATTCACTGTTTGCCTTGTTTCTAGTCACGGACCTTGTTAAAGAACCAAGACTATTTCCAGCCTTGTTGTCAAGTTTCCTTGGACTTCTAAGACTTTGACATTTCCCCACACTATTGCTTGGCAATAGTGTGTGTTTCGGTATTGGATAAAGAACTTTGAACTCTAATATCATTGATTGGACAATACATTTTTGGACTATATTTGACCTCATTTGAAAGGTCTGCTTCTGAACTATATTCTTCATTTGATTTTATTGCTTTTATATATTTCCTTAATAAAGATATTAGATAGAGATTGGCCTCCGTGTATGGTTCTTGGTGCCCAGCTGCCAGGGGTCTGACAGTTTGGCTCCGCCACCCACAGCACCAAGCAACCTAAGGCCAATATGTCTGTCACACCAGGAGCCGGAGCGGGCGCCCCTGCTACACCACCCAGTTACACCATTTCCCAGGACGAATTCAACCGGATCCGGGACAAACTCCGAGAGCAGGAGGGAGAAATACGGGGCTTGAAGGAACGTGGAGCCCGTCTCCCTGCCCTAGCGCTACCAACCAAGTTTTCCGGAGAAGCCTCCAAGGTTCATGTCTTCCGTCGCCAGTGCCAGGCTTACTTAGAAGCCGCCACGCCGAGTTTGCCCAAGAAGATGTCAAGGTGGCGTGGATTTTCAGTCTCCTAGATGGGCCTGCGGCCACTTGGGCGACGGCGTTGTACGATGCGGGTTCCACGCACCTAAACACCGCACAGCAATTTCTGGCCCATCTTCGAAAAACCTGGGGGATCGAGGACGATGAGGAGGCGGCCGGCCACAAACTCCGACGCCTCTTCCAAGGGAACAGACCGTTGTCCCGGGACATAGCCGAGTTCCGGGTGTTGGCTCAAAACACCAGCTGGAACAATGTAGCCCTCAGAGGACAGTTTCACGAAGGCCTCAACCTCGAGATGCAGGAAGAAATCTCTAAGGTGGACCCCCCTGGGACGCTTGAAAGACTCATCGCCCAGTGTTTACGGGCTGAAATCCTGCTTGCCAACAAGAAGCAGTGGCTCCGAGGTCAGAGTGGAAGAGCCGGAGTAAAGCCCCCCACTTCTACCAGTGTCCAGCCTCATCCAGTATGGAGACCCCCACCGCCAGCCCCTAGCCCAATGGGAAGCGAGGAGGAGCCGATGCAGTTGGGCAATGTGCGCCCCAGGCTGGATGTTGCTGAAAAGGCCTGCCGCCAACACTTGAATCTGTGTTGGTACTGTGGGAATGGGGGCCACTTCGCCAGGGAGTGCCCAGCCAAGAAGAAGCTCCCCGCCCGTCTGGCGGTGGCGGCTTCCGCGGAGGCGGAGGCGGCGGAGGCGGCTGGAACAAAGCCGGCGGGGGAAGCCAGTGACCGGGAATAGAAGGGCTTGCCAACCCGGTCAAAAACTCCACTCAAGAGCCACAAACGGGGGTCCTATTTCTCCTGGTGGTCACACTGTGGTCAATAAAAAAGGGACCCGTCATGATCCATGCCATGATAGACTCAGGGGCAACAAACAATTTCATCGATAGAGACTATGCTAACTCTCTGGGACTACAATATCATGATTTCAAGAATGCCTGGGTGGTGCAAGCCATAGACGGCCGACCCCTGAAGACAGGTCCAGTAAGCCAATGGACCGAGCCCACCAGAATGTGGATAAGGGAACACATGGAAGAAATCTCCTTCTTCGTCACCGAGGTTCCTCATTTCCCCGTGATCTTGGGTATCCCGTGGCTGACACTCCATGACCCAAACATCTCCTGGTCCAACAGAGAACTGCAGTTCACCTCAAGGTATTGCCAAAATCATTGTCTAGTAGCCAAGGTCTGCCATGCCACAGATGCAGAACCCATCATCACCTTGCCCAAGAAATAGTCGGACTTTTGGGATGTCTTCAATGAAAAAGAAGCCGAGAAACTACCCTCACATAGACCCTATGACTGTGCCATTGACCTGGTGGAGGGGGCCCCAATTCCGCGAGGACACCTCTACTCCCTGACTGAACCAGAGCAGGAAGCTCTCAGGGAATTTATAGAGTCAAACCTCCGCAAGGGGTTCATCAGACCCTCTCAATCCCCAGCCGCTTCCCCAGTGATGTTTGTGAAAAAGAAGTCAGGGGACCTACGCTTGGTTGTGGACTATCGGGCACTGAACAACATCACGAAGCGGAACCGCTACCCATTGCCACTGATCTCGGACCTATTGGACCAACTCCGAGGGGCCAAGGTTTACACCAAACTGGATCTTCGCGGGGCTTACAATCTGGTTCGCATAAGAGAAGGGGACGAATGAAAAACTGCCTTACAGACAAAATTCGGATTATACGAGTCCCTAGTCATGAATTTCGGATTATCTGGAGCCCCCGCAACGTTCCAGCATTTTGTCAACGATATCTTCCAAGACTATCTAGATCGGTTCTTGATCATATACTTAGACGACTTCTTGGTGTTCTCGAAATCACAGACGGAACACGACCAGCACGTCAGAATGGTGCTACAACGATTGCGGGATCATGGACTATATGCCAAGTTAGAGAAATGCACCTTTGATTTACAAGAGGTAGACTTCCTGGGATACCGCGTCTCGCCACTAGGACTATCCATGGACCCGGCAAAGGTTTCGGCCGTATTGGAATGGCGGGCGCCAACTAACAAAAAGGAAGTACAGCGCTTCTTGGGGTTTGCAAACTACTACCGCAAATTCATCCCAGATTTCGCTCGCTGGTCTGACCCAATCACCAGCTGCATCCGAGGAAAACAACCCTTCCGTTGGACAGAACAAGCCGAAAAAGGGTTCCACCAGCTAAAGCAATTATTCATGACCCAGCCAATTCTACAGCACCCTGATCCTAAAACCCCTTTTGTTGTGCAGGCTGATGCCTCTGATGTGGCAATAGGGGCTGTGCTGATGCAACCAGTGGGAGAACATCTTCATCCTTGTGCCTATTACTCACGACAACTAACGGCCCCAGAGAGGAACTATACCATTTGGGAAAAGGAACTCTTGGCCATAAAGGCAGCCTTTGAAAATTGGAGACATTGGTTAGAAGGGGCCAAATTCCCCATTGAAGTTCATACTGACCATCGGAATTTGGAGCATCTAAGAACCGCACGAAAGCTAAACCAAAGGCAACAACGCTGGGCTTTGTTCTTTGAACATTTTGACTTCCGGATCCATTATGTGACTCCGGCTCAGACCAAGCAAGCAGATGCCCTGTCACGGAAACCAGAGTTTTCAGCAGGGCGCAGAGACACCTCAGAATCTCGATTGCTGCAACCCGAGAACTTTGCCACACTCACAGTGGGAAACACCAAATCCACTCCAATTGAGCCAACTCCTCCTAACCCAGAATCCCCTTTCACTCAAGAGATTAGGACCAGTCAACAGACAGATGCCTGGGCTCAAGAACAGATTCGCCAAGGACTACGTTTCCCTTTCTCACTCAAGAACGATCTATTATGCTACAGGAAACATGTTTACATCCCTCCAGGCCCCGGCAGAGAAAAAGCACTTTGTCTGTGCCGTGACAGCAAGCCTGCTGGACATTTTGGGCTATTTAAAACCATGCACTTGATCCTGCGAGATTTCTGGTGGCCCAAGATTCGCAAGGATGTGGAAAATTATGTTAACACCTGCCCTGTATGCCAGCGTACCAAGACGCGAAGGGAGAAGCCGTCAGGGCTACTACATCCCCTTCCCACTCCTTCTCGCCCATGGGAGATAATTTCTGAGGATTTTATCACTAACCTACCACCCTCCCTTGGATTCACCACGATTCTAGTAGTGGTAGACCTTTTTACCAAGTCGGCCCATTTTATCCCCTGCGATGGCCTTCCCACGGCCAAAGAGACTGCAGATTTATTCCTTCAGCATGTATTCCGACTACATGGATTGCCCAAGAGTTTGGTCACTGACCGTGGATCCCAATTCACCTCTCGTTTTAGGAAAGCCCTACAAAAACTATTGGGCATAGACTCTCGTTTATCCTCAGCTCACCATCCCCAAACAGATGGACAAACTGAGCGCACCAATGCCACTTTGGAACAATATCTTCGCTGTTATGTAAACTACCAACAGGACAATTGGGCTTCCCTATTACCTCTGTCAGAGTTTGCTTACAACAATGGTGTCCAGAATTCAACTAAAGAAACCCCATTTTTTGCGAATTATGGTTTTCATCCTCGTTTCTTTCCTCCCATCATGGAGACCTCAGAAGTCCCTGCGGCAGAAGATTGGCTACAGGAACTCACAGTGGTGCAAGAACTCTTGCACCAGCAACTTGATCAAGCCAAGGAGGACTACAAACGCCACGCTGACAGCCATCGCCAGCCTGGCCCCGAGATCAAGGTAGGAGATCGGGTTCTGTTGTCCACTCGCTTTTTGCCCTCCCACCGTCCCTGCCGGAAGTAAGATGCCCGTTTCATTGGTCCCTATCCAGTGGTGGCGCAACTTAACCCCGTGACTTTCAAACTCCAACTTCCGCGCTCCATGCGCATTCATCCAGTGTTCCACCGTTCCCTGCTCCTTCCGGCGGATGGTGTCCGCCCCGACGCGAGCCGGCCGCCCCCCGCCCCTGTTTTAGTGGACGGAGAGGAGGAATTCGAGGTTCAGGACATTTTGGATTCTCGCTTCCATCGCCGCCGCCTTCAGTATCTCATTGACTGGGTGGGTTTTGGCCCAGAAGAACGCTCCTGGGAAGACGCTTCCACAGTCCACACCCCTGATTTGGTCCGCCGCTTCCATCAGGCCTACCCTACCAAGCCGCGGCCCCGCGACTCTCGGGGACGGGCCCTGAATGAGGGGGCCTTGGGAGAGGGGATAGTGTGATGCCTCATGGGCCTTGTAGTCCTGTTCCTAGTGCTATCGTGGCAGATGAAGATGAAAACATGGGGTTTTCGCCGGTTCAACAAGAACCGGAGTCCTTTCACCTGCCGGATGTTGATGTTTGTCCTCAAGAATTCAGTAAAACAGACCTTGGGCATTCCTCGCCTCCGTTTCCCAGGAGGGAATCTTACTCTAGAGACAGAGGAGTCAGAGAAGCAAATCGCAGGAGTTTACGGATCGCTGCCAAACAACAGGCTGATTAGGCCTGCTTCCCTTGGGAAATTCTAAGGAGTCTTGCATCTGGACAGAGTTGGGTTTCGCTTCTCGTTCTCTAGGGAAACAGATTGTTGGCGGGAAAACGAGACCCAATATAGGTGTTTGACGCGGGAGATTCTTTGCGGAGTCAACAGAGCTGCTTCAGGAGTGAGATCGTGTGTGGACTTCGTAACCCCAGTTCCTTGCTTCCCGGATCAAGAATTCAAGTACTGCCTTGCTTTGCTGTTATCCACAGACCTTGTTCCAAGATTCACTGTTTGCCTTGTTTCTAGTCACGGACCTTGTTAAAGAACCAAGACTATTTCCAGCCTTGTTGTCAAGTTTCCTTGGACTTCTAAGACTTTGACATTTCCCCACACTATTGCTTGGCAATAGTGTGTGTTTCGGTATTGGATAAAGAACTTTGAACTCTAATATCATTGATTGGACAATACATTTTTGGACTATATTTGACCTCATTTGAAAGGTCTGCTTCTGAACTATATTCTTCATTTGATTTTATTGCGTTTATATATTTCCTTAATAAAGATATTAGATAGAGATTGGCCTCCGTGTATGGTTCTTGGTGCCCAGCTGCCAGGGGTCTGACAGGTAACGACGCTTGGATTGGCTAATCGTGGTTGCAGCTTTCTCCCTCCCTGGACCTTTGGACTGGCAACTTCGGCTCTGTTTGATGACCTCTGGTAATGGCACTTGGATTGGCTAATCGTGGTTGCAGCTTTCTCCCTGCCTGGCTTTGGTTTGTCTTCACTCTGGCTTGGGTTTCCCTCTTCAGAGAGCAACCTTTGGATTGGCTGTCGTCAGTGCGGCTCCCCCCCCCCGCTCCTGTCTCCTGGCTGACTCAACCGCGGCTTGTGAAAAGACCTTAAGGACGTCGTTAATCTGTTTCTTTTGTTCTTCTGCCTTTTGAACCTTGACTAGTTTTGTTTACCTTCTGAGTACAGCGCTGCCTTCCAGGAAGGCTATTTCAAGCGCTGCTTGCTGCCAGTTCTGTTGAGTGCATTTAAATCCGGATTATCCATCCACATAATCCGGATTATTTTCCGTTCTTCCTTTTGGAGCCCAGTTTGGGTTATTATTTTGAGTTTTGTCAGAGACACTGCAGTTAAGTGTCTCTGAGCCTGTTTCTGAGTATTAATAAATCTTTTGTTTGAACTGAGTATTGAGTGTGTGGCTCTTTAAGGCGCCTGTGTTCCGACAATTACAATGAGGAAACCATTCTGTCCGCTCTACAGGTAACTACCAATAATTAATTTATTTATTTCCAACATTTATATCCCGCCCTTCTCACCTGAAGGGACTCAGGGCGGCGTACACAGTTGGCAACAATTTCATGCTTACACATAATTAAAACAGCAATGAAAATCCAATTAAAACAATATAAAAATATAAAACATATGGTTAAAAATCCATTCATCCAAAATCCTCATGCTGTAGCCGTAAATCAGTCTGGGTTATCTTTATCATCGAAAAGCCTGGGCACATAGCCATGTTTTCAGGGCTTTTCTAAAACTCAAAAGGGTTAGGGCTTGTCGTATATCTCTGGGTAGGGTGTTCCACAGCTGAGGAGCCACGACCGAAAAGGCCCTGTCCCTCGTTCCCACCAGCCATGCTTGTGAGACAGGCAGGACCGAGAGGAGGGCCTCACCAGATGACCTCAGGGATCTTCCTGGCTCATAGGAGGAGATACATTCAGACAAGTAGATTGGTCCAGAACCATTTAGGGCTTTATAGGTCAAAACCAGCACTTTGAATTGGGCTCAGTAGCATATCAGCAGCCAGTGGAGCTGGCTTAGTAGGGGGGTGGTACACTCCCTGTATGCCGCCCCAGTTATTAATCTGGCTGCCGCCCGTTGTACTAGTTGGAGCTTCCGGGCTGTCTTCAAAGGCAACCCCACATAGAGAGCGTTGCAGTAGTCTAAACGGGATGTAACCAGAGCGTGGACCACCATGGCCAAGTCGGACTTCCCAAGGAATGGGAGCAGCTGGCGCACAAGTCTGAGCGAAGGCTCCCCTGGCCACCGCCGAGACCTGGAGTTCCAGGCTCAGCGATGAGTCCAAGAGAACTCCCAGACTGCGAACCTGTGTCTTCAGGGGGAGGGCGACCCCGGCCAACATATACTGTAACCTTATTCCCTGTTCGTCCCTACGATTGACCAGGAGGACCTCTGTCTTGTCTGGATTCAGTTTCAATTTGTTCGTCCTCATCCAATCTGACACAGCGGCCAGACACTGGTTCAGGACCTGAACAGCCTCCTTAGTGACAGGTGGGAAGGAGTGACAGAGTTGGCCATCATCTGCGTACAGATAACACTGCACCCCGAAACTCCGGATGATCTCTTCCAGTGGCTTCCTATATATATTGAACAACATGGGGGACAGTACTGAACCCTGTGGGACCCCACAAGTCAATGGTTGTGGGGCTGAGCAGGTGTCTCCCAGTGACACCATCTGGGAACGACCCTCCAGAAAGGACCGTAGCCACTGCAAAACAGTAACCCCGAGCCCCATTGCGGCATGGAGCCCTGCCAGAAATAGATTATGTGATGGGATCCAGTGAAAGGGGTGCAAACTTCATAGGACAGGCAAGTGATAATTTCTAAAGCATATTTCACCTGTAATTTTTTAAAAAATAATACTACATCAAAATTCAAATAGCTTTATCTTCACAGCTGTTGAATAGCCTAATATACTTGGTGCTATTAATCATACAGATATTTACTGCATACTTAGGCAATACAGAAATTGTTTTATGTATTCTATATTTTATTTATGTTGCAGAAGAGCTTGCTTTCTTCTTCACTTTTCTTTCCAAATGAGATTTCCTTTTTCTTCACGTTCTTGCCAAATCATGACACATAGGATTTGTCTCTCTAAAACACCATGTTCAATTTGAAAAATTGTCTTTGAATCACATTGCCTGGAAAATTAACCATGGATTGCTAAACGCTTGGTATTTGTCTGATGACAATGCTGTTGTCATTAAAGCCTTAAGAGTAAAGGCCTAAAATAATGTCATGCTGTTCATGTTTCAAGTTACTTTGATATACTTAAAAGTTCCATCTACCCCTGATAAAAATCACAACATATCTATGATTTTTTCTGCATCCATAGTAGCTGTCCCATTATTTCAATGAAGGTCTAGAAGACACATTTTACCTTGCCGCATAAGGCAATCCTCTGGGTAAAAAGGTTTTGTTTTGTTTTTTAAATGATGTTGGGATTTAACAAGAGGAAGTTCAAAATTTATGGGCATATAGAATTAGAAACTGCTGAAACATGACATACAACATTTGGCAACATTGTTCAAGTCAACTCTGTATAATGGTGGCTTTCTCCTAAGGTTATCTTGACAAAACCTTTCCAAAGGAGGTTTGCCATAGTGTTTCTTTCATGATGAGACAGTGAGACTTATCCAAGGTCACCCAATGTATTTCCATGTATAGACAGGGATTCCAAATCTGTTCGTCTTGACTTCTAGTCCAACATTAAAACCAATACATCATACTAGTTCTCATTCAGAGAAAAAGTATGAATCTACACCAACCCATAATCCAGGGCTGATTTATCACTGGATCGGCCCCAGGTATGGTCCAGACAGGGACTTTCCTCACCTGCTATTGAGATGGGAGGGAGCCCCCACTGCCAGGCAATGCCAAACACACTTCAGCAGCACTGGGTGGGCACCCTAACTGCCCTCCCTGCTTTCTGTGGCATGGCTGTCTCCCACTGTGACACAAGTTCTACTGTCAAGAGTTGGTAAGGGTTGCTTCTGAGGCTGGCACTTGGCTACCTCTGTGTAAAATCTCCCCCAAAGATACAAGGCATATAGCAAAATACTATGTTTTTTCTATATGTGGGAATCATAGTCAGCTCAGGATTTTTTTTTCCGTGTCAGGAGCAACCTGTGAGGACTCATGGGCCTTGTAGTCCTGTTCCTAGTACTATTGGGGCAGACGAAGAGGAAAACATGGGGTTTTCGCCGGTTCAGCAAGAGCCGGAGTCCCTTCACCTGCAGGATGTTGATGTTTGCCCTCAAGAATTCAGCCAAACAGGCCTTGGGCAGAACTCCCCTCCGTTTCCCAGAAAAGAATCTTATTCTAGAGAAAGGGGAGTCAGAGAAGCCCAACGGAGGAGTTTAAGAATCGCTGCCAAAAATCAAGCTGATTAGGCCTGCTTCCCTTGGGAAATTCTAAGGAGTCACACATCTGGACAGAGTTGGGTTTCGCTTCTCGTTCTCTAGGGAAAGAGTTCTGTTGATGGGAAAACGAGACCCAATATAGGTGTTTGGCGAGAGGGATTATTTGCGGAGTCAATTGATCAGCTTCAGGAGTGAGACCGTGCGTGGACTTCGTAATCCCAGTTCCTTGCTTCCCGGATCAAGCTTCAAGCCTTGCCCTGCCTCGCGGTTTTACCACGAACCCTGTTTCATGCTTCATGTTTTGCCTTCTCTCCAGTCACGGATCTAGTCAAGAATCAAGTTTATTTCCAGCCTTGTTGTCAAGCTTCATTGGACTCTAAGACTCTGCTATTTCCCAACACTATTGCTTGGCAAAGTGTGTGTTTCGGTCAAGTGGATTAAAACTTTGAACTCTAATATCATTTATTGGACAATACATTTTTGGACTATATTTGACCTCATTTGAAAGGTCTGCTTCTGAACTATATTCTTCACTTGTTTTTATTGATTTTATATATTTCTTTAATAAAGATATTAGATAGAGACTGGCCTCTGTGTATGGTTATTGGTGCGCTGCTGCCAGGGTTCTGACAAATAACCTAAGGCCAGAATGTCTACAGGAACTGGAGCGGAAGCTCAACCTCCCAGTTACACCATTTCCCAGGAAGAATTCAATCAGATCCGAGACACACTCCGTACGCAGGAGGGAGAAATACGGGGCTTGAAGGAACGCGGAGCCCGACTCCCTGCCCTAGCGCTACCAACCAAGTTTTCTGGAGAAGCCTCCAAGGTTCATGTCTTCCGTCGCCAATGTCAGGCGTACTTAGAAGCCCGCCAAGCCGAGTTCCCCCAAGAAGATGTCAAGGTGGCGTGGATCTTCAGTCTCCTAGATGGGCCTGCGGCCACTTGGGCGACGGCATTGTACGATGCGGGTTCCACGCATCTAAACACCGCGCAAAATTTCTTGAACCACCTTAGAAAGACCTGGGGGATCGAGGACGACGAGGAGGCGGCCGGCCATAAACTCCGGCGTCTCTTCCAAGGGGACAGGCCGTTGTCCCGGTACATAGCCGAGTTCCGGGTGCTGGCTCAGAATGGAACGATATAGCCCTCAGAGGACAGTTTCGCGAGGGCCTCAACATCGAGATGCAGGAAGAAATCTCTAAGGTGGACCCCCCAGGGACTCTTGAAAGACTTATCAATTAGTGTTTACGGGCTGAAGTCCTGCTTGCCAACAAAAAACAGTGGCTCCGAGGCCAGAGTGGAAGAGCTGGAGTAAAGCCCCCCACTTCTACCAGCATTCAGCCCCGTCCAATATGGAGAACCCCACCGCCAGCCC
Source organism: Anolis carolinensis (assembly GCF_035594765.1). Lineage (NCBI taxonomy): Eukaryota > Metazoa > Chordata > Lepidosauria > Squamata > Anolidae > Anolis > Anolis carolinensis. The sequence continues at coordinate 106,684,042 of NC_085843.1, forward strand.
CAAATCCCATGGGAAGCGAGCAGGAGCCGATGCAGTTGGGCAATGTGCGCCCCAGACTAGATGTTGCTGAAAAGGCCCGCCGCCAACGTTTGAATCTGTGTTGGTACTGTGGGAATGGAGGCCACTTCGCCAGAGAATGTCCAGCCAAAAAGAAGCCCGCCGCCCGCCTGGCGGCGGCGTCCTCCGCGGAGGCGGCCGAGGCGGCTGGAGCAAAGCCGGCGGGGGAAGCCAGCGACCGGGCATAGAGAGGCTCGCCAACCCGGTCAAAAACCCCACTCAAGAGCCGCAAACGGGGGTCCTATTTCTCCTGGTGGTCACGCTGTGGTCAGTGAAAAAGGGACCCGTCATGATCCATGCCATGATAGACTCAGGGGCAACAAACAATTTCATCGATAGAGAGTATGCTGACTCTCTGGGATTACAATATCATGATTTCAAGAATGCCCGGGTGGTGCAGGCCATAGACGGCCGACCCCTGAAGACAGGTCCAGTAAGCCAATGGACTGAGCCCACCAGAATGTGGATAAGGGAACACATGGAAGAAATCCCCTTCTTCGTTACCGAGGTTCCCCACTTCCCTGTGATTTTGGGTATTCCATGGCTGACACTCCACGACCCAAACATCTCCTGGTCCAATAGAGAACTGCAGTTCGCCTCAAGATATTGCCAAAACCATTGTCTAGTAGCCAAGGTCTGCCATGCCACAGACGCAGAGCCCATCATCACCTTGCCCAAGAAATATTCGGACTTTTGGGATATTTTCAATGAAAAGGAAGCCGAGAAACTACCCCCACATAGACCCTATGACTGTGCCATTGACCTGGTGGAGGGGGCCCCAATTCCGCGAGGACACCTCTACTCCCTGACTGAACCAGAGCAAGAAGCTCCCAGGGAGTTTATAGAGTCAAACCTCCGCAAGGGGTTCATCAGACCCTCTCAATCCCCAGCTGCTTCCCCAGTGATGTTTGTGAAAAAGAAGTCAGGGGACCTACGCTTGGTTGTGGACTATAGAGCATTGAACAATATCACGAAGCGGAACCGCTACCCCCTGCCTCTGATCTAGGACCTATTAGACCGGCTCCGAGGGGCCAAGGTTTACACCAAGCTGGATCTCCGCGGGGCTTACAATCTAGTTCGCATAAGAGAAGGGGACGAATGGAAAACCGCCTTCCAGACCAAATTCGGATTATTTGAGTCCCTAGTCATGAATTACGGATTATCCGGAGCTCCCGCCACATTCCAGCATTTTGTCAACGATATCTTCCAGGACTATCTAGATCGGTTCTTGATCATATATCTCGACGATTTTTTGGTGTTTTCTAGATCACAATCGGAACACGAGCAACACGTCAGAATGGTGCTACAACGATTGCGGGATCATGGACTATATGCCAAGTTAGAGAAATGTGCCTTTGATCTGCAAGAGGTAGACTTCCTGGGATACCGCGTCTCGCCACTAGGGCTCTCCATGGACCCGGCAACGGTTTCAGCAGTATTGGAATGGCGGGCACCAACCAACAAAAAGGAAGTACAGCGCTTCTTGGGGTTTGCAAACTTCTACCGCAAATTCATCCCAGACTTCGCTCGCTGGTCTGACCCAATCACCAGCTGCATCTGAGGGAAACAGCCTTTCCGCTGGACAGAGCAAGCAGAGAAAGGGTTCCACCAGCTAAAGCAGTTATTCACGACCCAGCCAATTCTACAGCACCCTGATCCTAAAACCCCTTTTGTTGTGCAGGCCTCCGATGTGGCAATTGGGGCTGTACTCATGCAACCAGTGGGAGAACATCTTCATCCTTGTGCCTATTACTCCCGTCAACTAACAGCCCCAGAGAGAAATTACACTATTTGGGAGAAAGAACTTTTGGCCATAAAGGCAGCTTTTGAAAATTGGAGACATTGGTTGGAAGGGGCCAAATTCCCCATTGAAGTTCATACTGATCATCAAAATTTAGAACACCTAAGGACCGCACGAAAGTTAAATCAAAGACAGCAGCGCTGGGCTTTGTTCTTTGAACGTTTTGACTTCCGGATCCATTATGTGACCCCGGCTCAGACCAAGCAAGCAGATGCTCTATCATGGAAACCAGAGTATGCTGCAGGACGCAGAGAGACCTCAGAATCTCGATTGCTGCAACCCGAAAACTTTGCCACGCTCACAGTGGGAAACACCAAATCCACTTCAATTGAACCAACTCCCTCTAACCCGGAATCCCTTTTCACTCAAGAAATTAGAGCCAGTCAACAGACAGATGCCTGGGCTCAAGAACAGATTTGCCAAGGACTACGTTTCCCATTCTCACTTAAGAACGGGCTACTATGCTACAGGAATCATGTTTACATTCCTCCAGGTCCCGGCAGAGAAAAAGCACTTCATCTGTGTCATGACAGCAAGCCAGCAGGACATTTTGGGCTATTTAAAACCATGCAGTTGATCCTGCGAGATTTCTGGTGGCCCAAGATCCGCAAGGATGTGGAGAAGTATGTCAATACCTGTCCTGTATGTCAGCGTTCCAAGACACGAAGGGAGAAGCAGTCAGGGCTACTGCATCCCCTTCCCACTCCTTCTCGCCCATGGGAGATAATTTCTGCGGATTTTATCACTGACTTACCACCCTCCCTTGGATTCACCACGATTCTAGTAGTGGTAGACCTTTTTACCAAGTTGGCCCATTTCATCCCCTGCGATGGCCTCCCCACGGCCAAAGAGACTGCAGATTTATTCCTTCAACATGTTTTCCAACTACATGGATTGCCCAATCGTTTAGTCACTGACCGTGGATCTCAATTCACCTCTCGTTTCTGGAAGGCACTACAAAAACTATTGGGCATAAACTCTCGTTTATCTTCAGCTCACCATCCCCAAACAGATGGACAAACTTCCCTATTACCTCTGTCAGAGTTTGCATACAACAATGGTGTCCAGGCTTCAACTAAAGAAACCCCGTTCTTTGCAAACTACGGTTTCCATCCACGTTTCTTTTCTTCTGTCATTGAAACCTCAGAAGTCCCTGCAGCGGAGGACTGGCTGCAGGAACTCACCACAGTGCAAGAACTCTTACACCAGCAACTGGATCAAGCCAAGGAGGACTACAAACGCCACGCTGACGGCCATCGCCAGCCGGGCCCCGAGATCAAGGTAGGAGATCGGGTTCTGTTGTCCACTCGCTTTTTGCCCTCCCACCGTCCCTGCCGGAAGTTAGATGCCCGTTTCATTGGTCCCTATCCAGTGGTGGCGCAACTTAACCCCGTGACTTTCAAACTCCAACTTCCGCGCTCCATGCGCATTCATCTGGTGTTCCACCGTTCCCTGCTCCTTCCGGCGGATGGTGTCCGCCCCGATGCGAGCTGGCCACCCCCCGCCCCTGTTCTATTGGACGGAGAGGAGGAGTTCGAGGTTCAGGACATTTTGGATTCTCGCTTCCATCGCCGCCGCCTTCAGTATCTCATTGACTGGGTGGGTTTTGGCCCCGAAGAACGCTCCTGGGAAGATGCTTCCACAGTCCATGCCCCCGACTTAGTCCGCCGCTTCCATCAGGCCTACCCTACCAAGCCGCGGCCCCGCGACTCTCGGAGAGGGGCCCTGAATGAGGGGGGCATTGGGGGCGGGGATAGTGTGATGCCTCATGGGCCTTGTAGTCCTTTTCCTAGTACTATTGGGGCAGACGAAGAGGAAAACATGGGGTTTTCGCCGGTTCAGCAAGAGCCGGAGTCCCTTCACCTGCATGTTGATGTTTGCCCTCAAGAATTCAGCCAAACAGGCCTTGGGCAGAACTCCCCTCCGTTTCTTGAATCGCTGCCAAAAATCAAGCTGATTAGGCCTGCTTCCCTTGGGAAATTCTAAGGAGTCACACATCTGGACAGAGTTGGGTTTCGCTTATCGTTCTCTAGGGAAAGAGTTCTGTTGGCGGGAAAACGAGACCCAATATAGGTGTTTGGCGAGAGGGATTCTTTGCGGAGTCAATTGATCAGCTTCAGGAGTGAGACCATGTGTGGACTTCGTAATCCCAGTTCCTTGCTTCCCGGATCAAGCTTCAAGCCTTGCCCTGCCTCGCGGTTTTACCACGAACCCTGTTTCATGCTTCATGTTTTGCCTTGTCTCCAGTCACAGATCTAGTCAAGAATCAAGTTTATTTCCAGCCTTGTTGTCAAGCTTCATTGGACTCTAAGACTCTGCTATTTCCCAACACTATTGCTTGGCAAAGTGTGTGTTTCGGTCAAGTGGATTAAAACTTTGAACTCTAATATCATTTATTGGACAATACATTTTTGGACTATATTTGACCTAATTTGAAAGGTCTGCTTCTGAACTATATTCTTCACTTGTTTTTATTGATTTTATATATTTCTTTAATAAAGATATTAGATAGAGACTGGCCTCTGTGTATGGTTATTGGTGCTCTGCTGCCAGGGTTCTGATACAACCTGAGTCACTTCTGGTGTGAGAGAATTGGCCGTCTGCAAGGACGTTGCCCAGGGGATGCCCAGATGTTTTTTGATGTTTTTACCATCCTTGTGGGAGGCTCCTCTCATGTCCCTGCATGGAGCTGGAGCTGATAGAGGGAGCTTATCCGTGCTCTCCCCGGGTGGGATTCGAACCTGGCAGCCTTCAGGTCAGCAACCCAACCTTCAAGTCACAAGGCTTTAATCCACTACGCCATCAGGGGCTCCGTCAGTCAGCTCAGTTGGTAACCCTTATTCTGCTGGAGTGTGTTTGTGTGTGTGTAGGTGCAATTTCAGATGACATGGAGGGCCATCAGCAAGTCAGATGATTTACCTTAGATATCTTCCAGTAGAAGATCTTCCTTTACAACAAAGAAATACAGAAGCTATTAGAAGAAGGTTTGGAAGCAATTTCTAAAGTACACGGAACTTTGATCATAATGATTTATTAAAATGACACAGCAAGGAAACCCGTTTCCTTAAAGCAATGTAAGACTTAAAGAAACAGGTTGGTGTGAGGTGGAGAAAGGAAGGAAATAGAGAAGGAAGGAAAGACAAAAAGGAAGGAAGGAAGGAAGGAAGGAAGGGAGGAGAAAGAGAGGGAAGGAGGGAAGAAAGAGGGAAGGAAGGAAGGACAAAAGTGCGGAAGGGAAGGAGGGAGGGAGGGAAGGAGGGAGGGAGGGAAGGAGGGAGGGAGGGAGGGAGAGGGAGGTAAGGGAGGGAGGGAGGAAAGGAGGAAAAAAGAGAAAAGGAAGGAAGAATAGGATGGTGTGAGAGGAGGGCCTAAGCAAAGAGCCCAAGGGGCTACATCTGCCTCCCAGGCCTGGGTTTGCTCATACATGCCATAAACTCTGTATTATATGTGCATTTAAATTTTTTATTACAAAAATTATTTCTTTAATTTTTTTATGGTAGCTTATAAGTTCAGGATGTTTGAGTTTTGAAGCATTTCAAGCATGTCAAGCAGTATAGAGTGCTGTTAGATTATAGATGGACACTGGTGTTTACAGTGTCCACTTTCCCTTTCAGAACAAGATGCAGTATTGTGCAAGCAGCTAGCCACTTCTGCAATAGGACTTTCTTTGACAGAAGCCATGTCCACTGCTTGGAAGGGCTAACTGTATGCAACAAGCATTATTTCTTTTGACACATGAATACAGCCTGAAAATACTAGGGAAAGTCCATCCACAGAACCATACTTTAGATCTGCTGGCTATTATATGGTTGCTGAGCTTTTTTACTTAAATCATTGTGATTCTTCATTTCTGCAGCTTGCTGGAAGTGATTAGCAAAGATAAGGGAACAAGCGTTCCCCTGCATCTGGGACAGACACTATCTTGGTACAGGGTGTGTTTATATTGCAACCGTCTCCTCAATTTGTCAGAGCCCACAATGCTGTTGAGGAAATTCAGCAGCTCTGCTACTATGACCTTCATAATTCAGTGACAAATATTCCAGAGGCCATCACCAAGCAGGGTATCCAAAAGAAATTTTACAAGGTGGAACCAGTCTGCTTTTTCCCATGTCCCCAGGAGGGACTCGTGTCAAAATGACCTTGAATCCTCAATTAATGATTTTCAATAAAGATAATGTTATAACATGAAAAGAATAGGGCCACTAGGTAGAATGATCCATTTGGAAAAACATACAGGCCCCAGTAGAAAGCCAAGAAAAAACTTGAAAAGGAGGGAATCATCAGAAACTATAGAATATGAGCTAGCTTGACAGAATGTTGATGTTTTAATAATTGTACATACCCTCATGAACTCTATAAAATATATTTAAGGCAAGACTTATTAAAAATAATATTTTACTTGGATTAATTGTTTAGCACTTTTTTAAATGTTGTACTATGTGTTATTTTAGCTAAACACAGGTAGATACTTTGAGTCTGATTTTGGGAGAAAGGTGATATACAAGACCACATATAAATATTCACCCACTTCTTAAGCCATAGATTGAATATATTAATGCAATATGAGGCATCTCACTGGCAGAAAGCCCCAATATTTCCATCATAATTTCTTCAATACAAAAAATGTGCTTGCAAATGGTTAACATTTTAGGTTATCTACCATTCTCCCTCTTCTGCCATTTGCCCCATGTTTTAAAAATGCAGCACTGAAATTATCCTTACATTGCTTATTAATAATGCTTTGAATTGATAGATGTTCTTTTCATAGTGCAGCTATTTTGAGTGTCTATTTATTTTTCTCATCGCCAGTGATTTTGCCCATAGAATATGAGTTAAGTATCATTTTCTCTGAGTTATGTTTCCAGCATGCAAATTGCATTTTAACAATAGGACCAGAAAATAGGAAAGTCTTGCCAGAATTCACATACACTCTCTGCAGCATCATGATAAATTCCTTCTGCTATCTTTTGACCTTGATAATAGCATCCTGCATGCAATGCTGGATGCCCTGTGGTATTAAAAGGCTGCTGGGAGGAAAGATTGAAATAAGAAAAGAAGAAGCTTTGGAAATGGGAGTGAGGACATGTCTATTGTCTCCTACATATTACTCTCTGTTTCTCACATACAAAGAAACCAGAATGTTAATTTGCTATAATTAAGTGCACAATGAGTTTAGAAGGGATATAAAGAACAGTGAGGTATATTTCTTTTTTGATAAAAGAAAATTTCATCTTTCAAGGTGAAAGTCTAAAGGAATCTTAAACATGGAGCTCTTTGTTTTCACCAGGCCTTGTATTTTGAGCAGTTTGGGATGGCCCTCAGGGTCACTCATTCTGCTCTGAAGTGTACATAATAGTTACACTTTGACATTCATTCTGCTTTTTAAGTACGTTCTGCTCTACAGTACCTAAAATAAGTGAGTTTTTCAAAGGTTGCTTAGAAAACCAAACTGAATTAATGTTAGTATTGAACATAAAGGCTGAAATTTCCAGATAGCCTTGTTAAAGGTTTTTTTTTTTTTTTGCATTTTTCCTTCATTCCTGTAGTCATTTCACCTACAGGAATGCAGACTTTTCACTTCACAAACTCTTTAACAAATTTAGCATTAAATTGCCACATTAGGAAAAGGACTCAAAAGATTTTAAAACAAAACAGTATGTTTTATCTCTCTCCACAAGTAATAAAAGATTTTTATCTCTCTTAGCACATTAGTTCCCAAAACTACATTAATTGCTTTGAGGTTGGTCATTAGAAGGTAAACACAGGCTTAAACTGGATGTTTGATTGGCAAGGCACACATCTCTGAGGAAATCCTTTTATAGGAAGACAAACATGTGATGCAAAGTAACTATTCTTGATAATTAGAGAACATATTCAAAATTTTCGGTTTGATCCTGAGTACTATACCAAAATCTGTTCCTTGTTTTTCTAAAATTTGCTTCTCCTACAAAGGATCCTTGTATTTTAATCCCTCACTTTATGATTAATTTAGTGGTGCTTTTGAACATACAGATGGTACTGTGATTTTCTTCTCCTTTTTTGTTATACATTTCCTCATCTTTATGCAGCTACACATAAGGGCTGTGCAATCGATGAAAAAATTGTTTCAAAACTCATTACAAAATTAAGGAGCACTGGAATTTCATTTCTAAAGTGTTTCTAAAAAATTATTAGTGAAAATTTCATTACTATAACAAGAGTACAATATTTTGTTACTTTTTTGTTATAGTAATTGCATAAGTGGCAAAACTTCAAGAGTTCCTTTCTCCCTCATTTTTACAGCTTTTGGGGTGAAACTTGCTACAATGGTAGAACACATTTACCACTGTTAGCCCATCAAGCTTCAGAACGTTTCATTATCCATGGATTTTTGGGGAATTTTCAAAGTTTTTATAAATAACATTAAAAAAAAGACTACAAGAGCTACAGACTACAAGAGCTATCTCATTGAATTTTCTATATGACTACACAAGATAACAGGGGATAATTTCCCCCAACTTTTAGAAATATGCATACATATATTGATTTTATAATTTTTAATTTTTTTGACAAAAATGTTTTTTTATTTAAAAAAAGCCACAACAGCTATCTCATTGAATGTCTCTCATACTAATCAATAGAACTTTCATGTAGGGACTGCAGATTCAACAATTTATTAGAACTCTAGCTGCTGCTATGGAGAGTCAAATCTCTACCCTATCCCGATTGGGGCTTTCTGATGCTGAGCAGAGTTCTGGGAAATGTAGTTTAGGGCAGGGCCTTTTGAATTCTCTGGTACAGGGCTCCTTGCCTTCTCAAATTACATTTTCCAGAATTCTATGCTGTCTCAGTCTCTTTACCAGCAAACTCTGCTTTCTCCCTGCTGCTTCCCTCTTTTAATGGTGAGAGGCCTTTAATTTAAAGAGGAATTGTAGCCTTTTTGGCTTTGCTTTGCTTGCTTGCTCTGAAAATTAAACTGATTTTGGAAGGCTTCTAAGGTTTACACAATTAGAACAAAAAATATTGGGTAACTTTGGATTCTTAAGGTTTTGACACGGACCACGTCCACATGTTGGATGTACAAATTTAATGAATTTGATCCGACTTATGAGATCTGATGGTAATTTTTCACAGTCCTACTACACATGTACAAACACACACACCAATGCCTGAGCTTGGTTATCTTGGGGGCAGGGCAGACATATTGTGATGATGCCTGTCACTTAAATATGTAATTAGATAAATATTAGCGCATCCAAGTCTTCTATAAACAGCAAGATTAAGATTACCCATACATAGTAAAGTTCAACATAGGAAGACAAAAACTATTAATCCAAGAGAAGGAAAACATATTTTTCTTTGCCATTGTCTTAGCAAATATTTCCTACTATTGCTTTACAGGAGAAGGGCACTACAAAATGAATAGGCAATCTAATATTGTTTCTTCCTAGATATTATTTTAAGCCCTAGGACAAAATACATTATTTTGCACCAAAATTTCATCCAAATTCAATGTTACTACAATATTCTACCTGATCTACTTTGTTGGTTTGCCACCTTATCACACTGAGAAATTTCTCAGTTGTAGGACCTTCAGCTTCTTTACAAGTATGGAGAGGCACTGAGCTCATCATATGAGTTAAACTACTTCCGGCTGTCATGCATAACCCTCCATGGTTGAAAAGAGGCAGAAGCATCTTTAAAGGAGTGAACTCTGGCAATCAACCACATCACATTGAGAAATTTTCCCTTCATAGGACACTTCAGCCTCTTTTCAAGCATGTAGAGGCACAGAGCTCATCACATGTTCCAGGGTTGAAAAGAGGCAGAAATTCCCTGAAAGAAAGTAATTCTGAACATGTGTTCAGAGCTACTACCTCTTATAGCACTTTGCTCACAAGTTTAAAACTGAAAAATTGGTGTGATGGGAACCATCAAAAGTTTCCCATCTTGTTTCATTGTCCAACCATCAGCAGTCTATGGGGCTTGATCTATGGGGCTTGATGCAGGACCATATGATCCCATGGAAAGAAATGGTTTTAACCTGGATCACTGTCTCTTGCATCCTATCGGCTTTAATGAAAAACCATAGGATCCCATGGGAAACAATGATTTTAATCTGGATCACTGTCTCTTGTCCTATGGGCTTTTTTGTGTGTTTTATTTTGATACTTTTACCTGTATTTCTTTTAATTTTGTAAACCACCATGGATCTATTTCTGCTGAAAGGCAGAGTGAGCAAAGTTTTGACAGTATAGTATAATAGGTAGCATTACATTTATTGTGACGATGTACCTTTATTAAGCTGGAGTTAAAATTTCTGGAAGAAACATTAACAACCTTAGGTATGCAGATGATACCACTTTGATGGCTGAAAGTGAGGAAGAGCTGAGGAGCCTTATCACCAAAGTGAAAGAAGAAAGTGCAAAAGCTGGGCTGCAGTTAAACATCAAGAAAACCAAAATCATGGCAACCAGACCGATTGACAACTGGCAAATAGAAATATGAAGTCTGTCACTGCCTCCACGTTTTCTCCTGAAAACATGGAGGCAGTGACAGACTTTATATTTCTAGGTGCGAAGATCACTGCAGATGCAGACTGCAGCCAGGAAATCAGAAGACATTTACTTCTTGGAGGGAGAGCAATGGCCAACCTTGATAAAATACTGAAAAGCAGAGACATCACACTGGCAACGAAGGTCCGCATAGTCAAAGCCATGGTACTCCCCATAGTAACCTATGGATGCGAGAGCTGGACCATAAGGAAGGCTGAGCGAAGGAAGATAGATGCTTTTGAACTCTGGTGCTGGAGGAAAATCCTGAGAGTGCCTTGGACCGCAAGAAGATCCAACCAGTCCATCCTCCAGGAAATAATGCCCGACTGCTCACTGGAGGGAAGGATATTAGAGTCAAAGTTGAAGTATTCTGGTCACATCATGAGAAGACAGGAAAGCTTGGAGAAGATCATGATGCTGGGAAAAATGGAAGGAAAAAGGAAGAGAGGCTGACCAAGGGCGAGATGGATGGACGGTATCCTTGAAGTGACTGGCTCGACCTTGAAGGAACTGGGGACGGTGACGGCCAACAGGGAGCTCTGGCGTGGACTGGTCCATGAGGTCACAAAGAGTCGAAAACGACTGAACGAGTGAGACGACGACGACCTTTATTAAAGAAAAGCTACCATTATGCTCAGTAAGAATGTTTGCCAGGCATCTGAGATACTATTATTTCCAACAGTCCTTATACCTCTGTGTTGTTTTTGGCTGAACTCATCTACATAGCAAAAATAATTTTGATTTCATACTTACAGCAAAGAAGTAAAATGAATAAGCATGAAAAAGTATCAACTGGGATTGACAGCGGAGTACAAAATTATAGTTAAAAAGAAAATTGCATCTGAAATGTTTTGTTTTGTAGCTCAAAATGTATTATATCTCATATTTCCAGGCCATCTGCTGATCACTGTTTGTATTTTATTTGTGTATTAATTTTGAATATATTACTTTAGTCTGGAGCTTTCATACTTTTCTTGAAAACTACAGCAACCAAAATATCTAAGTATATTTGTAAGTGACATGCATAAAAACAACAAAAAATAATTCCTAAAGTTTTAAATACCATGTTTTAAAAGTTTTTTTAGCTATTTTTAAACAGAATTTCACCATAATTCTAATGAATTTAAGCAAAGACAGCATTCAGGGATGTCATCCCAGAATTAACACTATACAAATGCACTTTTCAGAAGGGTTTCAAAAGCAGGTTGTATAATCATGTTCAAAGTCTCTTTAGTAATTACTGTGAACCAATCCACTCCATGCAAACACAATCATAAAGCATACAGTTAAGTAACCAAAGTTAAGAAAACGACTGAACGTGGCTACAGTGCAAATTCCCTGTGACACTAAGGATGGTTTGAAGTGAAACTCCATTTGCACTTCATCTTTACTTTTGCAGTTTTTGTTGGGGAAAAATTAGTTGCTGGTACAACTAGTGTAGACCTGTTGAATCAAAGTACCTTAACTAAGCATTAATTTAGTAAATTCCCATTGATTCAGTGGATCTACTCTAGTTGGGACTTGGAATTCAATTTAAACCAGTGTTCCTTATGCATTGCCACAGGAAATATGAGTATTCTTTTTTAAAGGAAAACTGCCAGACTCTAATGGACAGTCAGATAACAAAGGAGACAAGGGGTATTACTTCTTGGAGGCTGACAACATAGAGGTCAAAATGAAAAGGGTTTAATACATTTTTTCAATCCTAATTCACCTCTTGTTGTTGTATTCCTAATTCAGTTATATACTGTATATCCACAGTTTCTTGAAGTTGAAATTTTTAATACAGAACTATGAAATTGTGAAAAAATATTTTCTCCAGTTTATGGAGATATATTTAATAAGAATAATAATAAAAAATAATATTTCTTAACCAACTCTCCTCATGGCTCAAGGCTGGTTACAACGCATAAGCATTAGAAAAATACCACAAATACACATATTAAAACATATTTCTATAAAAAGTACATATTAAGCATATTTCTATAAAATACATATTGAAATACACAGAACAAAGATTTAAAAAGGACACAAGTTTAAAATCCATGCTTTAAAACTGGCTGGGTAGGCCTACCGGAAGGGATAGGACTTTAGATGGTTTTTAAATTACAACAGCTAATTTAGCTGTTGGAGCTCTTCCAGCAGGTCGTCCTACAGTCTTTGGGGGGAGGGGCATGAAAAAGTCCTCTGGAAGATGGTTGCCGGTTGAGTTCTGGCAGGCTGGAACATATGCCCACCAGAGCACCTATGTGTTTGGGGCAGATTGTATGGGAGAGGGAAATCTTGTGGGTAACCTGGACCCAAACCATGTAGGGCTTTAAAGATGAAAACCAACACTTTGTGCTTTGCCCAGAAACTAATTGGCAACCAACGTAGTGACTTTATGATAGGTGTAATATGTTCACTCCTAGATGTTCCTGTAACCAATCTGGCTGCTGTATTTTGAACCAACTGGAGTTTCTGAACTTGGTAAAAAGGTAGCCCAATGTGAAGTGCATTGCAGGAGTCCAACCTTGAGCATATGCACTATCATATGCACTATCTGGCATATGCACTATTATCTTAAGGTCCTCCAAATTTAGGAAGGGGTGCAGCTGGCATATTAGCTGAAGCTGGTAGCAAGCACTCATGACCATTTCATCTACCTGGGTTGACATTTGGAGAAATGGATCCAGGAGCACTCCCAAGTGTCGAACAGTCTTTCAGGGGGAGTTTAACCCCATCCAGAACTCGTTGACACACCTCCATCTCCAGACCCTTGATGGCTAGTATCTCTGTTTTGTCTGCATTCAGTTCCATTTGTTTTTACTTCTCCAGTACATTACTTCCTCCAGGCATTCAATCAGAGGAGACACAATAATTGGCTAGGGATGTTTTTGAAGACATGGATCATCAGCACACTGATAATCCCCCACCCCATGCCTACCGATGATCTCTCCCAGCAGCTTCATGTAAATATTGAAAAGTATTAGGAATAGAATGGCACCTTGTGTGAGGAGGAGCTATCCCCAAATACTGCCATCTGGACCCTGCCTGAGAGGTATGACCAGAACGACTGCAACCAAGTGTCTCTGATTCCCAGCCCCCAGTTGGAAAAGGGAGAGGAAATTGAAGGGAGCAATCCATCCTCTTTACTTTCATGTCACCCTGCCAACCTTGGCCAACATTATTCCAGGCAGAAAGCAACTAGCTTAACTCATGTTGTGATTGCTGGCCACCAAAAAGAACAGAACAGGGGGCACAATAAATGTGGCCATCTGTCTGCTGAAGAAGTAACTGTCTAAACCAGCCTGGGGTCAATCTGGCATTTACCACTTTGGATAGGCCCCAGCATAAGTGGTCAGTGAGATCCATCCCAAGAGATATAGGAGGTCAACTGGCTGCAAGAGCCAGGAGATAAAATACAGAACTGTAGTTGAAGAGGTGAGGCAGTGTAGGCCAAGTACAACGTAAGATACGAGAAGTAGCAATTGTTTCAGATCTTTCCCTGACAAAAAAGATAAGAAAAGCTGTGGCTACAGAATACTGTGAAGATGCTTATCTTGATATTCTGCCTTTATTAATGATCATGTGACTGCCATGGAATAGAGGCTTTGTGAGATAGAGTCCTTGAACCATTGCTGCCTATGTACTTGAAACCCTCATACAGTCCCCTCGGGTGAGAAAGGCGGGGTAAAAATGTTGTAATTAAATAAATAAAATAAATACTTAAAATTTAAACTCAGATTTCAGTTTAGCCTCCAAAGCAGATACACATTTGGATTTTTTGAAGGGTGATCACACTTGTAAAATGCAGGGATTGCTCATAAAGACATAGAATTTAAACCAAATATCTTAATGTCCATATAGTGGAACCAAGCTACTTGTAATAATGTGTAGCCATGGCTTCAGGTCCAAAAAGGAAGAGGGTATGCAATGCTGATTCTCATTTCTGGCAAGTGAATCTGAATGTTTGCATCATCCACATTCAGGTAATAATAACTAAAACTCTGGCTTTTTATTTTTGGTGAATAGAAAAGTGAGGCATTAGCAGACATTTTATTGTATTTTATCTTGTTTACTACAGTTTATATAAAATCCAATTTGGATGATCCACTATTTCAAGGAAATCATGAGTAGGCCTAATCCCCTGTATTCGTATTGGCATTACAAATAAAGAATTGATTGTGTGACAAGTCTTTTTAATATGCACTAACACAGGAGATAGGATTCACTGTAACCTCTGGAGGATAATGTGTCTAAGACTGTGTAAACATAAAACAAATTCATATAACTGTTTCAGAGATAAGACGTGACTATCATAATAAGATTTAATTAAAATCTTCCAATCTATTTTTTTTCCTATTGGCAATTAGACACATTCCACAACTGACAGTAATGACTACCTGTCATCATTCTACAGTTTAGTGACAAGGTAATCAAACAAGAGTTGGTGCTTTCAAATGAGTTTGCAAGACAGGGTAAAAGAGCTTCAGGGAGGCAAAACAGAAAGTGTTGTGGCACAATGCCAACATTATGAACCAGTCCAGAACACTGTATTGATGGAGCAGCAAATATCAGTTTTACAGTGCCAGCAATCATCTTCATCAGACTGAAAGTCCACAGTGAAGAGATGAGGCAGAACTAGGGAATAACTCATTGCTCCCACATGCCAGAAGGTAGACACGAGCTGGTTTACAGTTTAAAAAATTACAGATTTAATGGATAAAGCTCAGCAATAACTATTGAGCACAGTTAATATGTTCAACCATGTGCAAGCATTCTATAATTTAGGGAAAAAGATTCTTAAGTGTGGCCCATTCCTTGACCCAGGACAGAGTACAGGCTTCATAATATATTTGAAAGTCACTTGTAATCCAAATAATTATGTTGTTAATTAGCTCAATCAAAATCAATTGATGCCAAATCCCAACTTATCTGAAGATGGTAAATGGAAGTGCTTTCTTGGGCCAATGGTGAGGATAACACAACCACATCCTATTCAGCACTCCAGAGGTTGAGTCACTAATCCAACCTTAATGTGCTTTTACTTTTTTTCAAAAACAAAAACAAAAAACAACAACACTTTTTTAGGAAACCAATGTTCCACTCCATTGGTCATTTGAGTCCATGCATTGGGCTGCCAGTACCAACTATGCGTGGGTTCTTCTTGATTAGAAGAAAGCATTAAGAAAACACTACTCTGTACTATCATCCTGGAGGAGCAATATTTGCCATTCTTTCAGTGCCCATACAGCATGACTGCATCTCTACTCTCCTGTTAATGGTGGAATTAGCTCTATAAATGTTCCTGAAAATTTTAACAGTGAACAGACATGCTCATTTTGCATGATATGGTAGTCTATTCTGGTTTATTTAAAGTAGGCATGCTAGGAGGAGGAGAGCAGGCAACTACGGTGCATTTGCATCCAGAGACAAATAGCACAAATGATAAGGTTAGTATTATTGTGGACCCACTTACAGGGACTGGTGTGTTTTTGAGCCTCTGTGTATATAGGTTGTCCATTAGAAACTATTCCAAATTGGTATGTGACCATGTTCCTAACATGGTTCTCAGGAAGTCAGTTTATATGCCTTTGTAACCCAGCACATTGGTATAATTGGCAGTGAAAAGATATGGAAGTAAAATTTTCAGAATTTCAAATTATATTCCATTTCAGTTGATACATTTTGCACATGACATGTTTCCAATGGGAGGGGGAAACTTCAGTTTGGTGTCAGGTGTTCATACCACATGACACTTAGCATAAGTTCACAATACCATTGCATCACACTATACACTAAAAAAAAGTACAAAAATGGTTGAAAAACCTACCGCTTTTTGACTAAGATCAATTGTAGTGTATAACCAGTCTGTTTACACTATTCTGAAGACAGCTTTATTAAGATGTATATTTAATCCCAACTTGAATAAAGCCAGTAGATCACTGAGTTTTTGTATACATAAATAATTGTAATATAAATGGTTGGGGCAAGTTGGGACTGCAGGGATGATATTCCTCTCCATAGAAAGAATGACAGTGAGAAATGGGTTTGACTTCTCTGTGTTTCTGTGAACATCCTCACATATTTTACAATTGAGAATCCATTATTTTTACCAAAGCCATAAAACAAACAAAAAAAATCAGAATGTAAACAATGATAAAACATTGTATTTTATAGTAAAGGTAAAGGTTTCCCCTGACGTTAAGTCCAGTCATGTCAGACTCTGGGGGTTGGTGCTCATCTCCATTTCTAAGCCGAAGAGCCGGCCATTGTCCGTAGACACCTCCAAGGTCATGTGGCCGGCATGATTGCATGGAGCATGCATGGAGACTGCATGACTGTATTTTATACAGAGTTTAAAACAAAACACACTGTTAAAAGGATATTTCTGAATAAATATAGATTACAACTATTCTTCTGGTAAGAAATGTATTGTGATGTGGCAATTGAAGGTGATGAACTGGGATTTGGGGAATCTACATGGACTTCCCAGTGGATTGTGAAACTCATTAGGTGGATCAGTTACTCACTCTCAACCTATCTTGTCTAATATGGTTGTAATGAGAATAAAGTAGGTAGGAAATGTTAGTTATACATACAACTAATAAACAAACAAACAATTTTTCAAATGTTATTCTTGCTTTTTTTCATAATTGCTAAGGGTGTAAATTTTCCTCATTAATGCTTTCAGGTTTTTTACAACCAGTTTCATTCTTGAGTTTTTAGGGATCATTGTAATGTTGTTATCTTCTTTATTCATTTTCATTGCCCTGTCATTGTACAGGTCCCCGGAGATTTGTGAAATGGTCTGCTGGAAACTTTCTCTGTTGTGTACTACTTGAATGTTTCTCCCTCTTGCTTCTCTGGCTTTCTGTGGCCTGACACAAAAAGTCTTCTCTCTCATGTCAGACATATTTTAAGGATATTTTCTATCATCTTTATAAGAACACACTTACCTACAACATAGGTAAGATATATATATAGTTACTGCTGTATTTCCAGAGATCAAAAAAGAAATTGGTTACCATTGCAGTCACTGTTATGATGAATTATTTTATCTACATGTTTCTTGAAAGTCACTAAAATTAAAAAAAAACTGGTTCAGTGCTTGAACCAGGTGACATTCTTCTTTCAACATTTAGTGAAGTAACAATAATAACTATAGAAGTAACTTATACCTATAGAGAAAACTAAAATTTGCATTTACACCACAAGAGGTTTAGATTTATTTCTCATTGTTAACACTTCTTGTCTTGAGTTCCTAACTGTGTGCATAGCTCTATAAGGACAGTCCCACATCATCCCAGCTCCATAGCACCTCTCAAGTCTCAGGATATGTCTGCTGCTATTGTTGCTATTGTTGAAGCCCTCAGTGGTGCAGCAGGTTAAACTGCTGAGCTGCTGAACTTGCTGACTGAAAAGTCAATAGTTTGAATCTGGGGAGTGGGGTGAGCTACCATTGATAGCCCTAGCTCCTGCCAACCTAGCAGTTCAAAAACATGCAGAATGTGAGTAGATCAATAGGTACCACTCTGGTGGGAAGGTAACAGCACTTCATGCAGTCATGCCAGCCACATGACCTTGGAGGTGTCTATGGACAACGCCGGCTCTTCAGCTTACAAATGGAGATGAGCACCAACCTCCCGAAGCAGACACACCTGCTTTCCTTTACCTTTCCTATTGTTGCTTATTGCTGGGTAAGGAGAGGTAATTCAGACCATATGTCTCACTTCAGCGGTAGGGGAAAAACAGGGTGCACTCTTAAATGAACTGTATCATTTTCTCTTTCCCTAGAAGTTCAGAGCAGCCAAATATTCATGGTCTGAATTGTGCCCCCTCTCTTTGTCCTTTCTGTTAAGAAGGGAGAGCAGAATGCTGTCCTGGGTCCTGATAGCTTTTGAGTGTGAGAGATTTCGAGGTTTCAGATAGAGTGGAACAGAAGAAAATATCCCTCTGCTCCACACCCAAAAAGTGATTTCAGGGATTCATAAGCTACATAAGTTGCTAACATGATGCCACTCACCATTTTTTGTACTTATTGGTATGGGAAAAGAAATTACAGTAGAGTCTCACTTATCCAACATAAACGGGCTGGCAGAATGTTGGATAAGCAAATATGTTGGATAATAAGGAGGGATCAAGGAAAAGTCTATTAAACATCAAATTAGGTTATGATTTTACAAATTAAGCACCTAAACATTGTCGCAGCTATCAAACTGGGGTTCCAAACATTCAACCCCTTCTGTGTAAGCTGCACCCTTCGTCCAAGGAGAAAACCCCAAAACAAACTGTCTTTTAGTAAAGAAAGATTTATATGAAAATATATACAAACTTAACAGTCCTTGACTTTTGTCAGCAGCTTTCAAACGGTGAAACAAAATGTTATCTTCAAGCTTTCTTCAGCTCCACTCCAACAACTTTCCAACAGCAACACCATCATCGTCACCAGCATCCTCATCTTTACATTCACATTCACTAACTCAAGATTTACTCAGTCTCTATTAATAGCACTCAGTCTTTAGCAGGTGTCTTGATTGCTGCTGGTCATATATGGAGGACATGATTCTTACAAACACTTACTCATTTTCACATAAGAAATGACGTAAATAATATAAAACTCTGACAAACATCATGTTATACAACAAATTTGACAGAAAAAGTAGTTCAATACTCAGTAATGCTATGTAGTAATTACTGTATTTATGAATTTAGCACCAAAATATCACAATGTATTGAAAACATTGACTACAAAAATGCGTTGGATAATCCAGAACGTTGGATAAGCGAATGTTGGATAAGTGAGACTCTACTGTAATTAGAAGTTTCTCACTATATCTAATTGGTTACTTTCAAGCCTTGGAAAACTGCACCTAATTATTTAGTATATCTATACTCAATGTTTTGCCAAATTTGTACAATCAGTGTGCTTTTCTAGCACTGCTCCTTGTGAGTTCCTCCTTAACATTTCTGTACTCTTATGATTCACTGATTTATTTGTTATATTTATATCTCTCCTCTGCCCCAACAATGGTACTGAGAGTCCCAATGGCATTCAAGTGAACCTATCTACAGTGACAGATAAAACCTTTGAAGGCATCATTAGACAAATGCCTTTCTAATAAAGAGAATTCCAATGCACCAGTAAAAATGCTATGATTGAATACCTTTAATCTCTCAAGTTCATTAGGCAGTGACAGGTTGTCACTGTCTTTCCTTATTCTGCTTGAGTTGCCAACCATTTCTTGTGGCTATTAATGATGACACTCCATTTATTACTTCATGTGAATACAAATACTTTCCCATCCCTTTCTTATACATTGCTTTCCCCAGGCCTTTACGATATAAATTTAGAAAGCTGTTTGCTCTCCAGGAAACAGATCCTTTTCTAAGACTACTGTGCTTCTAGCTGAAATATCTCATTCAGTTTTTCAATTAATTATGGATTAGTTTAGCATTGCTTTCTCTCAGCTCCTTCATTTGACAAAAGGAAATATAGACTTTCTATTTTATTTATTTATTTATTTATTTTTAAAGTATGGTTGAATTTTCAGTAAGAGTATACTAAAGTTATGCCCTTTTGTTCAACACTAAGTGAGATATGTTTGACTTTCTAATGCAAGTCAAAATATGAAGGTCAGAATAAATAAGGTTGCCTCAGAGGCAGCTTACTGAAGGGAGAATGATCTGTAGTGACTCATTTCTATTCAGAGCAAAGCCAGCCTTCCTACAATGACCACAATGCTATTCATTAATCACTATGGAGACTGTGTTTGCAGTGGCAGCGGATCTGACATGCTAAGAAGACAATTTCAATTTGCTGAAAATTATGCATTTTTATCAAAGAGGATAATGCTAGTTGAGGATATGAGAAATGCAAACTATCTCCTTCATTTCACATCACAGAAATTGCTCTCCCACAGAAGCAAATTGTTGGCGATGAGACTGGAAGATAATGCTGATTGACTGGGGATGGTTTTTCAGAAGTTGGTCTGTAAACTCAATCTCTTTCTCTTGTCCCTTGAATCACTGGATTGTCTCTTCAGTGTCATTTGAAGTAATTATCACTGGGTCCTCCAAACATTTTGGTTAACTTTGGCAATATAACATCCTTGGGCCACAACAATTTAAGTGGAAGAGGGAACAAGGAAACAAGATGCACTAGTTGTTGTGTAAGGGATAGATATAATGATATCAAACATCAGAACCTATTACACTACACAGTAATAACAGTATGATTCCATTTTAATTGTCATAACTACCTCATATGGAACTCTGGGATTTAAAGCTTAGGGAGGGGCATTCTTTACAAAATTCTCTTTAGGAATATTTGGCATCTGTATCAACTAGAGTGCATTGTAGCACGATATCACATTAGTGTTTTAAAGCGAGCACTTCCACTTTCCTATCATGTGGCTTCCTACTGGTTTTTTTTCTTTAGGGCAGAGCCTTTGAAATTCTCATCCAGTGAGGCCCTTGGTCTCCCTAAAATACAACCCCAGAATTCTGCAGGAGGCAGCCACGAAATAGGAAAGTGGATATAGAAGGTTGATAGTAAGTGCAATATGAACAAAAGAATAATAGTAAGTACAGTCAGCCTTCTGTATCCATGGAGTCTTTATCCAAATATTCAACCATTCACAGCTTTAAATATATAGTTTAAAAAAATGCAAAAAGCATGTTTTGATTTCGCTATTTTATGCATTTTACTACATTATTATATATAATGGAACTTGAGCATCCATGAATGTTTGTATCCACATCGGGTTCCAGAATCAGGACCCTGTGTGCAGGCCTGCACAACCTGTGGCCCTCCAGGTGTTTTAAACTTCAGTTCCCAGAATTCCTGACCGTTGGGCAAGCTGGAAGTTGGACGCTCAAAGACATTGTGGGCCACAGATTGTGCAGGCCTGTCCGAGTGGATACCAAGGTCTCACTGTAATCAAGATGCTCTTTTACGTTAATCTTGGGATAGGAAAAGTAATATACCAAAAATTACCTAAACTTCAATATAAGAGTGCCCCAGTGGCGAAGTGTGTTAAAGCACTGAGCTGCTGAACTTGAAGACTGAAAGGTAGATCAATAGGTACTGCTCCGGCGGGAAGGTAATGGTGCTCCATGCAGTCATGCCAGCCACATGACCTTGGAGGTGTCTATGGACAATGAGCACCAACCCCCAGAGTCAGACATGACTGGACTTAACGTCAGGGGAAACCTTTACCTAAGCTAGGCTATAATGTATAAATGTTGCCTAGCATCCATCATGAGGCAGGAACCTCATGGCCGCTCCAATCCCAGACAAAGAGTTAATATACCTTTTTAGAAGACTTTTGCTTCTTTTCTGCAGGCAGAAAGGAAGGGAAAAAAGCTTATTGTACTGTAGCCACTAGCCAGTCATTGTATCTACGCCCATTATTTCTGGGATTTTCATTCTGTGATGACAGTGGCAAGCAATAAGCATGATCAGCAGAATAATTTAGGAGGGACAGAGGGAGAAGCTGGAAATAAAAGCCTGTAGTATGCTATAACATAGTGCAGGAATGGATGGCACATCTGTATAGAAAATGGCAAAAACAGATGGGCACAAAATAAAGACAATGGAAGGGGAGAAAAGAGAGTAAAAACATATAGGCAAATAAAATGCAGTGGGAATGACACAAAATGAGAAACATGTAAAAATTGAAAAAGGCATATAGGAAAAAAGACAAAACACAGTAACCAGACAGAAAGTGGAGAAAAGAGAGTGAGAACCCAAGAACCCTCCTTGTGGAGTGATAACAGGAAGAGGAGACAGAACATCAGAGAAGGACAGTGACAAGAAGACATATGGTCAATAGATGAATTAGGAAATACAATGGAAAATTTGAAGAGGTCTCCCATTACCAGTCTGTCTCTATTTCTGAAAAATATTTGACACATTTCTTGTAGGGTATTTCAGGTGGTCTGGAGATTGTTGATAGGAGTGAAAAATGGGGGGGGGGGGGGAGGAGTGTTTCAACTTGTAAATGAGATGCCTTTCCTCAAGATACCAGGACACCAGCAAGGCTCTTTTTATGCTAACCTAAAAAGCATGGCCAGTAGCATAGGCATAGTAGTGTTACAGTGTGCTTGGTCTTGATTCCTGTCACTAGCATGCAAGAACATTCATCCCATGAGGATTTCCTAAAGTTGGCTTGAAGATTCAGTCTTTCTTGCAGCATTCTAAAGTCTTATTACCAGGTTCACATTTGATCACTGCAACCATGTGGAAAGAAACATTCTCTGAAACTTTCAGGTTCATGTGCATCATCTACATCCATTCCAAGATAATCTTTTTAAACCCATACAGGAAATGTCTGCTATTCCATGTATGTTGATCAAAATGTCTGGGTTATGCAGATACTATTAATATATTTCAGGCATGTATACAATCACTGAAAGACACAGGATTATAGTTATGAATTAGCCATTTGAAAAAAAATGCTAAGAAGTCTGCAACTCTATTGATGATATTTATTCTCAGCCTTCCCCATGAAACTTTCAAGGGAATGTACTTTGCAGATTTTGAATACGTCTGCTGCACTGGGCTCATTGCAGACCATTATGACAAAAGATAAAGCTTGTCTTTCTCGTTTCCAATACTGTAGGATTTCCTGTTCAGAAAAAGAAAAAATGTCAGTAGGTATGCACTGGGAACATTAAAAGCATGGCTGCCTCTGTCATCCTCCCCAGAGACAAGATTCATTTGTTGTTCCTGTATTCAGGTCTTGCTAAAACATTTAACACCGCTCACCCTGTGCTGTAATTCA